>NC_137976.1:66812728-67412728 GCF_963924665.1 Micromys minutus
CAACTGAGCTATACAGCAAAACTCTACAGGTAAAGCATGGTACATACTAGCGCTCACTACGGGTCCATACAGATCTATCTCCTGGTCTAGGCTCAATGCAAATGTGTCAGCCAAATAAAGACCCTGCAGTATCCAAAATCTCAAACTAACCAATAGTTACTGTAGCTCTTTCTTAGTAATTCAGTGCAGCAACCTATCACTATCTTAGAAGATACCCGTAGCCATGGCCCAATTACTGGTTTCCTAGTGTAACTTTCTTGATACTTCTTTATACCTGTGTCTTATAGAAAACTGTAGTGGTAGAACAGTTGCTACTTCATGCTTAGCTGCTTCTATAAATACAACAGCCTCAATAAATGAGCCATTTCAGTGCCTTTATAAAGTAATTAAGTTCTTCACTGCCTAGAATATAGGAAAGTAGAGTATACTATTCATTCTGCTAAAACCTAGATGCCAACTGCTTCTAATCATAATAGTAATAAGGATATGGAGTATGACTGTGATGTGAGTGCATGTGTGTGGGTGTGTATATGTATGTGTCTGCGTTTGTGTGTATGTGTGTTTAGATGTGTGGATATGTATGTGAATGAATGTATATGTGTGTACATGTGTGTGAGTGAATGTGTGTGTGAGTGTGTGTGTGTGTGTTCTGGATTGATTTTCTGCTGTTGTGATAAAACACTCTAACCATAAGCAACTAGACAGAGGAAAGTATTTATTTCAGCTCGAAGTAGCCCATCACTGGGAGAGTACCAGGTACAAAACTAGAAGCAGAAACCGAAACAGAGACCATGGAGGAATGCTGCTTATTGGCTTGCTTCTCGTGGCTTGTGGAGCTTGTCAGCTAGTTTTCTTAGACAGTCCAGAATGACCAGCCCAGGGGTGTCTCTACCCAGTGGGCTGGGTATTCTCATGTCAATCACTAATCAAGAACAACCCTCCCAGGTTTATCTACAAGCTTATATGAAAGAGGTAATTCCTTAACTGAGGCACACTCTTTCCAGGTGATTCTAAATTGTGCCAAGTTGGGGAAAAGAGTATCAAGAAAGCAAGAGCATCATATAAGTAACTACACCAGGCACTGGGAAATGCATGAACACTGCCAAGCTGCAAATACACCCCACGATCTGCAGATGCAGTCATAGCTAGTCTAACATGTAGTTCTGCCTCATCTCTACACTTATACCAAAAATTGACTCCTAAAAAAATTAAGTTAAAATATAACTCATAGAATATAAAAGATCTCCAAATAACTAAAAAGTTTTGGCAGTTCATTTCAATAGAAAACGGAGGATTGTGTGTGGCGATGTTTCAGGAGTTGATTTGTGGTGTAGGTCTGGAAACGTTTCAGAATAAAAATGTGCAACTCCATGTTAGATTAGCTATGACTGCAGCTGCTGATCTCGGGGTACGTGCTTGCTGCTTGACTGCATGTGTGCATTTCCTAGTGCCTGGTGTGGTCACTGATGCTCTGCTTTTGCTCTCTTACCCTCTTGCTCTCCTATTTTTTGTTTGTGTGGTTGAATGGTTGCTTGGGTTGGGGTTTTTTTTTTTTTTTTTTTTTTTTTTTTGACAACCTTACACAATCATAAGCCATGAGATTATTTTTGTTACTACTTTATAATTGTCATTTTGTTACTGTTATGAATCGTAATGTAAACATCTGTGACATCTAATAGTTTTAGACACACACACACATGAAAGGGACCTTTGACCACAAAGGTCGTGACCCACAGATTGAAACCTGCTGCTCTAGATCCTCTAAAGAGATTCAGAGAGTTCTTCTTCAAGTCTATGTGAAGCACATTTCTGAGAGACAATACCAACGCTCCACGGTGGCTATTCTATATCAACAAGACCACAGCAGGCATTGTCATCATTAAACTGGAATACTCTGGTTTGGAGAGGAAGATGCTGATGGAATATCTAGTTGTAAATTCAGCTCCAACTCAATCAATTTTCCATAGAGATTAATTAGAACTTGATGAAGCTGTCTGCCTATGCCAGAAGCACTGGGATGGAATCATCATTCCTGATTTATCTTCTAGAATGAAAATAGAAAAGGAAAACTCTGGCTGATGATATTAGGCAAGATAAGGCAGCTCACAACTATAATTTCATCACATAGGTCACTGAGGCTGGAGGACTGCTGTAAGCTCAAGGTCAGCTGAAGCTACAAATTGATCTCAAGAGAAAGAGATTTCAGTTAAATGGTCGGAGGAATGATCTTGATATAGGTTATTACTGGTAGAATTTATTGCTTTAGAAAAAAAGAAGGACTAAAAAATATTCAGTGGTGGAATGCTTGCAGGCCCTGCTTGGAGAGTTGTGTTCAGTTATTAAGTACAAAGAGAAGAGGAGGAAAAAGAGTAAGATCAAAAGAGGAGGAGGAAGAGGAAGAGGAGAAGGAAAGGGAAGAGGAGGAGAAGGGGAAGAAGAAGAGGAAAAAGAAATAAAAGATGATGAAGTAAAAAAAGAGGATGAAGAAAAGGAAAAGAAAAAGGAGAAAAAGAAAAAGACAAGAGAAGTGAAAATGAGGAGTATGAAGAATTCTATGCACAGAAACATTGGTGCAAAAGCAATGTATCTGGTTAAGAAGCTTGATTGATTCCTTAAACCAAGCAACAGGCTAACAAAATAAGCCATAAGGTCCCTTTCAAAACAGTTCCATGTGTTTCACAAGGGGGAAGAGAGTGTGAAAGTGGAGGAAAGGACGTTCTGAGTTGCCGGAGATAGCACTGTGTACAAGACGCTCAAAACAACCTGACCATGCAGAGAATCCAGTTCCAACACATTTCTATACACATAATACAACAGGAAGATGCCTCCTGTGTACACTCAAATGGATTAATTCAAGCATGCACATTCTATCTAGTGTCATGCAATGGAAATATAAAATAATCTTTGATGTGAGTTTAAGAGCAGATGAGGCATTGAACAGAGGTAGAAAAGAGCCTCATGGCTCAGGGCATTACATTTCACCTAGCTGCATCCCTGAAATGAAATATGGCTTACCTTTTGCCCTGGACTTGGAGGCTGAAAAGGGTCTAGGGGACAATATCATACTTCCCCTTTGTGGCTTAGTGAGTTGTGATTACCAGATAGAGTAACGACTGATCCAGCAGTGTTACCTTTCAGATGGAGTTCTTCCTTAGCTTCCAGGAAATGGCATCAGCAAGGAAATCTGGAGGCTTTCCCCTAAAGTGTGCTTGGAGCTCATTGTGGGAGATGCAGACCAAAGGTGAGTTTACACATCAGTGACTAAAGTTTCCTGTCACTGAGCATACGAAGTCACTCATGAGCAGCGTCCCTAAACCACAGGTACAGGATGTGGGCACAAACCCTTGTATAATTGTTGGCCAAAAGCCAGGTAGCATTTCATCCCTGTGCAAATACTTGGGCTGTTGTTTTTTCTGTTGTTGCTCTTAACCTTTGAAAACCACAGGCATTACCCTCTCTTTTTTTCCCCCTTGGCATAAGTCATCTTCCTCCCTCCAACATGGTCTCTAGTGTGTAAAGAATTTCTAAGGAGCTTTTAAGCCTGAATTTAATACTTTTGTCCTCCCCCTGCTGCCCCATGAAATGCCAGGTAGAAGTAAAGATGCCTTACAAAAGATCTGCTGGCTGCCCTGGCTCTGCTGGCTTCTGTAGCTTTGTTTGGGCATTTTGATCAGATAGGAAGTCAGAGTGTTCCACGAGTGACCTTAGCCTTTAAGAAAATAAAGGTAACTTCTGGAAATCCCCCCTAAACAACTATGGCCTATTGTTTTCTCACTCTAGAATCAATCCAGCTATGGATACAAAGACCAAAATGAATATTTTTCCTGGGAATGGAGGTGCTATGTTGAACAGAGCAGTGGGGTAAAAATATAGTCTAATTCCAATATTGTCAAGAATTAACTATATTTTCATTTTTTTTTCTAAGCTTTTTTTTTGTGGCTTTTTAAAAGTTTCTTAGCATGTGTTTCAGGTTCTGCAAAATGAAAGCATTGGTTTGGAAGGTATTCTTCCTTAGCCCCGGGGCTCTGTAAATTGGCACCTTTAGTAATGTTTCAACAAAGGGACAATGAAATGGGTCTCAAGGCAAAGAATCTGGAAGCAGCCAAGAATTAAGCTAGTGTCTTTTTCTATGTTAAAGGATAGGCAGAAGTCTGGCGACCAAAACAGTCCAGCCAACCACAGGGAAGTCAGGTATGTGTACCATTACCAGCCTTCCCTCATAAACTAAGAAGTGTAACAACCTCCCTTCCCTTTCCAAATGCCCTCACACCCTGGCATGAAAAGGTGATATAAACTATATTACACCAGTCAGCATATTTTTCAGTAAAAGGGCTGGCAGAGAGACACCACTTGTTTTGAGTTAACAGAAAGAGACTTATGTGAGATGTATCAGAAGCTGGTTAAGGTTTCTGCTATGGAAATTCAAGCACATTCTGAAGGAAGCTCCATTAGGAAATTGTATTCAAAAAACTGGATGTAACAAAGACCAGATAAGAAAGACCAGGTTTGTGGGATGTGTTTTTAGTTTTAAGGTTCTTATATCCAGTCTAGTTTCAAAGTAGATGGTTAATTTTCACTTGGGAGACATTAGTAGAATGTTTCAGATGACAGAGAGTAAAATCCAGGTGCACACACAGTGACTCCCCAGGTCTGTGGCTGTCAGCTGAGCACAGGAACAAAGAGCCCAGTGAGAACTCTAAACATCAAATAATACTAGCTTCATGTGACAAAGAAATTATTCCTCTTGGGAACTGAATTGAGTTATTCTGGATGCCTCTCCACTGGTCTTTGGTAGAAGTCCTGTTGTATAGGCAGGAACTTAAGTGTTTTTTTTTTTTTTTTTTTTTTTTTTTTTTTTTTTTTTTTGTCATTGAGATGAGTGGACACTTCACTGAGGCTCCACATCTGAGAAATAAGTATAAATGGCCCCCAGATTAGATATTAGAAAACTAACAGATAGGGAAGTTAAAGTAATTTCATAGGAAATCACATGAGTTTGTAAGTTCTTTTCAAAAGAGGTATCTAGTTATCTGAGTGTTTAGCAACAAATGTTTAGAAAACTTTTGTATTGACTCTTCAGACATTGTTCTACACCGGTACTGTTCACAGTGTGCATGCTATCTAATCTCCTTTAGGTCAAGTGAATTGAGAGTCCAGACTTCAAGAAGTCGTCCTTTAGTATTTGGATATTTGACTCTGAAAAGATATTCATGCTTACCTAGAGACATCTCTCAAATTCCGGAGATATCTCTCTCTCTCTCATGAATAACCTATAGAAAGTGTGTATAGAACCTCTGTTCTTGCTCTTCAATATATGAAACAGACACCAGATCCTGGGATTAAGCCTCTCTTCCTCTCCTTCATTCTGAGTAGCTTTCACTGAGGATGCTCACTGTGTCTTATAGAATGTCACATAGGGATGTCTGACTGAGCTTTGCAAGAGGGACAAACATACCCAAGGAAGTCAGTCACCAAGGAGAGCCTTAAACAGTGACTCAAGAGAACAAGACAGTCATTTCAGAGGATTCTTCCAGAAAATGCCACTACCTGGAGGCATATAGGGGGTTTTCAGGCAACAATATTAAAATAATTGGCCAATAACGCCTTCTTCAGAAGTGGTGCCAGAGTTATTGAATGACTTTTCTTTCCACAACGGTTGACAGGAGAGCTAAGGATTTCAACACTTCCTCTCAAGGTCTCAATAGAAGTTCCTTGCCTTAGGGACTTGTACAGTGTTTGCCATTGTAGGGTGAAGAAGTAGGTGTGACACAGGGACAGAGGAAGGAATAAAATAGTGGTGGAAGTAAAAGGCAGCTCAAGTTCTGGTTTTGAATGTTGTGTACCAAACTGATGACGGACAGTACCTGAGTCTTTGATTCTGAGGAAACAAGGTTTCTAAAAAGAGAAAACACTGTAGAAGAAGCTCTGGAGGAGCCAAAAAATGAATTAGCTGTAACTTTCAACCTTAACAGCAAGCTAATCATCTCAACTTTGAGTCTCAAGAGAGGCAGAAAAACAAAACAAAACAAACTACACAAAACCAAAACCAAACAACAACAACAAACAAACAAACAAACAAATAAAAACCCTTCATGTAATAATGTTTGTTGTGGTCCATCAGAGCTTCTGTGATAAAGAAATGTAAGTTGTAAAATTTTAAAAAGGAAGAAACCAAAAGACATGACATACTGTCCTGGGTTGTTCAAAGTTACAGTTAAGTCAAGAGGAGAGAAGAAGAAATGAAAGGGAAAACACAGGTATGAAGCGAACAAAGACAATGTTTTGAAGTCATGCCCTCAACCCAAACCTTCTGAAATCATTAGTTCAATGAGAGCAGGAGCCAGCCAATAGTCACAGTTGCCACAATGCTCTTGCCTTTTCTGTTTCCCAGACTGACATTCCACAAAATATTTCACTTGACAGAGGGGGGTGCTGTTGAATGGTGTAATGTCATTGAAAGAAACTTGAAAAACAAAGCTGCAAAAGAGAATGAGCTATTGGACAGCACTGAACGACTACGGTAGAGCGTTGTGATCAAATTGTGCCTTAGGAACTGACAGTAAGGTACTAATTGAAAAAGCCTTGGCGTGCAGATCCTAATTAAGAGACCTTGGTAACAATGGAAAATCTGATCCAACACTGTGAGTGAAGGATGGAATTCAGGAAGGTGGGGTAAATTTTTTTTTTCTTTTTAGTGCTAAGGATTCAAGACTTTGTGCAAGTTATGCAAGCTCTGTGCTAGTGAGTTATACCTCCAGCCTTTGGAGAATGCATTTTAAACTTTAATACAATAATGCTATGTCACCTGTCCATGTATTAGTATAACAGGATGCATTTGGCATAGAGCTCAAACCAACCAATACTGGCAGGTTTCAGGGATGGATTATAAAATACACCACAGAGAAATCTCGCTTTGGAAAATGCTGAGTGAATGGGGGCATTGGAAACACTGCTGTAGGCATGACTCGTAGATATGAGGAAGAGCCTGAATCTTGAGATAAATATCAGTCAAGAGACTGTGGATCTGAGGGCCCACATAACCAGTTGCTAAGATAGCAGAGCCGGTGGGTGCCTAATGAGAATAAAACAGGGTTTGAGGGATAAAAACGAAGGTGAGGAAAGTATCCATGGATGTGAAGAAAAGTTTCAATTTTAGCAAATTTAAATCCAAATTGCATCACAGATGGAAATTTAATTTCTCTCATATGAAACCTAAATTGTCTACCAGTCTAATCAAGCTTTTAGATTTCCTATAGCACTAATAAATCAGTCCTCTAAATATTATCTGAAAATAACTACTATAATCCAAAAACGTAGTGAATGTAAGCAAAGTGGTTATCCATAGGTAATGTAACAAAGAGTCTTAAAAGCCAATACTTCCACGAGCAAGGGAATAGCCAAGTTTGTTGCGGTTTCCAATGAATGACATGAGCCCTGTGTAGGTCTCAATCAGGATGGGTTGGGTTAACACCATCAGTTCCTTTCCACTTCCAGATTCAGCAGAATTCTTGTGGGCATTCTCAATAGCTGGAAGAAGCTTAGATGTGAACCCAGACAACTGAAAAACAAACAGACAAAAAGAATAAATATGAAGTTAGTGACTCCCGGGAAGCTCAGAACATCCCATCCCTAGTAGTCCCCAGTTAGGTGATGGCCTGCTGGGGTCAGCAAGTCTTGCTTTTTAACCATGAATGGCTTCATTGAAAAGTTGACATTGCTCTTGTTTGGCATTTAATATAAAACTCAGCCAATAAAGAATACACATAATAAAATGCCTGCCTGATTTATTTTTTATTATTCATAACATTAAGGCGTCAGCTTAATATTTTCCAGTAGTCTATTGTGAACTAGACACTTGTTGGGCACTGCTGAATGTGAAAGGCCAAATACGAACAACTGCTACCTTCAAAGTCAATCAACTATGAAGTAGCCCCTGAAATATACCAACTGTAGTAATTCAAAGGTCATTATAGCAAGCAGGAAAAGAGACAGAAAATGCCCGAGAACACAAAAGTCATGCACAGCTAAAGGATATGAAGAATGATGTCAAAAGGAGACTTACGCAATCTTAAGAGATGATCAAGATCCCCATAGGTAGAAATAAGGTTCAGCAACTTAGACATGGCCTAGAGATGGGCATTGTGTTTCCCAGCTTAGCCTCCTTCCTGCCATGTAGAATTACTCCTGCCTCTCATTACTACTAAGGCACAGACAGAGAACACGATGCATCTCAGAATTTCAAACCATGTTCCTTAAGCACAGTACCTGAGCAACAATGTGGAACTTTTGTTATTGATGTTCCTATTTTTGAAAACAACATATATGAATAATTGCAGCAACATCACTCCTGTACCCCGATAGCTCCCAAACTCCCCACATGCTTTCCTCTTCCCTCCCTAATTCATGACATTATCTTATTATTGTTACAGAAGACACACACACACACACACACACACACAAACACACACATATATACTGAGTTCATTTATCAGTGTATGTATGTATTCAGAACTTATGATCTGGCATTGAATAACCTTGTCTCTGGAGGAAAAGAATTATCCCTTCTTTCTACAAAAATTGACCACTCGAGTCAGCAGAGACAGGATCTTTGGAATTTCATCCTAGCCATGAGAGCTGACATCATTATGCACATCTTGTTATGGGTAACTATTTTTGGAAATTCAGGCATTCATATTTTTCATCATGTCAAAAAGACACGATCTAAAAGCAGGCATTTTTGTCTTCTGGATCTTACAATCTTTTTACTCTTTTTCCCTCTTCCTCAGTGCTCCATGAACCCTAGTTGTATGTTTGTGTTGCATACAACTTGGATTGGTTGGGCATCCAAGAGACACATATTCCCTTCATTTGGATCAGTTGTGAATCTATATAAAAGTCCCCATCTGATCCAAAAAGTAATATTTTTATTTTTTTCATTATTCTTAGCTTGGAGTCAAATTTTACTTTAAAAGTAAAATTATTAATAAAAACATTGAACTGCTATCTAACTTGCAGAGTCCTTAATTTCAATCAATCCATATTTTCTATTTTCCATTTTCCTTCCGTGTTTGAAAACTGGGCTCAATCCTCCCACTTCCATAATGCCTCTGCATACCCAATTAAAAAAAAAAAAAGTTTATCTTCTGGGACTGAAAAGATGGCTCAGCACTTTGGAGCATTTGCTGCTCTTACAGAGTGCCTGGGTTCAGAGCCACAGGGCAGCTCACAACCATCTGTAACTCCAGTTGAATGGAATCTGACACCCTCTTCAGTTATCCAGTGGCACTGTGATATGCAGAGATGTAGGTAAGTAATTAATACACATAAAATAAAATAATGAATAATAATTATAATAGTATTTTTATATTGTTGCATTTCATTGATATCTCCACTTAAATCTATGAACCAGTTTTCCTAGCATAGTTGCAAATATGGCCTTTACATAGTAAGTCCCTGTGAGACTACTACAATTTTGAAATCAAATATATTTTTACTATGAGGCAGAATACTTTTTACAGTTTAAGTATACAGCATACTCTCTAATACCCGTCCTTCAGACACCTGAAGCATTGCTAGGTGCACTAAAAGTCTCTATTCATTAGAACTTCCATTCCCATCCTATGGAGCTATCCTGAATACCCCAGGCCTTCCTTGTGAAAACACACACACACACACACACACACACACACACACACACACACACACACACACACACTTACTTTAAATTCTATAGAAAATGACTTAATTATTATCTAAGAATTTTTCATATAATATATATATATATATTATATTAAAAAATATATGTATATCTTTGTAATTTGTAGCTTTTGTCCAAGTTTTCTTTGATTAAAAATGTATCATCTTGCTTAATCTCTAGAATTTTGGAACAACCAAAAGAAATCCATTCTATCACTAAATATCCTTTAGTGGTATAGATTTCACTAAATATCACTTAGTAATCAAAAGTGCCCTCCTTTTAAGATGTAGGGTAGCAAAATCTGCAATCCCAATGCTAAGTACAAGAGGATGAAGAAAGAGTTCAAGCCAGCCTATGTGCCTATGTGGCAAGACCCTATTTCATTAAAAAGACTCACTGGACTACAGAACTTACAACCTCACAATATATGTAGCATTAGAAAAATGTTGACCTGTAAACAAGGTGCCCAGCAGCTGTGAGCCCGTGGGTAAATAATTAAATCTTCCTGAGTTTCATATTCTTGTCCTGTAAAAACTAACACACACACACACACACACACACACACACACCACAGAGAGAGAGAGAAAGAGAGAGAGAGAGAGAGAGAGAGAGAGAGAGAGAGAGAAGCTATGTGCTCATGCATAATAGCAGGGCAAGGGATTGCAATGGGATAATACTCGGATTCAGATTCATTGCAAAAACCATTAAGAAGTTTCTTTCCTACAAACAGTACATGTTATCTTTTCTATCGCCATCATCACCATCACTACCACCATCACTCTCTACATTCCAGTCTCCTGAAAGGTACAACAATTCATGTCCACATTTTCATTTGCCAAGACCACCTGTCTATCATAGTGCCTTCTCAGAGATCAGTGTTTGTCAAACTAGATTACTGAACACTTCCTCGGTGCTAACATTAAACCTCATTTCTTGTGGATTCCCTGTGGTCACAGGATCTAAGTGTTGGAAAGAAAATATTGACACTATTTCATTCTTCACACACTGCATTTCGTTAGATACACTTCATTCCTAGCCATGTCTGGAACATTCTCAAAGGAGGCAGGCATGCTTACAGAGACAAACTGCTCCCTATAGGAGTGGCAGACAAAAGGCCATGTCCCCAAGCTGGCTCTTGAGTGTTTCAAGCACCTGAGCTCAATCCCTGTGACAGGAATGCTGTGTCATCTGATATGAATGCCACCAGCCACATACTTTTGTCTAAAAGCTTTTATACACCCACCTCTGTCTCCCGCTTTTATTTCTGTCTCAAAAAACAAAGGGTCAAGTTTTAACAACTCCAGTTACACAGGGGCCGTGTGAGGGTTTGGGTGACGCACACCGGCGTTCATGGAGGAGGAGGTACAGTATTCTTGACTTTACAGCAATTATTTACCCGTTGAGTGCCTGGGCCCCTGGTTGCTTCAGGTGCTGTCTGCCAGCAGCTCCCTCTTAGTTTTCTTTATTAGGACCATCACTTACTTCCTGTTTATACTGGGCAAAGAGACCAGGTTTCATGCCTGCAAGCCCACATTCCAGAGCTCAGCAGGTTTTCCAAGCCTTCAGGCCACAGGTTTTCAACCATTCTCTGTAGAGAAGGAGGCACCCTGGGATGAAAAGCAAATTGTCCACTACTGAAGATGTGAAACCACTTGGCAAGCTTCAGTGCTCATCCAAATGCATGTGTGTTTGCACATTGTACCTGGATGTGTCAATTGCTTTTTATGGACCCCGTAATGGTGGATAATTGAGTATAGGGTGAAAAAAATCAAAGGATGGCACAGTTTCCTTTCTACACAAAAAGTTCCCACACATTCTGGCCTACATTCTCATCCTATACACCTCAAATCTGTGATTTGAAGACAACGTACACACACATACACAGCACAGGCACACACACACACACACACACACACACACACACACACACACCCATACACCTTAAATTTCAGATAAAATGGGTTAGTCAGCATTCCAAGAACATTTCACATAGCTTTGTAATTTGTAACTTTTGGTAATGGTGCCTTTACTTAAATTGTAGTGCTCACCCCCAATCACTTTTACCTTGAGTTTTACATAAAACAACATCATTCTTGCCACTTTTCAGACATAACCGTCCCCCCTTCTGAGATCCAACAATACCCTGTTAATCCCTCTTATTAGCAGTCATATGAACACTACATTGAAATTTGTGAATAACCATTTATAAAAGTTGCCCCACTTCACACCACAAATGTCTCCAGAAAGACCTCTCTTGAATATTCCTTTGGATTCCTAGCATGCTGTCATTTTGTTGGACTCAACATCAGGAAGATAGCCAAAAAGAATTTGCTGCATTAATGTGAAAGCTAAAACAAGTGGCTAAAGTTTAAAGTGGTTACAAAAAGAAAAGATAAACTCTATTTCAACATTCCCTGGAAAAGATGGATGAATGGTCCAGGAAAGAGAAATGGTCACTGTTCAATGGATTGCTGTGCATCTCTGTGGATGGTCTGTGGTCCATTCAAGATGTACATGAGTGTCAGTCTGGGTCACCAGTGCCTCTCCAGTGGTGTATGCCATAAGGTCAGGCAACTCAGCAAAGCAAGGGTTAAAGAAGAAAGGCAAGGAAATGCCTTCTAACTACAAAGTGGGCCAAACAGATTGAGCCTGAGGGGCTAGATAGAAATACACAAGTCTACCTCAGCTCGGCACATCAGAGCACACACATTCTCCTTTTTTGATTTTAGTTTTCTGCTTGGCTATACCCCTACATCACCTCTCTCTCTCTCTCTCTCTCTCTCTCTCTCTCTCTCTCTCTCTCTCTTTCTTTCTCTCTCTCTCTCTCTCTCTCTCTCTCTCTCTCTCTCTCTCTCTCTCTCTCTCTCTCACACACACACACACACACAAACACAGCATCTCATGTATATTCACAAGAAAGTACTGTAGGCTTATACTAAGTTCCATGAATATTGGTAACTTAGGGATACATGTATCTCTCTTAATACATGGCCTTAGTTTGCTCACTTAATCTTTGTGCTTAAGTGCCTTGATTTTTAAAATGAAGACATATTGATGCCTATTTTATAGTTTTTATAGTTGATTCACATGACAATACATGCCATAGCAATAAAGATAATAAAAACTGATAGAATAACATGTGAGATTCTTTCTGTGTACTGTGCAAGGATCTTAAATGCACAGTAACCTAGTATCTTCAATTTTCACAGTTGTGCATTAGAAGCAGTACAGAGACAAGCACGTGTGCAGATTTTAGAAGATTTGAAGGTAGGTGGATAAAAAATTCTGGAAAGAAAGCTTTTGAGCACCGTGTTTGCTAGACATGAAAGTGACCTACAATCGCTGTGATGGTATCAGGAAGTCCTGTCACATTTGAGAATCAAGATCAGGTGGCAATGTTTAGAGATTTGTATAAACTTGAATTTGAACACCTATGTGTACGACTACTAACCCTGTCAGGTACTTTCCTGAGCAACTACCAGTAACTCAACCCTGATGTAACGTTGCCTGAGCAGAATTATCTCTCTCCAGGCCGACGTTTTCTACAGAAGTTCAGACCTAAAGTTCTAGCTCCCTGACTATTCTACTGATATTTCCTGCCTACCAGCTCATAAGCTAAACTAGCCCCTCCCACTCACGATTATCTCTGAAGGTAGTGTAACTACCATCGAACAGCCCAGAAACTGCCTCATCTTCACCTCTCTACCATTTTCTATATCATGTCAGTCATGTGCTCTTTATTTACTCCCTGATGAGTAATTCAAACTTTTCTCATGCCGTACTATTCCTCCTAACTCCACTGGGCTTCTATTTCTATTATCTAAATCATCATACAGACAGCTGAACTATTCTTTTTCTATGAACATTATACACACCTTTGACTACCTTCAGTCTTGTCTACTGAAATCCAACTTCTGTTTTATTCCATTAGTTTCTACAGTTAAATCTCTGCCTATTTAGCTGCCTCTTCTGTTAAATACTTAACCTTCGTATGGTTCAAATATTATCTCATTTGTGTTTGTATCCTCAGCAACAATTCTACCTGTTTTCTATAAATGCCAGAAAATGTTCAGTGATGAAACTCTAAGTGGAGTGCTCTGGGAAAGGGTGAGTTTGAATCTATCTTTAATAATAAGATGTTTCATCAGCTTGTGAGTTACTGGAACATTGGGATCGTGTTTCTCTTCTCTGTTTATGTCACAGCATTTGTGAAATTAACACGAATTGCTCCCTGAGTTTGAATTAGCATTTCTCCCATTTATTTTTCTTCTTCCTATTTTATTAATAAGAGAAATTGAAAAAAATGTCATCCATTTAAAAATCTCATGGTACATGAAAATATTCACATAAGCACTACTCAAGACTCAAGCAGCCCACTTCAAATCTCCTCTTCTGCATTAGTTTAACAAAGCCTGAATCAAACTCAATCCTAGAAAACGTCGTGACTACATACAGTTCTGGTGTATAAACCAACAACAAGAAGCTGAGACTCAGGGACCTCAAGCAAAGACTTATCATCTTGCATCCCATAGAGAGATCATTTGCTTTCCCAGAGAGCTTCATTTGGAAGGATCTTTGAGTAAGGACTGGCTTTAGCAAATGAACGTTCCAGGCTGATGCTAGGAAGAAAAATAAGGTCTTGAACATAAACTAACAGTTGATAAAGAAATTATCTTGCATTGCTCTCCCTGACCATGACCTAACTTGCTCCCCCAGACTGCACCATATGCAATGTCCCCCTTGGTCATTTCCACTCTCGTCCTTTAAAGAAAACTCTGACTCTGTTCTGCAAGGAATTTTGTTTATCTTCTATACACTCATATAAAGAAAAGGGAACCTTAAAACCTACACCTTTAACAGTGACATATAATAATATGATTGACTAAAAACCAAGTGACCAGCTAATATTCATAATGTTCATAGAGCCATGCATGTGCTTCAAATATAAACACACACACACACACACACACACACACACACACAAACACACACGCACACACATGGAGTACTCGTACATTCGGCCCTAGTCCCCCAAATACATCGTCTCCCATGAATGCTTAGGCAATGTTTCAAACACCTTTCAATATTTAACTTTTAGGTTCTTTAAAATATTATTTGATTTCATTTGTATATAGTAAACAAAAACACAGCATCATCAGGGCATAGCATTTCTTTGTAGCTCATAGAACACACTCCTTAATCACTCATTGTAAACTTCTTCCAGCAAAGGACATTCAGAATTAAGTACCTACTGCATCAAGTCCAAGAAATAAGACAAGGCTTGTCTCAGGGAGTGACACATTTCATAACTAAATCACTTAGTATTTATATTGACTAGTAAGAAAATTCGGCTATTAATACAAAAATACGTGTCATTTTCATGATTAAAAAGGTTTTCGTTAAAATAAAAGAACATTCCCTTCTGAAAATCCAGTATTATACTTTTTAGTCTGGATTAACAAGCATCTTAATAAATGTCTCTTCCACACATTGCTACTCCTAATAACACATTGCTAGGCCTAATAACAGTGAAAACCAGGGGTTTGAGGAAGGTGTTAATTGTAGAGGACAAAGGATACAATGGGAACATGTGTGGTGTTTCTCAAAAGGACTTCTGAACAAAGAGCAACGTGGTACACTGAAGTTGGGCACTTTAGAATGAAACTCTCCTCTGCCTCTCGACTCCCTCAGCACTTCTGTTCGTACAGCAAGCTGAGGTGGAGCCTGTATGGTGCTGGTCTTGGTTGTCACTTTGTTTTGTTTACTTGGCTATAAGTGGTAAAGAGTCAACCAGGGAACTGATGCTGATGCTTTGCCTGTGGGATTGTGAAACTGATGTCACATGAGGTGCGATAACATGGTCCCTGAATTAATCCTGTACGGGCAGTAGTCACAGCCAGGTCAGTCTTGAAACCATGAATCTCTGAGGACACCTGCATAAGTCCCAAGAGGACCATTAACATTCTCTGGGAGGAGTAAGGATAGAAGCCAATTTCTCTCTGCATTATTGGGAATTAAGATCCCACCTAGTTGCTAATCACAAGCATGGTGCCTGAAAGGTACAATTTATTACCAATTTATTTATCCATACCACATAAACTGACTTGCATAAATGTACATAAATTAATGTACACATTAATGTAAGAATTCTAATGTGCCATCAATAGGACTTACCAACAACCAAGTTTTGAATTTATATTAAACAAGCTATAATATTTTAAAGTAAGAGACATCAAGGTAAACATTAAAAAAAATGACAGAAAAGATTACAAATTCTCCTTCTACATGTATACATGTATGCTTGGCTTTGCGAAAATTGCTTGATTTTTCACTCAACATTCAACCCCAGCTGTTTTACTTTCCAACTGTGTACATTGTCCCTGAACTTAATTCATCTGGAAACAATGAGAGAACATTCAAAGGGACTGTCCCTGATTATGAAGACCTTGGAATCTGAGAGGATAATTGATGGCATAGCAAGAAGCACAGCAGCTGTGAGTTCTGGGGAGCACTTAAGGATGCTATTTTGCTATTCACTTGATTTGGTACCTGGCCAATGATGTCAGCAGGAATGGTAGACTCCACCTCATTCACTTTAGACATGACACCACTAACACCATCCGATGGAAAGGAATGACTTTGTATGGTATGACCACGGAGCCAATATGACAAAATCTGCTCCACACTATTCCATATTTCTTCCCAGAATATGTCAATTACAATTCTACCTGTATAGACAAAAACCCCTTGCACCCTCTTACAGTAAATACAGTCGAGACAAACATAAGTACTATAATTTTTTATAATATTCTATTAAAAGAAGATAGCAAGAGGGAAGGGGCACATTACGGCCACATAAATATAATATATAAGTGGTTTCTATGACATAGCTATACTCTTCAAGCCTAAAGAGGATTAAACTTTTATCTAACCTTCAGGTTGTGTCTGAACAGTTTTTAAGACATAATATGTTCGTCACCTACCTTGCAGATCTCAAGGAACTTCTCACTGGTATGTTTCATAGGATGCTCAGTGAGGGTGGCATAGGGAACCTCAGTGGACCACGGGTTCCAACGAGACAATACAGACCACCCCTCAGTGCTCCCCCAGTAAATCCTCAGGCCTTCTCCTGGTCTCCTAAAGGAAGGAGATTTTTATTAGATTGAAGATTTCTCTTAGCAATTTCTCAGCAAGAGAAATAATGGTAACGGACTATGACCTTCCACTTAGCTTATTTCTCCTGAGATAAGTGATTTATCTCAAACCAACCTAGTAAGGAATGTAGGAGGTAAAATGATGGACTTGCTCTCAAGCTGAGTAAGTGAAACAGACTGTTGAGAATCCACATGGAAACGTGAGCTTCACTCATGGGACAGTGGGTTCAGTGGAAATATAGATGCTGGCCTCATGCTGATGCTCTGATGAGAACAGGTAAGGAGGAAGTGTCAAAAAATGGGGTATGGACATAAAGATGGGAGAGTCTCAGTGACAGAGGAGATGACACAGGAGAAGCTATCACTTAATTTTTTAAAACATTATTATTTTCAAATTTTATGTGCATAGATTTTTTTTCTGTATGTATGTGTGGGGTGTTGGTTCCTCTGGAACTGGAGTTACAGACAGTTGTGAACTGCGAGTGCTGAGGATTGAAGCCAGGACCTCTGCAAGAGTAGCCAGTGCTATTGACCACTATCTCCCAGGCCCCAGAAGCAATCATTAAACAGAGTAGTAAGCAGAAGGAAGAATTGACTGAGAAGAACGTAAGGTCTGCCAAATGAATCTTAGGGCATCCATGACCTTCTATGACCTTTGAGAGAGAAGAGGACGATTCAAAACCCTCACTTTCCTAAGTCAGTGACTCCTCCCTCTCCTGCATCTCCTGGTCCTTTGTTTCCTGCATAAAGTCTATCTGATGAGCTGCATCATACCAATAAGCTCATCCCAATAGATTCTGCCTGCTTTTATCTCTATCCTCAGTCCTGATTCCTAAGGTGTAGAAGAAAACCATTGTCTGATAAAACCTAGTCATCTCCTGAATCCAAATGCGAAAAAGGAAAATTCAAACAGGAATAAGAAGTAGTTAGTCATGGCAGAGGAAGAGTGTGGATACACTAAAAAAAAAAAAAAAAAAAAAAAAATCATATCTGTAGCATCTTCATCTTGATGTGCCAATCAGATTTAGGGTTTGCGGTTTCAGTGGGTTCAGGATGCAGAGAGGTGGCTGAAGGTGAATTAAGCCAAGCTCAGGTGCTCTGCATTCAACAGGCTTTAGAACCAAGTTGGCTGTAATTGTAAGCAGCTCCATGAAGCATTCCCATTCAGCTCATTTCTTCTAGAAATTCAATCCTGGGATTTTGAGGTTGAAAAACTAGGGTTTAGTTGTGGTGGCTTCACAAAGCCATCACTTCCTGTATTAAGGAAGGATCCCTTCAGCATATCGAGTGTTTTTCTGAATGTTTATCCATACAAAGGTGAGTTTAAACAGTCTCTTGCACATACTCACGCAGCCCCACCTTCCCAATGACTGATCTCAAGTTGTGTCTTACAAAAGAAAAGAAAGAAAAGAACCTGGCACAACTCACTGCCCAGTTCTCAGTTATTTGATGATTATGCTTAAACGCTGAAACCCAACTTTTTTGTACTTAATCCTTTGCCCAAAAAAGTACAAGAGGAAAAAAAAGACAAAGGAGGGGAGGAAGGAAGGAAGAAAGGAAGGAAGGAAGGAAAGAACGAAGGAAGGAAAATAAAAGTCATGAAGCAAGGTTCAAATTTCCCTTTCAAATCCACCTTCTCAGATGCTGTATTGACTCTGGTCAAACCCTTGTATTTTCTTTTCATTCATTTTTTTGCCTAGGCAATAAATCTCAAGCTGTATGAATACATTCTTGCTGGTTTATGGAGCATTCTGGCTTGAACCAATTAAAACAACTTGCACAAGAGAATTATTTACTGCCTCATAGGTCAATTTAGGCACCAAGTACAATTTTGTTTATCCAAAAGGGATGAATAAAATCTAGCAAGGTAGCTTCCCTAATGAGTCCACATTGTCTTTTATTTAAGAAAGCCTTAAATGAAAGTCAAACATAAAGATAGCTGATCATTTTGACCTTCCCTAGAAGACTACAATCTGTTAAGCACTGGGAAGAAAATATAAAATTAATTATCCTCTCCAAAGGTAGTAGCATTTAAGGTGAGGCTTGCCAGGTCTCAGGTCTGGGAGGATTGGGAAAGGACTGTGATTGGGGTGCATTGTATGAGATTTCCAAATAATTGATAAAAATATTATGTTCAAGAAAAAAATGTCTGTGGTTTCCTTCTCTGTTAAACATCTTTAGGATAATTGTGGTGACTATACCTACTTTATGACCAGAAATATCTAATGCAACAGTATCTTATGTTCCCAAAAGAATAATGCAAGTTAAGAAAATAGAGAAAAGAATCACAAGACATCAATAGACTTCTGTCAGTCAGGATTTTGACTCTTAACACAGTAGGGTTATAGACAAGTTACATTTCCCTTCTGGATCTTTTTGTGGGTTGAAATCTGATTCATTTTCTCCTTCTGAACCTTCTTAATATGTTTGTACATACAATAGAAATGATATGACCTGCACTGCCATTCTTTAGTCTTTTAGGTTTTGTGACATTTAGTTTTGTCAGTAACTAGGAGTAATATAGATTCCCGATCATGACACATATCAGGTAGCTCCTAACCAGCTGGAACTGAAACTCCAAGGGCTCTGATGTGCTCCTCCAGCGCCCTGTTCCCCACCCTCAATGTATTTACATGTACATGAATAAATACATGAAATAATAATAAAATCTTTTAAAAAGAATGCACGAAAAAGATTTGCATGTTATATATTATTCAATGAACACATATTCAAAGCTTGATTCATATTTTATAATGTTTAATTTTTTAAATCTAGACAGTAACATGTTTTGAAAAAACTCAAGAGACATAAATGTAATTGTGGAACACAAAGAACAGACTTAATCAGGTTCATCAAGTCAAGAAGTACTAAGGAATTGTAAGAAACAGGAGGAAGAAAGCTTCAGTACACAGTAAATCTCAGAAGGTTTTCTGCTTGTCAAAGCCATCGATCCCTTTCTTCCACATGACTCTGTCCCACAAATACTTCCTATTTGCTCTGGCTGCTTTCCAAGTCATGGTCTAGTCCAGTGGTTTTCAAACTTCCCAACACTGTGACCCTTCAATACAGTTCTTCTTGTTGTGGTGACCCCAAACCAAAAATTGTTTTCATCGCTACATCATAATTGAAGTTTTTCTTATTGTTATGAATCATAATGTAAATATCTGCTACAAGAGCCCTGAAAAAGGGTCATTCAACCTCCAAAGATGTCATGACTCACAGGTTGAGAATGGCTGGCCTAGTGTCTATGACTCCCTTTACTTATGTTCTTTGACCAGAACTCTGGTGGAAAGCTTAAGGGATTGTTCAGTTCTGATTTCTTCAGCTGAAATTAATGCAGCTCTTGAACTAGCTTCTCTAATGGGGTAAACAAACCCCTCCAATCTGCTGTGAAGTGGTCACCTATCTCATCCTATGTGCCCTGTCTTCAATGTCATCACTAACTTAGACAGACCCTGTTCCTGTGGTTGTAGCCAAGGAGGGTCTCTGACCCATGTTCCAGAATCAAATCAGATGATCACTGAGCTTCCTTGGCCACCACTTGATCTTTCCAGACCAACAACACAGATGGAAACCTCGCATAAGTAAAAGAGACTCCTCGAAACGTTTATTTCTGAGTTCTATCCTCTGCATTTGACCCGCATTTCCATAGTTGTGGAAGCAAAAAGGGTGGGATAGACTTTGTTCCTGGTAAACATCAAAGTCTTCCAGAAAGAGGCCAAAAGAGAACAACAGCTTCAGTGCAAGTCACGCCAGGAGAGAGGGTTCATATAAAGTTTGTGATGATCAACTTTTGGACACTAGACTTCATAAATTAGGAGGAACTTTCCAAGATGTTTTCCATATCCTCTCTCTCTCCCTCTACATGTCTGTCTGTCTGTCTGCCCCCTCCCCCACACACACAGAGACTGAGAACTAGAATTTTCAAAAGGCCTCAGTTCTTCTTAGACCCAAGTTAATTATCTGTTTTACTCAGTGACTCACAATTCTAAACTACAGTTATTGACAGTGTAGAAAGCCGAGGCAATTACTATTTTCAGTCACCAGTGCAAACTGGGTTTACCTTCAAAGTAAGGGCATGCAAAAGGAAGTTCACATACAAGGCCAGAGGACTGTGCAAAGGAAGAAGTATGTTTTAAGCACACAAAGTTACTACAAGTTGAATGAAAAGGAGGATCCTTTTAATCATAAGCTTTATAAGACAGAATCAAGTCTTTTTAGGAAGGCCTCCTCTCCCTCTTCCTGAACTAGGAAATATGCTCTCTCGGTAAGTTAGAGTAACTCTAACTATTAACTCTTCTCTGGGTTAAAGTTTGTTCATTCCCTGAATTTGTTTTCCTTAAAGGACAAACCGTGCATTATTTTGCATGGGACAGCAGAGCCAACTTCCTGACTTCTGCTCCCCTACCTGTCTTTCCAGAGAGTCTTCTGGGCCTCCCAAAAGTCTCTGCTAAGGTGCGAGCCAAAGGCTGCTCCCAAGAATGAGAAATAGCAGCTTGTATTATTAGCTCGTCAGCCGCCCCTCCTTTCCACTCATCTCAAATCTCAAAGCTGTACCACGGAATTAAAAACATAGCTCGAGGCACTGAATGGAGAGTTATGAGGAAGCACAGATATTAACTCTTACTCTAAACGCAGGGCGTGTGCTTGTAAGTACCGGTGAGCAAACATAGGGAGGCCACAGGAGGGGTGGGGGCAGGACAGAGCAGCTCAGAACAGCACGGCACATTTTCTTCCTGTCTCCTTTCTCCTACCTCACAGCTTTCATTGTTGAAAAAGCAATCTTCTGGACCCACTGAAATGCTAGTCCCTTGCTTATTTAATCTGGACAAAAGCAGAGGCCAAGTTGGCATTGTGGTGGGTATTCAAGTCTCTCTTGTTCATTGAATGACCTCAGATGAAATATTTTCCATGACAAGAACCCAAAAGACGCTGGCACTGAGTCAGACAATGAGATTTGCAGAATGTGTTTACATTCTCTCTGTGTCCCTAGGCTGTTCCAAGCCCATAGGCAGGTGCTGCCTTTATCTACTCTCTTTGCTCACCTGGCTCTCTCCCAGAAGTTTCCAGAGCCTTGGGCTCTATGAGATTAACCGTTTACTAGCATGGGCAACCGAGAACTCCATAGGCAATGTTAAAGGAGGGAAAAGTAAGTGACAAAAGTCAGAGGTACTGCAGCCTTCATAAGCAGAGTCTCTGGGAGACTTTGTGGTTACATGTAGAACTTTCCAGAAACTTTGTACCCTGACAGATGGCTATATTACTTGATGCCTTTACAAAGTAACTTCTCTCCAGGTGTCTATTTATAAAACCATGAAGATGATGATAGGTTATCTTTCAGGGTTTTGTTCTGGTTCCCTTTTAAAAATGACCAGTGCGGAAAGTCCAAATTTTTGTATTATATCTGCTAAACAAGATGTCAAAAAAAAAAAAAAAAAAAAAAAAAAAAAGGCTGCTTAGTGAGCATAAAATGGCCTCTGGCAGTTGCTGAGACCTGACCTGAAGTTAGTCTTTAACTGCAGGCATACAGACCTCAAGGTATTAAACCAAAGGCACAAACCAAATAAACAGGGAGGGAATTGTTACAAACAGGTCACCAAGGGGATTGTGGGTGTTCCATGCTGACAGTCCTCAAGGTCCTTACAAAGGTTGTCTGTCTGTCTTGGAAGAACTATATCTGACAAGTCAAGTCAGTGGCCGAGGGTAAGAAGTCTAAGTCCCCCAACAAGGGTTTACCCCAAGTTTTATGATTCATAGTGTTAAAATGTGTATGTCAAATTATGCCTGTATTGCAATACTACATTTTGGGATAATAAGCTTCCTTGACTGGCGATCAGTCTCACAGCAACTGTCTTTGTGACTTGGACCTGGGTACTCTTCTTAGTCACTATTTCCCTTATTATAAGATAATAGTAACTCTGCATTAGATCATCTCTGGGGGAGTTCTAACGTCTAGCACTTCTGAACCAACAAAAGCAAAAAGGTTGCCTACTTTTGTATTCTGTTTAAATGACATGAAAGTATTACCTTTCTTAAAATTCAGAACTTATGAGGGTAGATATTTTTGGAAAGAGCTTACTCTAAAAACCATTTTAGAACTTATTGTCTTAAATTATGCTAAAAATAACCAATTCTTCAATGACTTAATAAAAGTTGTCCCAGTCCCCACCTGTTTTGACCAAGAAAGGATTTACTGTTCATAACTTATGTCCCATTACCCTTGACTCCTTAATGCTACAGAAACAAGGCCTGGACTCTGTACGGCTCCGATGATTATACTGAAAGCTCCCAGGATCTCCATGTTCTCTAGCACTTCCCTCTATGAAAGTAGCTTCCAACTGCCTGGAGAGATGATATGTACAGAGTTTAAGTGATGACTCGACTGCTAAGTTTATTGGTTGTGTGTCCTAACATCCCGGTGCCATTTCCTGCCCTTATCAACATGTTACCCTTGACTGTTACTTTTCCTCTGCTAGATTGAATTTTTTTAAACTATTAACATGGAGCCTAGTTAATTTTCCTATTGGTCATGGGCAAATGGTTAAATAAAAATATCTTTCTCCTCTGGCCATTTTCTCCAATGGAAATGTTTGTTGCACAGGAAAAGGATGAGTTTCTCAGGTGCCATTTAAGTGGGGGACCAAATCCCGCTGACAGTGATGCGAAAAGACAAAACCTGCAACTCTTTCAGAGTTGAGCATCTACATGTCCTATTTGGAGTCTGTATCTGTCACAATGGCATTAAAAATGATGCCTAGCAATGGCTCGTTTGCCCAGTGTAGGGAATGCCAAGGTGCTGAGATGGGAGAGGGTGGTTAAGGAGAGGGAGCACCTTTATGGAAGCAATGAGAGGGGAAAGGGTTGGGGGAAGGGAATAACATCTGAAATGTAAATGCAGAGAATATCCAACTATTACTTCAAGTAGAAATTCATATTTGCTAACCTATTTTCATAAGAACAAGAGTTTCTCTGGATTACACTGTGATGTAAATATGTCGATGACAATGCAACATAGAAGGCTCTGGTCCTCTACTACCTGCTTACTAATCACAAATTCATACCAAATCCTAGGCAAGTACTTTGAAAGCTGCACAACTCCCAAGAAAACAATACTAGGCTTTATAAAAGAGGTGGCCTCTTATCTGGTGGTTGACAGACAGAAAAACTGAAAAAGTGAGTTTTAAAATATAACATGAACTTAACTAAAGATTAAAAATACAGAAAAGCTATATAGGAAAAAGATGCACTGTAAGCTGTGATTTGGGTTTCTATGTGACAGTATTTATTCCTAGTTGGGGTACTTTTGAACTATTGGAGGGAAACAGGCCTGAAGAACTCTAGAAGTCTGTTGAAGTTGTGATGGGATGTTAAGGGTAGCAATGAATAAGACAATGAGTTGTCTAATGAAGCCTAATGCTAACATGGAAGCCTTCGTGGGGAGTGGTTTAATTAACTGAGGAAACTTGTCTCTGGCTGCCAAACTCAAAACTGTAGAATGAAGAGCATTGTGTTCACAGAGGTGAGTGGGAAACACCACCAAGCCAGATGTCCTCCTTGGTCCTCAGCCATGAGTGGAGCTGAGTTCCTCCATCTGTCAGCCTCCTGCTGCATGGCATCAAGAAGATAAGAGTGAAGGAGACCAAGCATTGCATCAAAGTTTGGGTGGTAGCAGTGGTGATGGATACAGCAAGCAAGGAAAGACCAGGCACCGAAAGATATGTAACAAGCTAAGTAGCAGGTTCTCCATTTTAAACAAGGAGAGCGATAACTTTTCTCGAAGATACACTGTACGAATGAACATACGAAGTTTTGAGCTACATTTGCTGTAGGACAGGCAGTCAGTATTAGCTAGTTAGACTGTGTTGTGGAGAACACAAAATACTTTTACAGGCTTAATCCCACTGTCCCTTGTGAAGTTGCCATTACTTCAAAAAGATCGTATAAAACACATAAGACGCAGGACTGATGGAATTCATGCCCGATATTTCTGAGCTAAGGTGACAGCCATTTCATTGTTCAGTCCACAGATCTGAGCTGGGTCTGAACACTGCAAATGCTAGCTAACAAGAAGACAGGTGAGGAAGAGCTTATCTACTTCTAGTAATATCTCGAGCTGGACTATATCTGAAGTGGTGAAAAGGCAAAGGCACTTGCAGGGATCAAAGCCAGTATGGTCATTTCTAGAAGCTCTACTTGCAGACTAGAAAGTAAGCTTCTGGGCCATAGAATATTCTTGCTGGTCTACTTCCCTGGCATTGAACCTGAAGCACAGAAAATAGGTTTTAAAGAACAGTAGACAGTTAGCTCTCTTGATATAACTAGGGGATTATTTTTCTCCATTTGAAAAGTGTCACTCCAAAGGCTTTATATGGTTTTAGTGTGGTGACAATAACACGCATGTTTAAGAAGCAGGTATAAGGCAAATACTCACAGGCAAAGAGATAACACCAACCTTAAATATCCTGAAAGCTCACAAGATAAGTTTCCAGACTCGGTTCTACCCACAATGAAACTGAGGTCCAAAGCCTTCCAGCGGTGCACACAGAAACTGATACCGGAATTGGACTATAGAGCTTCTGATAATCCATAGTCTCCCATCGCTGAACAACACAATGAAGATTGGAACCACCTATCCCAACAAGAAATTTGCCCTCGGCCCCAAGCAGAAAAAAATCCATTTCTGAGAGTTTCCAGTCTTATTGGTAGCTAGTCTTCTCCAGAACCCAACCTAGCCTCTGCCTTTAAAAAAGTATTAGGGTTTTGTTTTGTTTGTTATTTACTTGTTTGTTTTACCTCAAAATATTAAAACTCGTGATTCAACTAGGGCATTTTTTTCATTCACCTTACATCACAGCCCTACATTGCTCTAATGTGGAAATAACAACCTGTATGTTTGAGGGATAAAAATCACCATGAGGTAAAGACTAACTACCAACTCAGATTAAAACAGACAAAATCAGAAAATGGCTCAGGGCCATCTGGTTGCCCATGAACTACTGAAATGACCTTCTTGGTCTAAAGTTCAAGACATGCTGAGTTCAGTTCTGCCATACATAATATTCAAAACCATAGCTCCTCAGAGCTGCAAGAAAAGTTTTCTGCTACCCAGGACTGTCTTACAGCATTTATAAGCATTTCAATAACATTTTACTAACATACCATACAATTATCTTACTAACTGACCAAATAAATGAACTCTGGACTGTTCAGAAACAACTTTGGTATCTAAGTCATGTCCAGTACTCCCATAGTTCCCATATTCTAATACATAACTAAATGACATTTTAAAAAAGAGTGCATCTATAGTCCTTACTCTATAAAAATTATAATTGACATGTAATTGAAAAGGTTCATTCCTCAGACTAGAGGGATTTGGTCGCTCTTGTTTTTAATCTTTCCAAATTGCATAGATGCTTTATGACTGTTTACATGAACAAAATAAACCCTATGTCAATTTTGCAGTTTACAAAAAGATGGAGTTTTAGATAAATGCCCAGGTACTGAATCCTGCTTGTACATTGGTTGAGAAGATATGAGTACAGTTTGATATAGTTCCTCACATAGACACTGGCCATTTCTATGCCAAAAGTTTGAGTTTGAGAGAGAGAGAGAGAGAGAGAGAGAGAGAGAGAGAGAGAGAGTTCTATGCTAGTTTACAAGAGAAAAATGCCATACAATTAAGGAGATATCTTGTGACAACTGTCTTTATTATGAATTAGTTGGGACATTAGGTAAATAATTAGTCCTTTTTGATTTGGGTTAGTTTTCATTTTCCATCTGAAAATGAACTTTGGAGTACACTAAATATGCAAGTTTCAACATGTATATACGATCTAGGTTAAAAGTGAATATTACATTCTGAGAAAAAAAAATGTTGTTTCCAATCTAATATTCCCATTTCCTTTCCTGAGGGACTGAAAGTAAATGGTGTGGAATCCACACAGGGGCAGTCAGAAGAACGGGGACCAGAGCTGTCTGGCCTCGGGCTGCATGCCCTTTGTAGAGTGGTGGGTAGCCTAGGAGAGTGAAGACAGATCAGAAGTCCAATCTCTCCATGTACTTCCCAATGGATGATGTTCCCACAGCCAAATCCAAATTTACTCTTCCTACTTTGGGGGAATTAGAATGGAACAAGCTTCAGTGATCACATACAATATACATATTTTCCTCTTCAAATTTGTTTGTGGTACTTCATACAAATAGTTTGGGAAGAGCAAAGCAGTTCATCTTTAACTATTTTTTTAAGATTTGTTTTATGAGTATAAATGTTTCACCCACATATGGGTATGGGCCTGGTATATGCCTGGTGCCTAAAGAGGTTAGAAGAGGGCATCAAATGCCTTGGACCTAGAGTTTGGGGTGTTTGTGAACAGCCATGTTGGTACTGACAACCAAATCTAACTCCTCAGCAAGAACAGCAAGTACTCTTCAGCACTGAAGCATTTCTCCACTCTTCCATCTCTAATGTCTAACACAGACATAGTCTACTCTCAACACTTTCCGTTGGTTGCCGATGGTCAACAAGAGTCACTCTAGTTGCTCTGCAAGGATGGCATGGTTAACAGCCTATTCCCTCCCTCCCAAGGAAATGACATTCTATCTAATTCAGATAAAATTCATTTACCAAATTTCCCCTACTTTTCATGAGGTACTCTGATATAATGGGGGGGAGGGCTATGGTTCAGCAAATAGCAGATTATATTACTACAATTCATGCAAGTATTTAACCTTGGAAAATCCACTATAGGTCACATTCCATTTCCATGTCTATCATTTTAGCTGACCTGCCTATAAGCCTGTATATAGAATGCTGGCTACCTCTTATTCTAGGTTTGAAACCATCCTTTAGTAAAACTAAAAGGTAAACACGAAGTAACTGAGAACTCCATTTTATTGTGCCAATTCAAAAAGTCATAGGGTACAAAGGAGAAAGAAAGTGAGCCAAAAGGAAAAAAAAAAAAAAAAATCAAGAAATTGTAGACATTTCCTGAAATAGAAATGATTCAGCCACATTCCTTAGCACACATTTGCTTTGGTAAAAGTGAGCTAAAGTTTCCTGGGGACCTCAGTGTATCATTGTGACACAACAGCATCACCTTGTGCATATGACTTTGAGGCTTTAGTACCTCTTGACCACTTGAACTTTGCATTTCTCCCCAGGTCCAGAACAACAGAAAGGAAAGAGGGCAAGCTCCTCTCTTGGATTTCTTTTTTCAGTCCTAGTGTCAGTTCCTCATGGATTAGATAGAACTAACTAACAACTTACACTTCCATGATCCATCACTGGTTTACTTTTCAAAATAGCACCTCTCAGTCATCCCTCAGGCCTAAGTATACATCCAATAACATCACATTATCCTTTTGGATGGAGAGAACTACCACAGATCTCATACAGGCCTGGCAAGTCGATGTGGGTCCTTTGAGGCAGGGCATTTTGGAGTTTCAAGGCAGGTTGAGCATGGTCTAGAGCAGTGGTTCTCAATAGGTGAATGGAAACCAGTGGAAAACCCATATGTCTCATGGTAAGTAGCATCACTACTTAGTAGCAAAGTTATAGTTATGGAGTAGCAAAGCAGACAACTTCTTGCCTAGGGGTTCCTAAGACTATAGGAGAAAATGTGACTCTCCAGTTGAGAAATGCTGGTCCATTGTAATACTTGACTAACTTCAATGTGCACTAAAAGCACCCAAGACCTGTTAAACTGTAGTTTCGTATTCAGATGATCCGAAGTAGGCCCTGAAGTTTGTTGCTCTATACATCTAAGTGCCTAGGCATCCTGTTGCTATTGGACAAATAGCTGAATGGAACAAATTGGGATTAGGATTAGTCTATCCCCTTGAACACAAGGGTTCCTTGTGTGGATTGATTCCAATAGGTAAGGGCAAAACAGTGCTGTGGGAAATGTAGGCCTAGGGCAAAAGTCATTATTGAACAGAGAAAGTGATCAGGGGTTTTATCTGACTGCAAGACAGTAGTCTATGCAGGTGAAGTTTCTAGCAATTATGAACACTTAACAACAGTTTAAAACCACAATAGAAATAAACATCCTTTCATACAGTGGGTGTACTGAAATTAATCTCTCCTCAAATTAATTTGTAACTTAGAAAAAAAGCTTGCTCTGTGCTTGAAAAAAAAATCACTAAAAGGTTAAACTGAAAAAATTATTTATGATAGGTTATCTCTACATTCAGGTGTGTGTTTGTGTGTGCATATGTGTAGGAGTGTATGCATGTATATGACTATGCATGTGTGTATATGTGTGGGGGTATGTATGTGTATGTGCATGTGTATGGCATGTGTATATGTATATTTATGTGTATGTTTGTATGTGTGTGTTTATGTGTGTGTATGTGTAGGTGTGTCAATTACTTATTTTAGAAGACACCAGTCACAACAAACACCTTATCATTTTAATTCCTTGTCATTGAAGAAGAAAAAATTTCCTGGCCAGCCAGGCTCTTCTTGTCTGTTTGTGGTTTAGTTCCCAATGATACATGATCAAGAAAGAAAAACAATACTGTGACAGTTAGCCCATCACTGGGACTATGCCATGGCCACTTCCCCCTTCTTCTGTAGGCACAGTACCTACCACTTAGCCAACATCAACAGTCATTGTGTTGCTGACTTGCCACACTGAGGCTCACCTGGAGTTCACCCTCAAACAACAACTTCTAACTTCTGTCCTTCCCACTCCCAGATGGGATTTCTTACAGTAAAAGTAATTGTGGCAGCAACAGGGGGATTTCTGAGTCTCTTTCCCACCTGCTGCTGCAAAGTACATTGGGAAAAGTTGATTTTTCTAATTGACTTTGAGAGGCATTAGGCATGGAAAATGTACATCATAGCTTAATTCCACATTTGGCAGCTGATCTTTCATAAGAAAGCTTTTGATCAGAAACTTTAAGGCAGAACAAACAAACCGTCCTGATGACTTATTTAGGCTAAGTGCTCAAGGCAAAAGCAAAAGCACCGAATGTTGTAAAGTCTTGGGAAAAGTCAGTTACCATCATGAAGTGTACGAGCATTTTAGAAATGCTCCTGAACGGAGAGGTGGGATCTCAGCTTTGTTCACAAGTATATCCCTTGGTCAAAGCTTAAAAAATGTCTTCCATGTTCAAAGGCAAAATGATGCTATCACTAAAAATAAAAATAAATAAGCCACCTTTTTACATCATCATTAGGATATGGCTGAACTACTCAATGCCTGACAAATTAGCCTAGGTGTATTGTAAGTGTCATCCAAGTGTGAGTAACAGCCAAGAAAGCAATGTTTGAGCATCGCTGTTAATTAATCCTGCATCGTGTCTAAATAGAACTTATGCCTTTGAGAAAACTTGATAATTTACACTTCCTGTCCCCCGAACATACTTTGGACACAAATGAAGTTTTTTCACACCACGTCTTGTGTATTTATACATAAGACAGAGAGACCAATAATAAGTTTAGGATATCAAAAAGATTCTTGGGGAGACTGTATTGGTCAAAGACTCTTTGTTTTCAACTGGGATGTATACCAGAGTTTAGGTCAAGAAACTGTTGAGCATAATATTAAAGGAAACCATATAAAGGGAAAAATGTATGGAACTGTAGCTCACCAACATTGTTATTCAACAAACTGTACTGAATGGGACCATGCAGAAAATACTAGCCTAGGTGGCATGCACAATGGGTGACCAAAGAAACTGCTCTATGCTCAGGTTGCTCAGCATTCATTCGAAAAAATATTCTACTCTGACTGGCCAAATGGTCATATAATTCTTATTGAGTCAATAAAAGTTTCGTACTCAAAAAAGAAAAGAAAAGAAATAAGCATTCTGAGAAAGACAGAAGAAGAAACTCACAGAAGGAAAAGTGAATGCCAAGGATGGGAAGGTTACACAGCTAGACTTGATCAGTCTACCCTGAAAAATATGCAATTAATTTTAATGCTAAAGGATACAAAGTGGCCATTCAAGGACTAAGAGAAAATGCTACAGCTAACAGGAAAAATACATGAGACTTAGTATTGAAGGTTCCTACCTGGAAAGAAAAATGAGCTTTCTTTTTACATTTGAAATATTTAATAACCGGTATTTTTCAGCCCCCTACCATGACCATCACCCCCAAGCAACTGGAGTAGTATATATATAGATAATGGAATGGTCAGGAAGAGTCAGCATTCACATTCTGCCTGGTTGCATTGTGTTTAGAGACAGCAAAGATTCCAGGGTGAGTGATAACATACGGGCCTGTTTACTCACCAGGTGCTTTATAATCAGTCTACATAACTCATAGCAATTTACATATCAGACATTGTTTTCTATATTTAACACCGAGATTAAAGTTCCCAGAATCTACTTTAAATTGCTTAAATACTTAGGTATTTATTGTCTTAAGTATTTATTTAAAACGTCAGTATTTATTGTCTTTGGTCTGTTGGACTTCAAGGCTTATATTTCTCCCTCAGGAAATATAATTAATTATCTGTCTGGAGGGATAAGGAGTTTGGAGCTAGTAGTAGGGTGTGGTAATTGTAGCTGTATTTCTGAACCAAACCTCTTACTAGAGTCTTGCAGAATGCAAAATGGTTCAATGGTGTCAGATTTATCATTCCATGTCAGTCCTTCGGTCATTTTCTTCCCCTTGAGGAACAAAGGAAGCCCCAGGGGTGAAGATAGCTACTTCATGTAGCATGTAGAGACATTATGCTACCAGTCTGGTTATTGCCTTCATTAGAATGACTTCAAGAGAGAGCTTTCTTTTTTTATTCTGCTCCATAGATTTATCACTGCAGACATACGTGCTGAACAATTGTCTTCATCATCATTCTCAGAATATAAACTTCACCTTAAAATTTATGCCTGTGCCCAATGGACTTCCATCTGGGGAGAAAGGTAATGATGGATTCTCCTGCATCCCCTTTCTTTCTGTTTCCACATCCCACATCGTATAATCAGAAGACATTGTAAAGCTTTGTCCAAAAGCTACTGAGTGTTCCAGCACGGCTTAAACTTACAGAAAATAAATCACCTGGGAGATTGGAGTCAGGAAACGCAAGGGTTAAAGACCAGTCAAAGCAAGTTATCTTGTTTTGTAACATATTTCTACCAACAACAAAGGAAAAGGAAAGACCTTTACTGGGGGGAAAAAGATGAACTTGACTGTGGTTTTGAATTAGGACGATTAAGTGGCAGAACTCTACCAGCAGGGTAGATTTTAAAAAGTCTAAACTAAGAAAGACCAAGCAGCAGCCTCCGTGTGAAGAGTGTGTTGGGAAGGTGACAGTAATACAAGGGACAGACTTCAGAGTCAATGACAACAGGCTCTGAATTGTCAGCTGGGACTGTCCTTGAGAAACCACATCAAGAACTCTTCTGTCTGCCGAATATGGCGGCTGCTCTCAAACAGTTAGAAAAAGGGATGGCAAGGTTCTAACCAGAGCAGGTCCCACTGAGCATTTGTGTGAGCAGAGATATCTACTCCTGGGCAGAGGGATCTACTCCTGGGCCTGCTAAATTAGAGGATTCTGTGGTATTGCAAGCCCATCCTTGACACCTGAGCTTTCTTTCTTGTCACTCCCTCCCCATCTTTGCCAAATCCCTCCAGGGTGAGAGAGCACTTTAGTTATCCAAGGTCCAGGTCAGGAAGCCTTCAATTGGAAGTTCATCAGAAAGGAAGACAGTGGCTCACCCCTCGGGGCATGTTGCCATCTGTTTGGAGAGGTGGAGATGGGAGCTGAGGGCCTCCCTTCCCAACAGACCCAGCCTGCACCTTGCTGAATTTGGCAGTGAAGTTAAGCGCCCTGCCAGAGCAGCTACCCCATCACCTCACGTATAACCGAGAGAGCAACAAAGTAGATATGAGTGGTACTCAATCTCTCCCCACAGTCTGGCAACACTGGAGAAAAGGAATTCCTGATGAATGACATAGACCAATCAGAGAGGAACTAGACTGAACCCAGATCTAAAACAGAAGCTTCAGCTCCTACTAGGTAGAATGATCTGAGTAAGGTCATGGTGAGCAAATGGGGAATCTTAAGATTCTTGCCTCCCAACCTGTGCTGGAAGGCATCGTTACAATACAGAAACCCTCTTCTTTGTCACCCAACTTTTGAGATCACCCTTGGATATGGTTCTTTGCAGCATTTTCTCTAAGATACCTTAAAAACGTGTCTGCAGGCTGACAGGCAGCATTGCATTAGAAGCATGTGAGAGCCACTCATCAAAGGCCACCTTGGAAAGAACTGAAAACTGGGGATAGTGTGACACCATTAAAGCTTTGCTTAGATGTTTTTTTTTTTTTTTTTTTTTTTTTTTTTTTTTTTTTTTTTTTGCAAATTTGTCTGGCTTATTCTATACAGAAGCTAGAGGCAGTCCACACACTTCTCTAGCTCGGAGAACTGCTACTTTACCATCTGTTACAGGCCACAGGCCAGACCTCACATTACATTACTTCTTTATCATCTTCTCACAAACCAAAGAACTGTGAACTCTTGTGGTTATTTCTTTTTCCAAGATTTCTTTCTAGTATATGTGAATTAGTGCTTTGCCCACATGTATGTATATATCTGACTGGACATATTCCTGGTGCCCAGGGAGGCCCAAAGAAGGTGATGGTCCCCTGGAATTGGAGTTGTGAGCCACCATGTAGGTGATGGAAACTGAGCCAAGGTCCTCTGCAAAAGCAACAAGTGCTCTAACCACTGAATGCACTCCCCAGTCTCATTATTAGTTCTACCTCATAGAGAACAAGCCAGGGAGACCGCAGGACATTTTCACAGTTGCCAAAGTGGAGAAACAGTTGTAAAGTCAAATGTGAGGCATAGTATGTTTGTTAACCCAATAGTACTGCTTTCTGCACATGAAAGTTAATGAGTAGTGGAGTAGGCAGAATATCTGTTAAGCCCAAGTATAATAAGAACCCCACCTCCCAAATATACCTAATCCCATCACGCAGAGAAAATCAGTATTACTGTTTCTTTAAATCCTGGAATTGCTTAAGTTTTAACTGTCTGCCTGAGATCCTTCACTAATATTTTTTTTAAGTTTAAAATTTGGTTTTGTTTTTGGTTTTTCAAGACAGGGTTTTTCAGTATTACCAAACTTGACTGTCTCAGACTCACTTTGTAAACTAGGCTAGCTTCAAACTCACAGAAATTGGCCAGCCTCTGCTTCCCAAGCACTGAGATTAAAGGCATGCATACACAATGCCTGGCTAGAGAGAATCAAACAGATTGCATCTTTTCTCTCGTACTCAGAATCATCAAGGCAGACCATGACGGATATCCTTGCAGCTCTGCAAAACTAATTCAAGAAGGAGTTACCAAGTCCCACCCCTGCCTGCATCCTGCTTATCACAGAGAGAACTAGAAATAGGTCACAAGTGTGGCCCTGTGACAGATCTTTGCAACAATCAGCTAAAGCGGGACAGGAAGAGTGGAGCGGAACTCTCCAGGGTCTTCTATAATTTTAAACAGAGTGTCCTACAATCATCAGAAACTTTCTGAGACTATGAACAAAAAGCAGTGCCCTGGCTTCTCTGTCCCATCCCACCTGGCAGGCATGACTAGTGCCTGTTTAACAGTCAGGGTTGTTTCCAGAAGTTAATTCAGTAAATACTTGAAAAAGCTTTTCAAGTAAACAAAGCATTGTATCAGCAAGTGACAGTTACAAGATTCTGTTCTCATAACAACAGGCCAGCCCCTAGGAAACAGAACTTTCTAAGAAGTTTCAAATATGCTATAACTAAATCACAAATCAGTCTCAAACAACACCAACATGCGACGTTTGCTACTATAATGTCCTATCTTTCTACTGATGCAGTGCATCCTGAATCCTCAAAATTGGCGATCAAGAAATAAAGATGGATAACATGTTCCTGAGACCTTGTGAACACCGTGCACAGATTGCCTACTGAACTTTCACCTAACAGCCTACTGAAGATGAGGAAAACATAACCATACGTGTACAAGGTACCTACAGACTATGTCACTCCATCTGATCCGCCCATTATTATTTCTGCTTTGTTGGGTAGTGGGAGTGTGACGCAGACTTGTAGACGTTAACGAGGGTTATCCCCCTAAATTGTTCCAACTCAACTCTCTTGCTATTCATTCACAAGATCTCAGAAGGTTTGCCAGTGTAGGGAAATGCTACGTTCTCCAACATCAGGCCTCATCTTTGAGATTTTAAAAGAGGGTTTTCTGACTTAGTCCCAGCCTATCTCTCAAGATTCCTTTTGGACTCTCGAAACTCATGATAAATATGACTGTATCCACCCTGGAATTATGTGGGGGGATATTTTTAATATACAAGTTGTTGTTCCTTCTGTAGGAAACAGTTTATTAATAAATGCTCATTTAATTGCCGATTTCATTAATAGCAAATATATCTATTGATTTGTTTGCTTTATTCCCAGCAAAGCTTAAGAAAATGTTTTCTACACTAAGGTCTTCAAGGGAAGCTGTCTTCAAGCTATTCTCTTTACTTCTCCTTGTCACCCTCTGTCAATCCTTCGGGAACCCTTGGACAACAAGGCACAGATGAATATGTAGTGGGAACATGATTAAGTGATTCACAGAATACAATGGGAGGGGCTATAATTCCACTCTGACAGAGGAAAGATGAGACTTATGGGAACATCAGCATGTCTGATTTAATAAGGTTATAAATGATGTAACTAGAATCCAGGAATGAAAAACTAGAAAAGTAGGTTGGATCTACATTGCAAAAGTGTTGTACATCAAGCTATAAAGTTGCACATTAATGTTTCTCACACTGGAATATTCCCACCACTATAGGACATAGTCACAAGACTCACTTGCAATCTCTAATTTTTGTCACTAAGACTACTTTTCTAATTCAACTGTACTTAAACTAGAGGATCTAAACCCCCAAAGAGCCTTCCAAAAATGTTAACTATTTACCAATCAAAATGTAGGCTCTGGGTACATACACTGCTCTTGTCCTTCCGTTTTTTCACAGCTGCTATGGCGATTCTGTTACCTGAGATAGTCTGTAATCCAGTTTGTGGACTCTAAGTCGATAATGAGGCATCACTGAAAACTTCTGAGCACAGAGATGAGATGATCAGGCGGTATTTTAAGAAGATAATCTGATTGTGTTAAATTGAATGAATGTGAAGGCAGTAGAGACTTAGAGTCAGGATGTTGGTCAGATTTCATGGTGCTTCATATTTTAGTGTGTATATGCATGCATCAGTTAAAAGCATCTATCCCCACAATCCTATGGAGCCCAAACTACCATGGTCTTCGACTGAAATAAAAAGAACCAAGGGAAAGACGGTGCAAAAGAGGGTCTCAGTACTATTTGGTAAAGGACTGAAAGTGAGCCAGTACCTTAAGGCCAGCATCAATCTCAGCCTCGAGTAGAAGCAGAAGGCAGGAAACCTTGACAACCAGTGAAGTCAGCCTTCATAAAGGTATCTATTGGGACCCTGCCCAGCCAGAGGACTGGGAGGGGTAGGTTGAAGAAGTGGAGCAGAGAGACTTGACAGAATTTGACAACCTGATTAGGTTAAAAGGAAGAAGAGGAGCACTCCAGAGATGACTGATTGTTCGTGCCTGCATAATTGGATTGATAATGAGACCGTCGTCATAAATAAAGGTCTTCAGAAGAAGGGTGGGTTGCTGGGGAAGCAGAAGCTGGGGAAAGGTGACACACTGAGTTTGAGGTGCCTGTGGGGCAAACAGGTGGAGACAGCCAAGGGGGATAGATGCAGGTGGGGTGTGTTTCCCATCACTTGGGCCCCCAGATTTGCTAAATTTCCAGTCAGAGTTTGTCAGCACCCAGACTCGGCTGGTGAGATGTAGCATTTTAATGAATGACACAGGAAGAATTCTCCTTAAGTGCTTCTGAAAAAAAAAAAAATCAGAGTGTGCTCAGATTCACATACAGACCTTCAAACCTAGCTACCATATGACAAGCTGAAATAAATCATGTTCATAAACATCTTAGGCCTTTTTTTTCTTCAAAATTTAGAAATTTAGAGTGTTAGGCACAAATCAGTGGCATGTAAGTAGAGCCTAATGGGCAATTCCTTGGAGCAATTTGCTTCTGCTGAATAAGGAAGTCAGCGATAGTTCAATGAAACTACAAAGTGACTCAACACATTTTTTTTTTTGCCTAGAACTGAGCCTAAGAAGCCCTCACCCCAACTGCCCACCTGCCCACCTGTGTTGGGAACAGAAAAGACAGAAGGAAATACTGGAGCAGAGAGTGTCCAAAGCCCCAACCCCTCAATCACCAGAAAATCTGCTTCCATTTCTCGGAATTCTTGATCATAGGATTGATCGGTATGAGCAAACCGCCCGTTAAATACAGGAGTTAACCAGCTTACCCAACGACTTCACCAGCTCACCCCATGTGCTTCAGGCATCTCCCTTCCTGGAGAAGTGTGCTGACCTTTGTACACACCCTTGCTCCTCAAAGAAGTTTCACTCCACATTCCAGAAATAACTCCTCAGAATGTATAGGCATTGCTCTTAGTTTATCACAGATAGCATCTGCTTCTTACATGCAATATGTTCTCCACTTAAAAACTCAAAGCAACCATACTATTTATCCAAATCTGAACATTGTGAAAACTACTTGTATTATTTAGCTGAAGTTTGGGTATATACACACTCAAACACATACCTCCCATCTCTCACTTACACAAACACATGATCTCATATGTTCTCACACATATGCACACACATTCTGACATACATTTTCATAAGCATACACACACACACACACACACACATCCTCATGAAAGCTCACACATACACATGCACTTCAATAGGTATTTTCATAGATTCTTACACACACTCACACTTTACATACACACACAGAGTTCTCTGAGTCTCTTTCTCTGTGTCTTTGTCTCTGTCTCTCTCTGTCTCTCATACACACATTTGCACACACACACACACATACACACACACACAGGAGTCATTCTTTCTAAATTTTTAGTCACTCATTATGAGTGTGCCATGGTTCTTGCAGACCATATTATTTCAGGATCTGATTGCTCTTTAGAGGTCACCCCAGGACACTGTCTGAACAGCAAAATGCACGAGGACTTCCCAAGAATGATGCTCTGGGGACAAAAGAGGACAACCTCCATTGGGAAAAAAATGTTCTGGTTCCCTTTCACGTTCTCCTTTCTTTTGTGGGAATCCACAGACTCAACATGAAGCCATGTAGACACAATGCCATCTTACAACTATGAGACAGATCTTGAATGCTTTGCATCAAAAACAGCAGAGTGGAAAGATAGAGGAAAGCAGAGACCCAGTGACCAGTCAGCCCTGACTTCTTACCAACAACTTAAGCCACTGTTAGTTTTCATAGCTACATACAATCCTCAACGCTCAAGAACTCAAGCTCACCCACGGGAAAAGCAGAGCCATCATATGCTTTCAGGGATCCTTCCAATACCCATGAAAAACACAAAACCTGCCTTCTTACAACACAGAACAGTAAACGCCAGCAACCAGGCAGCCATCACCTCTTACCATCCCAGCCACAGAGTGCCCAGGGGCTGAACTCTTCATGCTCTGCAGTAAAAGAATTATTTTGTCTTTGACCAGAGATCACAACACACCTCTGCTTCCCCTTACATACTCCAGAGCTGACGTCTTTTACTAACCTATCCCCCTAGGTCTCAGTTCTCATGTGGTGTCTTTAAGACTTGTTTACCCCAGGCTCTAGATGCTTTCAATATGGATATTCTGAGGCCTGCTTCTGGACTGAGTATGTTCAAAACGCTGGCAACAGTGTTGAAAATCAAAGTAAGACCTAGTTCTTACCTTATGGTTCTTAGGTAAGAAAAATATATATAGAATGCAGTAGGGTTCAAGTAAGATGACTCACTAATAAAAGCGCCTGCTGCCAAGGCCATGGACCTGAGTTTGATTCCCAGGACCAACATAGTAGATGTAAAAAATGGACTCCCACAGGACTGGAGAGATGGCTCAATGGTTAAGAGCACTGACTGTTCTTATAAAGGTCCTGGGTTCAATTTCCAACACCTACATGGTGGCTCACAATCCTCTGCAACAGGATTTGAAGCCCTCTCCTAGTGTGTGTGAATACAAAGCACGCAGATACATAAAATAAATATTTAAAAACATCTAGCACTCATATACATAAAATAAGTATTAAAAAAATCTGACTCCCCACACGTTCGGCCATGACATACACAGGACACTGTGGTACCCACCCACCCACATACAATATACATTCACATACACACATGAAGAAGTGAAAATATGAGAAATGTTTAAATAAAATGGAAAACTGAATATAAAGAAATAAAGCATTGTAAACCTATCAAAAGGATTTCTGTAACATAAGAAACAACTATTTCTATAGGGTGATCAAAGTTTTCATAAGATGCTATTTGAACAGAAAACCAAAGAGAGCATAATCCTGCAAAACAGTATTATAAACATAGGAGATAGCAAAGACCATGATCCAACCATTAGACATGCTACTTGATGAGAGATGTCAAAGGCCAATAGGCCCTCAGCAGAGTAAGCAAGGAGGCAACTATAAAATGGAGTCGAGAAAACTGCCAGAAGCCACACCCAGGCAGTCAGTATGTGCTAAGCTCCTATAGCACAAGGCCGAAACCTTGGGACCATGGCCACACATAGAATGTCACAGAATCATTAATGGAGAATGTCCCCAGCCAAATTGCCTAAGAAGAATATGTCATCATTACAGCCAGATGAGTATGAACTAGAATTTGAAACAGACTCTAAAACCATTATTTGAAATGTAGGGCCTGGAGCAAATGAATTGACCTGTGATTTAGAGAGTAAATGGAATTAATGCCTGCCCTAAAGAATTGTTACAAGAATAATGTGGATTTGCTGTCGTACAAGGCTTATAAGAGCTATTAAAGACAGACTCCCAAGACAGAATTCCATGCTATAAAAATTTCAGGATGCATCTTCGTTTTAGATCATCACAGTGCACACCTGCCTAATAATCTCAAAATAGCACATCAGTAAGAGACGTGTTGAATCTTGTGCAGTGTGATCTTGTATGCATTAGTATGTGTAATACGTCAAGACAGTTGTCCTCAGAGGGCCTTTCCACCTCTGACATCCAGAGAGGCTGCACGGTGTCCCCAGAATGAGATGCTACACAACATGGGCCCATTGGTCATGGGCCCTGGTCTTCCAGATTCCATGAGTACACCCGAGATTATTCCTGAGCCAAAGTCCATCAATGCTTCCCCAAAGCACATGGGACATCCTTTGTCTCCTGACATTGTGAAACTAGTATGGGAGGGAACTAAGTACGTTTAAGAACAAGAGACATATGAATGGGAAAGAAAGGATGTGGGCACGGGGGAATGGGCAGGCACGTTTCTTCTGATGTCAGTGGAGAAGCATCAGGCCCTGGGACCTGGGCAGAGCTATGCTGCAGTCACGTTCTTGTAGCACAGGTTTAGTCAATGCCTTTGCCTGCCTCTAGCCTTGGTACAATGTGGTCTCCACAGGAGCCGCCTCCAAACACCCTGCTTTCTGCTTACCATGAAAGTAGCTACTGAGAGATGTGGGCTGCTAGCCAAGGCCCAGTGGCTTCTCCCCAGATTTGACCCAAGATTTGGTTTTGGATCCTGCCTCGACCTTACAGTTTTCTGCCTAAACAAGAAACTTAGGCACACCATGTCTGACTTTTTCCTCGTTTTAAAAATGAGATAGTAATTTTCCATGAGATACAGTGAGGATTAGATAAAACCCTGAGGTGATGATTTCTGGCCACACTTGCTGTTTATAACTTCATGAAATGAGCCCCAGGCTTGGGCACAGTGACCATTGCTCACCCCAGCCTTTTTCTCTTGGCTTTCTGAAACCCACCTATCCCACCCACTATTGTTTCTAAAGAAACTGTTAAAAACATCTGCTTCATAGTAAATAAATTGTATCTGTATACAGTTACTCCTGACTAAAGCAGTCATTAAAAATAAAGCACAGTAATTTTACAATATCAAACATCCCCCCCCCCCCAAATCATATTGAGAATAGTTCTGCCTTAATCTGCTCATTTCTATTACTGGAAAGAAAAGGCTTTCTGAATTTATGAAAGAAAATAACCAACTAGAACCTGAAAGCCATGTGGGAGGCATTTGCATTCTAAACTCTGGCAAAGCTAAAAGCTGCCCAAATGGAAATTGTTACCAGTCACTGCTTTGAGACACCCTGCTGCATTAGAAAACTGGCTCAAGTTTTGTCAAAACTAAAATGTGCAGCCAGGGAACCCCAGATCCTTTAATAATTAATATATAAACTTTTCTGGTAATTTAAATTATGGGCTAGGTCACTAAGACCCAGTACACAAATTTACCTTGAGAGTGGGTTGATTTAAAGTTTCCTTTTTAGATATGCACAGTTTACTCTGTAATAACAATAAAAGAGAACCACAAATTCCACACGTACAGCATCACTCCTTCTGAACCAGCCCCAGCATGCCAGGCTCCAGAGCACTTAAACCCACACACCAAGAGTTTAACTTGAGTTTGGCTGGGGGACTTGGACAGGACTTTCACTGTTCGGAGACAGAAAATATTAATTATCAGCAAGTCTGTCATTATCGTCCCATGCCCCGCCACACATCCTTAGCTTGCCTATCTGGTCCTTCCCCCACCCCACCAGCCAACAAAACAAAAAGCAGCCATTCCCTGAGCAGATTGTGGTTTTACTCAAAAGAGAGAGGAGGCCAGCTGTGTGCACCTACTCAGAGGAACCAAAACAGAGAGGTGGGAAAAGTAGGCTGTCAAGTGCTCCAGGCGATCCTGTAGAGGAGCCAGAAAATATCACTTCATTGAAGAAGATCTCAAAGATAGGGAAAGAGAAGATGGGAGAGGCCAAAAAGGGGAAAACAAAAGGAAAGGAAGAAGGAGGGAGGGGAGAAAAAGAGACAAATTATCTAAGGAGAGAGAAGACCAGAAAGAAAAGGTGTGGAGTGGGGAGCTGGTCGTGGAAGGGAATAAGCAAACAGAAGACATCCGACCTTGCCCGTAGCGCCCTCTCCCCCACTCTGACTCCTCAGCTGCGTGTCCAGGCACATACAGTATTTGAAGAGTGTGGAAGGAAGAGCCAACAATGGCCTAGCTTGCTAACGCCCACAAGGTATGACCTCACAAGCACCCGGATGACCCACTACCCAAAATAACATACTGCATTCACTGGCTGACACTGAAAATTCCACGCTTCCTGCTTCATGTGTTTGGACAGCATTTTGATGTCTGTTTAGATTTCCCTGGGTTAGAAGACTCACTGAGCCTGTGTTTGCACCCATTTTAAAAAATGTGGGTGTCTTCCCTGGGTAATAGTCTGGCCCTGGAATGGAAGGAGAAACAAGGAGGGTAGCAGATGCCTAAACTGGCTTAGACTAAGGTCAGACACTGGGGACAGAATGCTACTGTCAAACAAACAACACTGGAAACCAGACTGAAAAGGACTTGGCTTGCATCCAGAAACTTAAAAAGGTGAAAAATACTAATTACCCCTTGATTTTATATTTGTAAAATTATACCATATAATTAAGATATCAAGACCCCAATGTCTCTGTCTTTCTCTGTCCCTATCTCTGTTTCTGTCTCTTTTCCCTACACACACACACACACACACACACACACACTCACACACATGTGCATGCACAAACACAGAAAGGAAACACACAAATATAGTCTGTGGGCTTATTGGCCCAACAGCTACATCCTGATTCAAACTAGGCTCTCTTCCTGTTCTGTGGTCTCTCCATTTTATTCATGTTTATTGTAATGATAGCATTACCCATGAAGTTATGTCAGGTTTCTTATACAGAGCCAATGGTATAGACTATCTTCCCATTAAGAGGAAATAGTAAGTAAAATGTCTCCATAACTAGAAGTCTTTCTTTTAGGTGAAAAGTTATATAGCATACTGACTAGCAACACAGACTTGGGCCTAGACTCTTGAGTTTGAGCCTAACTTTCCCAACTATTCTCTGAGCAGTTCATTGTCATTTCTTTTGCTTATTTCTTGTTTGCTTTAGATTAACCACCTCTCTGTTCATCTTTCCTCATTTATAAGATACATTTAAAATTAACAACAACCTCATGATACAGTGCCAGTGTTAATGTATTAAATGGTTTTTACCAAGTCTTGTTAGAGGACCACTGTAGGGCTGAATTAACACCTTAAGCCTATGTCGGTAAGTGGATGGGGAGAGAGCTGAGCATTACTGATTCCTAGGCATCATTGATTTCTAGGGCTACACATCTTTCTTGATATACAACGTTTCAGGGAATAAAAGACCCATGATGAAGATGATTTAGTTAGAGGTAGGATGGAAGTGGGGGCTGGAAAAGCAACCAACGCTCTCTGTGGCCCATACTGCCTCCACGGATCAGTGTCGCTCCTTGGGATACAGATGGCATCACATTCTTGTTACTGAATCCAAAACTCACAGATGCTGATCTGCTAGACCTAAATCAGTTAAAAACAGCAACAACAACAACAACAGTCACTGTAAGCTTCCTACTTTACCACAGTCCTGAAGCCCCTCCCATCCACCCTCAGCTTCTTCTAAGGAAGATCCAAAAAGCCACGTGGTTCTCCAGTCAGCTCTAGTTAGATTCATGACTTTTCTTTTGCAAGAACATGCAAAAGGTGTTCTGTGCTTGATTTAAACTTGAGATTACACAGGAAGAGATGGGAAACGTGGGTAGGAGGCACAAAAGAAGGAAGAGAAGTTCTTCCTTTGGTACTATTGAACTGAGTGAAGTGAATTGAGTTTTCTCTCATTTGTGACACTCAGACCTGCAAAAGCACTTTCCCTTGCACATGAAGGACTGGATTCCAAATAGGATCCAGTCCAGTAGCACAGGAGTCCTGCGTGGTACTTGTGTGAGATGTATGTTGCCAGCAATCCCTGGGTAGGGAAAGAGAAAGTCTAGGACTATGCCTAGCCTTTTATATCTGAAATAGAAACCCTGCCGCCATGCTACAGAGAACTGGGGAAAGCCTACAGATCCATTTACAGTTCATCTGGGTACAAACCTTCAATCTACCAGAAGATCCCAATGCCTTGCTTAGTGACTTCTTCCAATGTCCCCTCTGCCCTTCTAAAAGACCAGGTTCTGACTGTCCTTCTATCCATTGTCTCCCCTGTACCATTGTCCCTAGGTGCCTATCAGGAATTCATCATCATTGTGCATTCACATTTGCAGCCCACAGGCTGGTACAAAGCTCCCGACAGACACAAACAGGATGGGAAGCATCCTTGTACCTGTCTGATAGATCAGTTTGTGACACTTCCCACCAAGCCACTGCATTTCCTGGAGGCAGAACTCACTTGGTTTTGATTGCTATTCAGTAAGGCTTGCTAGGATCTATAAGGACTGTGTAAGAGACACTGTGTTAAGCAGTTCATATATGTCATAAAATCCAGTCCTAGGCATGATCCAACCACAGATAAAATTATGGCTGTTTTGACAGATGTAGAAAAGTCTAGTTGAGCCAGAGAGGATGATGCATGCCTGCCATGTCAAGACTTGGGAGGCTGAGGCAGGAGGCTCACAAGTTCGAGGCTGGCTTGGACTGCATATTGAGACTCTATTTTAAAAGCTAGGGAAAAAAAAGAGAAGAGATGGGAAAGGATGCAAAATGAAGAGAAGAAAAAGGGGAGAAGAAGAAGGGGAAGGGGAACAGAAATGAAGGAGAGGGGATGAGGAGAAAAGGAAACTCAAATACTGTGCACAAGTGTGAGAGGTTCTTTCTAAACAGAAGTAAGTAGAACTATAATTGAGAGTAAGTCTACCTAACCCCAAAGGCAACAATCAACCTTGAGGCCACGTCTGCCTCCTTCTGCATCCTAACTTTGTCATAAGGTATATTATTAATCAGTCTCACTTTCCTGAAATACGAAGATGTACTGGCTGCTATCTCTACCACAAAATATCTCATGGCCATGGAGGGTTTTGAACAGAACAAGATAAGACCTTTCTAGAGAAGTGCCCTCCACTGTACTGTCTGCTCACTCAAGAAAAGATGGTAGAGTAGGGACCACAGGTTAAGATTAGCATATTGTCTTTTAAATAAGACTTTAATGGGACATAGATTCCCTAATTGATTGGCACTTTGTTTATGGATGCTTTTCTACAGCAGACTTTAGTGCCCATGCAACAGATAGGGCATGGTCAATAATGTCTAATATATTTGGTATCATCTCCAGTAATTTTACTGACCTCCGGGCTAAAAGAACATCCTACCTCCAATATATCCAGATCTCTGGTTTGGTTCAGTGATCTTATTTCATCCTATGGCAATGTTCCTGAGGACACTGACCGTAGGATGACTGAAGCTGGCATTGTATCTCCAGCTTCAGGTCTACCCTCTTATTCTAGGTGATGGAAGGCCATAGGGGGAAATACGTGAAAGGCCAACTCATCAGACTTTCAAAGTGTGGTTATGCAAAGTGTGGTTAAAGAGTGGGCATGATATCCTCAGGTTCAGTTCCCGCAACCTGAAAACTTGTAAGGATTGGAGTTCATAAATAATGGGCCAAGGAGATGGTGAATATTCCGTTGTCAGCTAAAATAAAGGACTCACAGACGGTGGAGACACTGCCGTGGTAGTGAGTGAAGCTGTGGCATTCACTCCATCCATGGACTGCTACTCCCACTCTTGCTTCTCGTTGTTCTAGCAGGTGCTGTGTCTTGAAACTGACTATATGGGTTTTCCAGTGGATCTTGCTGATCGATGAATTGATGTCTCAAACTTAAAGATCATAAACCTCCATGTATTCTGCCTGCTGTGTACTGCACTAGACAGATGTTTGGCTACTTCAGAATTCTAATGAGGAATATGTTTCTGTGGAGGTTTGAGTCATTAATGAAAAATGGATTTTAACATCTAGAATACGATTTTAAATTCATTAGTGCTTTATATGTTTCCTCACCTTAGCCATGTGTGGGTATCCCGGCTCCTACCTATTAGACCATGTAAATCCTCCCACCATTTCTCATTCTTTCTGAGATGGTGTTTTCTGAAATATGCACGTGGTTTTGAAATTCCCCTGGGACCTTACAGCATGAGGTGCTGTGTGTTTATATGTGTACATTTCAGATTCTTCCTTCATAACCTGGTAATTATGACTGTGTACGTCCTCCATGAACTGTGTAACTCCATCCCATGTTTGATGCTTTCAAAGCCCCAGGAGAGCAGTAAATGGTAGAGGAAGTGGCCTTGGTTGGGCAGAAAGCCACACACTACACATTTCACAAACAGGCCTTCTGTTCCCTGTTGCTTCCTCTCCACCCCTCTGTTGCCAAACCACCACAGTTCAGCTAATTCCTCCTCAAGCAGTGTCTCACCCAATGCTGCAATTACAGCAGAGACAGAAATGGAGTTAGAGATGAAGTAATATGAAGACAGGGGAAAGAAACTTCCATGATTCATCTCTGGAGCATGTGGGGTCATTAAAAATATAGATGTGGTCCAGTAATCACCAATTTAACCCAAGAACCAAGAGAAAAGAGAAAGAAAGGAAAATTAGCTGTTTTGGTGAAATCTTGCCTCCCTTGGTTTATTCCCAAGGAAGCAACTTGCTTCAGGGGGCACGTATACATTCCAGGCAGGGTCAAGCCTGTCATCATAAATAATCCCAAAGTATTACTTAGAAAAGCCATGAGCCAAGCCAAGGAAGAGGCTGGGAACTGTTAAGAGTGTTTCTTTACACTTTGCAGTGAGTGTGTGTAATACTTCAAAGAGACCTTGAGATAGTATCTGGACAGTTGTGTTATAGTTTCAGTTTTCAAGTAAAGAGAGGGGAATCCTGACACCATAACTAAGAATTTTCATTCATGGGATGATTTTATGGAATGATTCATTCATATCCACTGTACCACTGCTACTCACCTTGGAATCCAGTGTATTTCCTTTGGGCCAGCTTCTCCTGACACATACATCCCTCCCAAAAGCATTATACTTCCATCCCAGAATTTCAGACAAAATTATTTTAACATTTTTCTGTCTTTTCTCTTCTGAAATTGTCATTTTTAACTTCACTTCCAGCATGAAGTCAAGACCCTGGGGGTTGCCTGTCCTGAAAGGCCACCAGTCCACCTCAGTGATACTTCTATTAATACGTCAGACTCTTATTCCTGAGCACTTCCTACCATGGTGGCTTCCTAGCACACTCACTCTATTTGACTCCCCCCATGCTCTTTTCCACACAATTATTCCTCCTAGAATTCATATGTTATCTGTTCTACAAATGGGTTCAACCATCTTTATTGGGTTCTTTACTGGAACATTTGTCTTTCCCTCCACATAGAAGTTCTTCTCCATACCAAAGATTTACTTCTTCTAGAAATATTTCCAAGACTCCCTACCATTATCTAAGTAAAATGTCCTCCAGCTCTCATACCTAGCAAAATAATTATTTCTCAAAAAGGGAAGATGGGGGAAAAGGAAGGAAGGAAGGAAGGAAGGAAAGAAGGAAGAAGGAAGGAAAAAAGGAAGACAGAAGAAAGAAAGGAAGGAAAAGAGGAAGGAGGAAGGAAGGACTGAAGAAAGGAAGGAAGGAAGGAAGGAAGGAGGGAGGGAAGAAATCATGCCAATTAATATTCTACATTGCCTTGCAAAATCTCTCCCACTTTTTAAACCTTTATCACCCAGTGAACATCCACCATAAGAAACACCATCAGCTCACTGTCTTCTGAGATTCTTTATCCTTCCTTCCCAAATGGATTTATCTTCACCCAATATTCCAGGTAGAGAAGCACCTTCCACTGACCATGTTCGTCAAATCGTGATCACCTATTTGTACCCAATCTCCCAGACCATGCCATAGTCTATTCCTTCACGTTCCTTAAGTGAACCATAGCTAACTGGTGCCTCAGTGTGGACTCATCTCAGCTGCCATAATCACCTTGTACCTCACAGCATACTTTTCCATGTCCCCAAGTCATTTCTGCTGTTACACCAGGCATCATTAGTAGCAAAGGCGGTGTCACTCGGGTCCAGAGCACTTCAACAGCTGGAATAGCAACTTAGATATATTCACGTTCTGTGCATGTTTGATGTATTTAAAGAACTTGTTTGAACTTGGCTTCAAATCATATTTCTATGCATGCTGTCTCATGTCTTAGCCAAGTTGTTAAGAACAAGGCTGATTGGGAGGAGTATAGCCAATAAGGATAAGGTTCAGGATCTCCCCATAGGTGACCGGCTTTCTGTTCTCTTCTTGGGGGTAATAAAAAGACACACATGCATAAAACGCCTTCACCTCAGCACAGGTTTAATAAATTACCTGTTTATGGGATATGATTGCATGAGTCAATGATGATTTCAGTTTTCTACATATAACATTCACTAAATTTTCCAGGTGTATTCTTGAAAAAAAAAATCATGTTCCTTCTTCAACAACAACAAAAAAAAAAAAAAATGAAGAGTGTTCAAAGCTAAGTGCAAGTACACTAGAATCTCTGTCTTCTGTCTCATGGTATGGATGCTAAGTGTTCTCTGGAGGTCATGTGGTAAAAGCTTGGATACAGCCTACAGCAGTGCTTAGACATACTAGAACTTTCTGGAGATGGACCCAGGAAGATGGAGTTAGATCACAGGAGTACCATCTTGAACTTTGCCCCTCCTCTTTTTGCTTTCTGGAGACCATGTCCTGAGCAGACGTCCTCACCAAGAACATCAGCCATGGGTGCCTCACCACAGGCCCCAAGACAGGACCAAGAGCCTACAGAAACTATAGAAACTGAGCTAAAATAGATCTTTTCTTTTCTAATTTCAGGTTGATTTCCACAAGTATTTTCCTGAGCAGACAGCTGGCTAAGATATCATTGACACCTAGGGCCTGGAGAAGCCTGGGTGTTACTGTCAGGTTCCATACCTCAGTGAAAAAGCCCCTCTATACTGTACGTGTGAGAACCTTAGCAAATCAAAAAGGTCAGACACACAAAGCTTAACTTCCATAAATATGGAATCCTACCCGCCCCCCCAGACCACTGTGACTTTGACCTGGAAATGCATCCAGTTTAAAGACATACAATTGCATTCTAGAGCATTTTATATTAAAGAATCTTTCCTATGCCCAGTCTTAGAAACTGGATCCCATGCCCCAGTGTTAGGATGTTTCACTTCAAAGGCTGTACGTAGCCCTCTGTTTCCCATTAGCTGCAAAAAGGACTGTCAGTCTAGCTAAATTAGGTAGGAGAAATTCTCATCCCCTTTTCGCAGGCTCTTCCGACCAATGAAAAAACTTTCAACTGTAAGAATTTTTGCAAGAAAGGATTTGAAGTAGCAAAGCATCTGCGTCTCAAAATAGGCTGTCATCAAGCCATTTTCAACATGTATTTTTTTTCCTTCTGGCTTCCAGACAAATACAACACGATTTCCACATAGGAGTGGGCAGACAGCGCCTCCGTCATCTTCTTTGTGCTGGTCAATGGAAAGACCTTGGGGGCAGCTTCTAATATGCCTGGGCACGTTAACAATTTTTGTGGCTTTTCTCAACAGTGTTTCCCAGTTAAGAACTGTGAACATTTCAACCACAAGCTAAGGGAGCCCCAATAAAGGCCCATGTCATGGAAGATGGGGTACACCAAACTTAAGAAAGTCAAGACTTAGGAAAGTTGGAGTACTCGTTTCTTTCTAGGCTAACCAGTGGTGAAAAGAATAAGAGACTGAGACCAATTAGACAGCAAAAATTAGACAACCTATCCCGCTTGCCTCCCCCATCCATCCTTTGTGCAGGGACAATGGTAGTAAGCCTGGGTTGAGAACTCAACTGTCCTCACTCTTCCTGCGACTCCCCAGAATGTGCTCCCTGTCGCTTTCTACCAGAATAATCATCTCAATGAGGACTAAAATGAAGGAAAGAGTAAACATTTTTCAAATTCTGGATCTTTGAAGTGCCTTTTCTGTAGCCTTATCTGAGCGAGGTCAGTTCACTCCTTCTGTGTCCTTTATACATACATGTTGTATGTAAATAACATACTTAATACTTCTCCAATCCCGGTTTGTCCAGGAAAAACTAATATTTCACATGTTACTCCCAAGATCTCAACACTGGCACACTTGGTACATGACAAGAACTGAACAGATACAGAATTAATGACTTCTAACTCCACCAAGATACAGAAGACAAAGGGGAACAACTTTTAGAGAATCTGATTTCCACTTGACTCAGAGAATATCATGACAACCATAGTCTCCCCCAAGTCAATTATGTTTTACCAGAAGTTCTCTGAGCCTGGCGAGGGAAGCCTGCTTTAAATGGCCACCAGTTTACTGATTCTGTCTGTGATTATTCCATTCCAGGCCATTAGCCTCCTTGTTGATGTAAGAGAAGAATCTCTTGCGCCACCTTCCTGTAGGAGGCGGTACTGTTTTCAGGGTCCTGCATCTGAGCCAGCTACTGAACTTAACCCAGCTCTGGCACTGAATTGAAAAAGAAAAGTATTGAACAGGAGAGGTCTGTTGTTGGGAAATCATCTTAATCATCCACTATTGAGCGGATTTGATTAGAAGAGTGATGTCAGCACTCAACATGAAAACTTACACAGACAGCAGGAGTCTCAGGTGCATTCACAGAGGAAAAGCCACACAAATGAAATCTGGAAACTAGTCATATCCACTTTTTGAACTATCGCTTTATGAAGTCAGAGGAAATTCACCTACAATCACAGAGCTAGGGCCCTGTAGAGTTGGCACAAAATTCAGCTGATTACAAGGTCAGAATTCATTTCATTGCCCAATGCTGTGGAGCCCACTATAACACTTAATTACACAGGTTTGGCAATACAAGTCAAAGCATAACCCAAACATAATAATAGATGCTTAAACTACATATGGGAAAAGCATGCTATAACTTGGTTCGCCTATGACGTGAATAAATTCTGAAGGGACTGTTTGCACTGTTCTCCCATCAAGGACCTAGTTGTACTCTTGTATCAGGTGGGGGGGGGGGGGCTAACTGTGCTATAAACTCTCAAACCCATGATCTCACTAAGGGTCCATACCAAATTCAAGAGACTATTTATGAGCAAACCATTAGTTTTTCCAATAGAGTATTGGTTTATACTGATCGACATCTCTTAAAAGCAGTTATTATTTTCTGGTTTTTTTGATGAGAATTGGTTAACAAGAAATAAGAGTCAGCAGGCGAAGCTACTTTGCTTTGTGATCCAAATCCACACATTTTTTTTTCCTGACACCACAGTTGTTTGTGTCTCTGGTAGTGTAATTTTCCCTACGCTGCTTTGCCTGTCCAGGACTTATATGGTCTCTAAAGACCCTCTATCTCTGGAATTTTTCTGACACAAATATTAAGATGGGAGGGTGAGGATTGATATGTAAATGATGTATCGAAGTAATGAGACAGTTTTCTTAGGGGATGTAACCCCTGGTGGGTTAACCACAGGCCAGTGAAAAGCCAGATTTCCAGGACTATATGGGCAATGGCAATTGGATTTGATGGGTTTAAACAATGAAGAGAAAACAAAGTTACATGAGTGGGAGGCATCTGGGAGGAGTTAGGGGAGGGAGATGACTATGTTTCTAGACATTCTCAAATACTGCAGAAACCGAACTTAATGCAAGCACAGTGGCCAGAAGACCCAGTTACTTTCAGCTAGGTAAAAGCTGCTAAGAACTCAGGGTCCTTAGTAAAGGAACAAGATGGTCCCTGTGTCCCATGCGCATGTGGACAAGCTTCAGTTATGTACCCATTATGCGTACAGTGGCAGTCACAGCAGCCATGGCCCTAAATGAAGCCAGGAGTCCGCTAGTGCTGAATGAGGCATATGTGGCCTCAACATAACAGGACCATCTGACTCTGGACACTTGAGCCTCTTTTTTGAAGCAGCTCAGAGAACTCACACGTAAAGAAAACAACCCATCTCTTTAAAACACTCTAAGTGAGGTGGGAAACAAACACCTTACACAGCCTAGCAACAGAGAAACTCAAAATGTCCCAGTAGTTACTCTTTAGACAGTTATTTCATATCCAGATGCCTCTATTTCTTCATAAAATTCAAAATTAAGAATTGTTTTGTCTCTTCCATGTGTGTGTGTGTGTGTGAGAGAGAGAGAGAGAGAGAGAGAGAGAGAGAGAGAGACAGAGAGAGAGACAGAGAGAGAGAGAATGCATATGCATGCATGTCCAGGACAGAGGTAAGCGTGTAGATAATCTTGCAGCCCTGCCCTCCTGCACTTTTCTCAGCCACTGCTGGAACATGTCTGCTGCCACCCAGCAGCTGCTGGGGTAACTACATGGATTTCAGATATGCTGCGTTACAAAGGGAAGTGATTTGAAAATGACACAATATAGGATGATCGGTTTAGAAAGACTCTTCCCAGCAATGACTGTTAAGTAAGATATGGGCATTGAGTGCTAAGACGGAGTTAAGTTCAAAGTTCTTGGGGGACCAGACTGGCTTTTTTCCATCGGTACACTACCTGCAAAGCCATCTAGCCTTTATTTCACATCATCATGTTGTTATTTTCCCCAGAGGACAACAGTAGTAATTGGAAAATATAGAGTATTAGTTCTGAAAACAAATTGATTCTATTTTCTCTACGAGGAAAAAAAAATCTGCAGAGAAATCAGAAGACAGCCAGCTTACGACTTTTCATTATGAACAGTCAGCTCTCTAACTCCACATTTCTCATCTGTCCAAGTGACATGCCATTCCTTAGACACACTGCAAGGACAGGCTCCTGTTTCCTGAGGACATGACAGGAGCCAAAATGCTCAACATTGCTAGAATCCAGATATACTCAGAGAAAAAATTCCATGGTTGTGCCTCGTCCTGATGCTAGGTTCTTCATCCCAGTTCTTCATCCTTAAACTTCGGAGTAAGAAAATTCCTTCCCATCCTAAATATTCATAGCTTTATCTGTCATTTTTTACTTATCTATAATAATGACACATTGGGAGACTTTCAGCATGTCATAATTAACTTTTCTTCTGCAATGAATCTGAAGAAGCAAATCCTGAACATTTCTCAGTTGCCTATCATTTCTAGGGAGGATTCTCTTAGGGATAAACTCTACACAGCCTCAGAGCTCTTCCCAGTCTGTGCAGATCCTTCCACATCTGAGCAGATCTGTACAGTGAGTATTATTATAATTCCAATTGACAAGGATGCAGAACAAAAACAAAAGTAGTAAATGTCTCCTTGTGGAAGGACATCTAAGGAAACCATGGAGAAAGTGCCTTCTTGTTTTGTTAGCATGTCTGAGCTAGGGTTCCACTTTAAGGCTATATCTTAAAGATAGGGCAGCCCTGTGTTTGCCTCCCCAGTGCCGGAATCACAGACATGTGCCAGCATATCCAGCTTATGACACGTTATCTTGAACCTGGACATTGTTATAAGGAATATAAGATTAGATATCAGTAGGACTAAAGCATTTTAACTTTTGTAACAAAAATCTGGAATAAGATATTTTCCTTTTGATTTTTGCTTTTGACCCAGCCTCTTGCTGTTCTTTTTGTGTATTTTGTTTTAAATTTTATTTCACCTGCATTGATTTGAGGGTGATAAATCCCCTGGAATTGGAGTTATAAAAAGTTATGAGCTGCCGTGTTTGTGACTGAACCCAGGTCCTCTAGAAGAGCAGCCAGAGCTCTTAACCACTGGGAAACCTCTCCAACCCCTGTTCAGAATATTTTTATTCTATTGTTTTATGTTCTTTGATAAGGAATAGTGAGCATAATTGGGATATTATTAATAACAGATGATCCAGATATTGACATAAAATTAAATTGCAAAATCTCACTTGTCTCATTCAGCAAAGAGATGCATAGAACAAAGAAGTTCTTCCCATAAAAACTGGCAACTTGCTGGTGACTGATAAAAACATTAAACACTGACAGCAAGGGAGAGCAACTCAAAAGAGCAGGACCCCAAGCTTCTAGACTCCGGGCCTGCTAGAACAGGGTCGGCTCTGCAGAAAACCACTTTTTCCTTTGAGCCCCCAAGTCTTCAGTGGTTCTAATTGTGTTTCAGGCTCCTGTCGCGACACCATCGCCCTCTTAGCTGGAGGCTGAGAGCTCTTTCCAAAGAAAATAAATGCTTTATCTCAAATACATTCTTGTTACCCAGAGGCACAGTCTTGGACACAATGCAAAGCAGGTGCCCTCCCAAGACACAGGCAGTGTGGAGTACATTTAGGGTCCTCTCAGGCATTCCTCAGGAGGGGTGGGGTTCATCCTGACATGTGCAGGAATCCCTAGGCAACAACTTCCTAAGAAGGTATTCCTCATTTGAATATAACTTCTTGGCAACCAAATATTTATCTGGAAGAAATGGGGAGTGGTCTTGTCCAATCGAGCACCTGGGTTTAGTCCACTGCTCCAAAATAACAGGATTGTGGCATCTGGGTAACGCCTCCCCACAAAAGCTTGCCAAGAAATAGCTCAGAGATCCTCTAGCATACACCCGTCCTTGTCATCACGCCTCCCTGGTCATTATGAGTGAGTGGACAGGGCCACACCCAGGATCAAGATCAAGTCCAGGGCATTCTTGGCACTGATCTTCAGAGGCAAGGTCAGGGTGTGCGTGACAAAATCCCCTGTTGCCTGTCATCACAACTTGTGATACAAGTTGCCCTTTTCTGAGCATGGTAGGTCTATAAACCCAAAGACAATCTGTTTCAGACTTTCCACCCTTTCAAGCAAATCTTGAGTGACCTTGTGCCTATAAGTGGGTGATAACTCAAAATAGTATGCATGCATAACCTCTTCTGCCAATACCTCTCACCTAGACTTGTTCGAAGACTCGGTGGTACTTTCCTCAGTAGTCTAATCCATCCCACATACCACCCAGTTCCAATTACGCACTGAACGTGAACCGAGCATGGAGCAACGTGCTTGTCACACGAGATGCTGTGCTACACGTGGTAGAACAAAAAGGTGTGCAAAGCCTGCAGGCTTTAAAATATTTGACTTAAATTAGCCAGTCAAAGTAAACAAAACAGTCCTCACTGTCTGCACAGGCCGTGAGCATGCGCTCTTTTGTCTATCCCTTCTGCGCACACTCCAGTTACCCAGCAGATCCTGCGGTGGTTTCCTAAGCAACTTGTTACAAGTTTGTGTCTTCTTATCTCTTTGGCAAACTTTTCCCCTCAGTCTAGGAGCCACTTCCCTCTTCCTGGGCAAAATAAATTCATCTGTCAGCATCCCAGCCCTAAAACAAGATTGCCTCGTCTTCCCACAGCCTCTCCCGTTTTTTCACTTATAGGTTGTCAGGTTAGGTCTCATAAGAAAATTCTGTTCCTGCATTTTGATTTGTTAGTACACAATGAGAGATCAAGCAGATTAAGGGCAGGGAAAACATATTTCATCTCTTTTTCCTCTCAAAGACTACGAGTCTTCCAGTTCCTGCATAACCACATTTAACTTGCCATAACTAATCCTTGTTTCTGAGACCTAGGTGCTGAAAATTCTAATTTACTATTGAAGGAAAGATAGATTCACTAGAAAAACACATATGGCAGTAATCGCACAAAACGCACAACAGGCTTCCCTGAGTTCACTGCGAAGACCGGGCTTGTCTTAAATCACAGTGATACACTCGCTTTTGCATCCCAGTTGGGAAAACGTTCATATTGTTTGAGATTTCACCCGCCACGGTGACCCACCATACCGGCTTATAAACCATAAAGATCGGAAGATACTTCCCACTTAATGTTCTCGTTTATAAGTTGCATTTTGTGAGAACCAGCTTCTTCTCTTCATTAAATGTTCCAAATAGAGCCACTGGTGCTTTATGTGACCATGTAGTGACTTTAAAATCATGTTTTACACCTTTGATATATGTTTTCTGTTTGGTCTGAATTGGTGTATACTATCAAGTTCATCTGGGCAATTTTTTATGTAACTTTTTGGTCAAGAAATGAATATTCTATCTCTGTCCACTAGAACTTCATTGCCTTAGAGCAAGCCATTACCTTGCTATTGCCATCAGAAACTCAACTCCCAATCTCAGAGGCACAGAGTAGACGGCCAGTGATGGGGATGACTAAGACCTCTCTGCACACAGCACACACCTGTAACCACCTTCCCTGCTCCAGGACTTGGTAATAACCATCTTCCAACAAAAGAAAAAAGCAAAATAAACTGAATAAGATACAAAATAAAGTTAATGTGTGTGGAACATGTCGCTTGTATATGTGTATACAAATACACATACACATATACATATATGTGTGTATAATACACGTGAACTATGTATACATATGTGTGTATTATACATATACAGATATGTATACCTACATGTTATACATATATATGCATATATTTGTTTTTTTTTTCAGATGGTATTAAGCTCTCATGTTATAAACAATGGCACATCTTTTCTCTTGATAAAGGCAAACTAAAAGTGGGCAGAAAAGGACTATAGAGAGGATGCCTGCCTACACTGCTCTGCTCTCCTTAGTGACACAGCATCTTTAGAGGGAAGGGGAGAGGGTACCCTTAATTCTGCTACTGGACCCAACTTAGGCAAACTTAGGAAGGCTTGGCTCCATGATACTCTGTGTCCATGATACAGCATTTCAGTGAGAGGTATGGCTGCTTCAGTAACTGAGTGATCCTCTCAGAGAGACAGGAGAACTGCTAGGCACCCACACCACACCTTTGGTATATAATATACCTTTCTCCTACTCCAATGGCTGATTTAAGGGTGTGAGAACAGAATTTTCAAGATTCTAAAAACAAACAAAACAAAACCTCTGTGGAGAAGATGTTGCTTCTTGCCAGAGTAGAAGAAGAGTGGCCCTACGTACCATGCCTTTTCCTACTTGATATCGTTCCTCAGAATAGGGGTGTATCTTGTACTTTGCTCTACTAAGCACTTATATGGACACCCATAAGAAGACTAGAGAGCCTACTCTCAAAAGAGGCTGTGGTCATCTCCACTCAAGCATAAGTCCAAATACAAACCAAACTCAATCACAAGAAAGAACATGCTCATGGATGCTGACACCAAATTAGCTTCTTTCCATCCTTCTTAGTTTTAAAGCCTATGGAAGGTACTTTTTAATGGCGCTTCGGCGGCATGTTTCAAGGTTGCCTATACCATGCCTGTCTGCCTTCTGGGTAATTCAAAACTGTTTATAATTGCTCTTCAGAGTTCCATGCCTCCAGACTTCTTCTCCTGACTCCAATGGACGCAGAGACCTATTTCCATAGTCACTAATTTGCAAGAGGAGAGAAGAAATGTCCTGTCTCTCTCCCTGGGTTTTACAGCAGAGTATTCACAGAAGGGAAGAGTGAAAAGTTCAGGGAGCTGTTTATTGAAAAGCCAACCACCCCAAACCCTCTCCATCTGTTTCTAGGCCTATTTTCTCCACAGGATTCCTTTCACTCCTCTAGTGGATAGATAAGCCTAGTTATTCGCTGTGTGTAAATAAGGAAGATTTGAACACACTTCATATCTAACTATATTTGGAAATGATGTAGCTGTTCTGGTTTGAGGCAGTGTCACTTTGTAATAGCCCGGCTAATTTCTAGGTGTTTTTAATAGGACAAGAGAAAAGGAATTTCAACAGAAAAAAATACAATGATTGGGGCTGAGAGTTTGCACTTAGAAGGGAAGGGGTATAAAACACAGAAAAAAGAATATTCGAGTTGAAGGGAGAAAAGAAACATTGGCTCTGGCCTGTTTCCCCTCTCCTACATTACCCCTTTTGTAGGCTATACAATAAATGGGTCTATTCTCAAGTGTTCCATTCATTTGCAGTGTTAAATATTCCCAAAGCAAATTAAAAAATGGCTATGGTTACTATGTTCTTTGCCCCTGACAGAGTTCTTATTTTTACTCATGTAATAGAAGAGACATTAGAAGTTTCTAACATTTTGATTAATCATTAACACCAGACATGACACAATTACCATTAGCCCATTTTAAACCTTTGCATCTTAATCGGGCACAAACCATGACTCTGTAGGAAGAAGCCATATGGCAAGATATAGACAGGACTGGAACAAATTCAGGTTTTCTTCTCCAGAGGTGGAGAATCTGTGTTGTGTTTGTAAGCAGTTGCCCTACTTTAACTAGGATTAAAAGATGCAGCTGTTCATTATAAGTGAATTATCTGCAAAAGCAACACTTCCCCTCCCCCACCCTCCTTTCCCGACTCTTTTCCCAACCACCACCACACTTCTCCTCTCTCACTTATTTACCTGAAGTGATCCTTTGAAGTCAAACACCATGATATCTAGATGCACTTCTCATTTCGATCTCTCCCACCATTCCTTCCTCAACAATAAAGGTGTCTGCTTATATAATGACTTCCGCCGAGAACCTGGCTGACTTATGGGTATTAACACAAGACGTAGTTATCCTAAGAGGTAAGCAGACCACTTTCCTCAGTTTTATACTCTGAATCAGACCCATTTCTCCACAGCTCCATAGTTTGTGTCGTGCTTTTCAGACTGTTCTATGAAAGTCATCACTCTTATGAGTGTCCATAGAAGAAACACATGAAGTAGGACTGTCGCAGCTGCCGCCGTGTGCTTATAACTTCTCAATGGATAAGTAGAAAACTAATCTCCATGTCAGTCCCCCAGCCTTCTGCAGCAGACGGAGTCACAGTAACATTCACAGCTTCCTCTCTACTTTGCATATATTTTTGCTTCCTGTAACATACACTTTACAATGCTCCTCACCCTAACTTATGGCTACCACTAGAATTCCCTTTTTATAGAAGTCTTTTTAAAAATGCATCATAGTCTAGGTCAACGGCTATGATAAAGATCCTGAGAGTGGGAAGCTGTCTGTCAGTGGCCTCCTGCAATGTCTACTCTCTGATCTGCACATCTTAGGTAACAGCCTCCCTTCTTAGGTAGGCTGGTTTAGTGACATGCTTTAAGAACAATGCAGAATGCTGTAGAAATGATGAGATGTTCCTTCTCAGATCCAGTTACCAAACACTGGCTCCTAGCTTACTCACCTCTTTTTCTCCCACAACCTCCCCTTGTTTTTACTCCCCCCCCCCCAGAAAGCCAGCAACCATGCAGTCAGTAGCTTTATGGAGAGGCACACATCACAGGGAAAGTGATACCTCTGTCAACTGTCAGTAAAGACCTGGTCTGCCACCAGAAAATGAGAGTGGTATTCATTGACAGAGACTTTATACATCACTAGCAGCTTGGTGGAGGCTTTAGGGGAGAGTCTGAAACACAGGACTATGGCTGTTTGTTTCTATAACAAAGTTCTGGTTCAATTTTAATACTCATCTCAACTCTCATCTTTTTCTTGGTCTCTTATGCACCCCAAACTCTGTAAAAGTAGACACGTAGAGCATCTTCACTAGTAAGCTTCCTCTGAAACTCCCTCTCCCTTACCGTCTCCCATCCCCTCATACTAGAGAGTCTTGTTTGGCCATGCCTTCTCATTCGTGAGCCCTCCTTTTTTCTATCCACCAGCCCAGATCAAAACCCTTGTGATTTTCCAGTCCTACTCTTAAGAACGCTATCTCCTAGTTAGCCACCTTCTCTGGATTAATTATTTTTTAACCAAACCACTTCCCATATTGTTACTACTCTTATCTTCTAAAGAGAAAATATAATGGTTTCAGGATTCTTCCGAGAACGCTCTACACCATACCAGGATATGACTAAACTCTGAACTCCTAGTCCTATCGTTTAAGATCATTCAGAAATTTCTAACAAACCTTTAAAACAGCTGAGCCCTAAGACATCGGCGACTTGGCACATCATACGAGTCAAACATCACCACTCCTGGACTGCTGTTTACAGGTGACTCTGGGGGGGGGCAGTCCATTTTACTCCCTCCCCAGGCTCTCTTCCTTCTATCCACAACAAATTTTCTACCCTTTCCCTGTGACCATGACATATTGGCTCAATACTGAAACCAAAACCAGAGTCTGTTTTGAAGCATGGGTATGGTGCATACCAATCTGCCTCCCTGAAAGTTAAACATTTTGGAAGCAGAGACTTATTTTTCTGAGGTACTTAACAGACCAGTACACACACTTCTCAAGAAGGACTCACCAAACAGAATTTAAATACTAGTTGGAAAGAAGCTACATTTATGGAGCTCTGTTTGATTTTCAAAATGCTTCAGGGAGAAAAGGTTATTAATAAGTGGCTTTAAAAAAAAAAAACTTAAAGCAAAGACCACAAACCACCTCTAAAGCCAAGGGGGAAATGCGATTAGAAAGAATTCCATTAGTGTCTTTAAACCCCCTGAGTTTGAGAAAACAACAAAATACCAGCCTGCTCCAGATCATTTCTTCTTAATTAAAAGTTATTCAGATTCCTTTGGTACGCTCAATTTTCTGGTCAGGTCAACACAACAGTAACTAACAAGACATTGTAACAGCATTCACACCTCCCTCTGTCTCCCTAGCCCTGCTCCTGGAGTTATGCAACCCTTGGGGGTGGCGGCATACACCTCAACTATTTGCTCTGTGCTCATAATTACATTGTCTAGACAGGAGATGTTGCTGGAGCAATAGGAAAATATTTTACAAGGTGTTCCTCAGAACCACACTTATAACAGTGATTAGAAAACACTGACAGACGCGAAGCCAGCAGAATCAGCCTGGGCCGGGAGCCGATTTTACGCAGAGCAGAAGCCCTTTGAAGCTCTCAGCTGAAGAATGGGTGCCAAATTGGAATGTTGGGGGCACGGAGCATCACGGTGGCCTTTCAGATTCTTGAGACTACAAGAAGGTGTATAGGAAGATCCAGCTTCCATCCTTTACGTGCTCACATCAAGTCTCCCCAGAGGCAGAAGATACTCTGAGTTGTGAGTCTCTCCAGAGATGGACCAGGTGTTGATCCCATAAACCAGCTTCTCAGGCCTGTGAACAAATCCCTGTTTGCACAATGCAAATGAAAATGCCCTGAGAGATATGTGTAGAACAGCTCCTCTTGTAAGAAGACATTTCTTGGTCTGGGCCATTCATCTTTGGCTAACATATCAATGTGACAGCAACAGTATTTTCCTGCAGAAAAGCTCTTTAGAGCTATTCTTCACAGGAAGAATTGATTAGGTAAAATTTCATTCACAAAAATGAATGGCTTCTGTAAGATTGCCATGCCAAAAGAGGCCCATGCGTGTATATGAATGTCAATACCACGAAGAAGCAGAGAAGCCTAGAGGTGCTAGCATGTCAGAAAAATGAGATTCAGAAAGGGCAAGAAACCAACAGATGTAACAGGAAAGTTGGTCGTTTCCATGTGCTTCTGTCTCCCAGACACTTAGTCCTCATCAGATAATGCTCCAAGTATGGCTCATGTTTGGTTCATCAAAGCCCAGCACAGGCCCCTCAGAGACTGGCATTATTACACCCCACTTCCAGTTTTCAAAGGAGGTGATGGAGGCAATGGACTCAAGTCATTGGCTCCAGGTCATCCAGAGGCAGATATATCTGCTAGGGCTCAAAAGAAAGCATAGTCAGAAGTGGTCCCTGAGAAATTAGAGTTCGCTAGAGAAGGAGAATTAGGTGTAGCTGGGTGGTGGCGGGATACATACACCCTTAATTCTTCCAGAGAGAGAGACATGGAGGCCGGATCTCTGAGTTCCAGGACAGCCAGGACTACATAGAGAACCATGTCTCAAACAAACAAACGAATAAATAAGGCAGAGAACCCCTACTTCAGACGACTCCTCCTCTGTTTCCAGAAGCAGGAGAAGATTTTGACTACTCAGAGTCTGACCTTCCTGCCTTATCCTGTGTGAACATATTTTTAAGAGCAGAAAAGGTGAAAAAAAATCAACATGGGGCTTTTAATCTTTAAATGCATTTACAAAATAACTTCCATGCTGATCACTTTGGTCTACCCATGAGGTAGCCAATAAAGATTTTATTATTGTATTTATATTTATATATGTTATAATTTTATTGCATACTTATAATGATATAATTATTATGGATATTTCATCAATTGGAAATGGGGGCACATTAGAATTAAATTCACATTAAGAATGGTAGTTCAGGAGATGGAGTCTGGGATTTTGTTAGTTTGAGGTCAGTATGGACCAAACACTGAAACTCTGTCCTAAAAGGGAAAAAATGTTCTAGTGATTTGTCAAATTCACACAGCATGGACTATATGAGTAGGATTTACTCCTATGATTAAAGGCCATGCCTCACCTCCATTATTTTTCTCCGAGATTACAAACACAATTATGGGAATTAGTTTTCAGTTAAGATCTTGGAATAGAATTAATTAAGATAGAAATAACATTTAGGTTCCCATCATAAAGACCGGGCTACTTGTTGGTTTTGTCTATGGTGGATGCTCTAATTGAAGAGAATCTCAGCCTTTGTCTCACCAAAAAGTCACCTCGACTCTTCCAGATTCCCATGCCAGTGCCCTTCCTTTTTGTCACAGCAAGAATAATCTGAGTCAAAACAACAGTGTCCTAAGGACCAGCATATGGCACCCACTGGCGCGCGTTCTGCTCAATTCTGTTGGTCTCTGTGGAAGTCAGAGAAAACATTGTTCCAATAGCAGGACATGAGGTCTTCAGAGTTGCAGAGACAAAGACAAGAAAGATCAAGAGCAGAGGTGAAACAAAAAAAAAAAAAAAAAAAAAAAAAAAAAAAAAAAAAAAAAAAAAAAAAAAAACAGAACAAGCAAAACCAAAACCCAAACATAAACCAAAGGGAAGGGCTAGAGGAAAAAGGAGACTGGAGTGAAGGGGAGGAGAAAAGCAAAAAGGAAAGGAGAAGAGGAGAGAAGAAAGAAGGGGGATGGAAGGGAAGAGGGAGGAGGAAGAGAGGAGAGCAGAGGAGAAGAGAGAGAACAGGAGAGGATGGAAAAGAGAAGAATTTAAGACAAAGAGAAAATTTTTAAAAAGGAAAAAGAGGTGGTAAAGAGATGGCTCAGTGGTTAAGAGCACTGACTGTTCTTCTGAGGTCCTGAGTTCAGTTTCCAGCAACCACAGGATGGCTCACAACCACCTGTAATGGGATTTGGTGCCGTTGTGTGGTATATCTGAAGACAGCAACAGTATGCTCAAATTAACAAAGTTTTAAAAACTGGAATAAGAAAGAAAGAAAACACAAGTTTTGAGACCCAGTTTTAATAGCTAATGGTACCTGGACCCAAAACCTCTCACTTTTCTTAAATATAAAATGCAGCTAATCATTCTTGCTTGTTCTTGGTTGTTGAAAGTCAGTGGTTTTAGTGGGGAAAGGGCCCTTAACCAGACATTCCACCGGCAGCCAGGGGTATCAGTGTTCTTCGCTGTTGTTTCTTTTAAGAAGGGAACTCAATGGACTCTGTCCATGATTTTTCCAGGAGTCCATTTGTCTTGCTCTTTTGCAGCAGACCCTCCCTTGCCTCCTACTCTGCCTGCTGCTGCCACCCCACCATGGTGGCTTAATGATTGAGAAGAGCCAACTCAGCTGGAAGCAAAGATAACAATCAAATGAAGCTACTTCGTTCCATGGTAACAGAAACTTTAATCTAGGGGAAAAGCTGGGATTACTAACACCCGATAACCATGAGGTGTATTCAGAAGTGCTTCTATCATGTCATTAGAATGGACCTGATACTAAAGCTGTCAAGGAAGCAGAAGGACTATTCCCTGCATCTTTTTAAAGATGAGGAACTAAAGTTAGCATCTGCAAAAACTGGATGTGGAATCCGGAGCTGTGTTCCTAACTTAGCACCCTGATGTGGATGTCTTGCTAATTTGTCCTCAACAATGCTCAGTCAGGAACTGCTTTATATTAGACATCTAGCGCTTAGGGGCAGGCATCTGGCTCAGCCTTTCTTTCACTGTCTCACTCTCTCTTTACATCAGTTCCTAGTGGTGATGATTGAATACCTCATGGGAGAGTGAATAAAATAGTCCATAGAAGTAAAAAGTGTTTGGTGATACTAAGGAAGGAAGGAGAGCAGCATGGGAGACTTGAAACATGCAGAGCTCTTAAATGGAAGGGAGCATGTTAAAGGGAAGCATTACTCAAAATATAATTGTTAAAGTAATAATGCTTTTTGTAAGCAAAATGTATTGAAAATTAAAGATGCAGAAGTAATGAGTAAAAATGATAGAATATTATGTTCTATTATGTTTTTAACCAGTCAATGGTAAAATCAGACAAAGACTACAAATGTGAATTTGGAAAAAAAAAAAAAACTCCATGGAGTACAAAACAATGTAACCATAAACAACCTGGTGATATATTTCTATTATTACCCTGGACTGTAAGGTAAAATTTCATTAGGCACTAACACATTATCAAAATCAAAGTGATTCAGAAAGTTGAAATTTAAAAATAGTAATTATGTACCATAAAAATTTTTAAAGAACATAAATAAAGATTACAGAATAGGCAGTTTATAATGAAAAATTATCTTAAGCTCCTATGAAAGTTTGTACATAAATCACACATCATCACTATCCATCATGTAAATTGAAAAAAGTAAAATGATCGCCCCAGAAAGAGAAAGGTGTAATTCTTTATCAGCCTATAATGGATCCAGTAGCTTAGTAAACAAATGGGCAAAGAGAGAGAAGATAAATATAATGGCTGTGTGTCTATCATTTATCAAACTTGGAACCTGGAAAACAAAAACATTATTTTCAAATATTTGTGAGTAAAGCAAACTAGATGTTTGAATGTAAAATATTTAGTAAATTGTAGACAGTTTAAAAAGTAAGAATAATATGGTCATCCTCAGAGACCCAGTAAGCAATGAAACATACAGAGTATTCTTAAATAAATATTTCTGTGTCAAAGGTACCAATCTGGAAACATCTAGAGATAGAACTATGTGAGATTCTGGAAAAGCAAAACTAAAGAGATAGAAAGAACTCTGTGTGTTCTCTAGTGGGAGGTATACACATAAGGCTCAGATACTATCGAAAGCTCTATACGATGCAGAAAAGTTTCCCAGAAAAACTATCTCACCAGTCCAAGCCACCAGTAAAGTTAAGCTTGATGATTTCTGCATTAAACAACTACAGCACATAGATGAAAGCCAATGGATTGGCTAGAATCCAGGCATGATAAATATTTGGCCAAAATACAAGCAAAAAAGAACAAAGAAACCAAGAGTAAAGGAGAAAGATAGGTACCAAGTAACAAGTATAAACATTCACAAAAATATATCATTGATGTTGGTCTGGTGCTGCTATGCTCAGAATGCTAAACTCTGAACCCCAAGATCTGGTTGCCACTGCTGAACAGATTCTCATGCACACCAGCCTTGGTTGTGTAAACCTTGCTCCCCAGTTTAAAGCTATTCATTAAATAAAGTTGGCTACAGACAGTTGCTGGGGAGACTAGAAGTAGGCAAGGCATCAATTACTAAGCTGGGGGGGGGGCACAGGTAAGGACTATGAGGGAAGAGGGGAAAGAGAAAAAAGACAGAGAGAACAGGACATTTCCACTAGTCCTAGTGAACTGCCCGTGAGGATTGACTGATAGAGCAGAAATAACCCAAAACACAAACTGGCAAGTATTGGGGACCACAGCTGGGGAATTAACAGTCAATCATAGAGAAAATAGTGATTAGGGGTAATTTGTGCAGTAATTGTGCTTAAGATGAATTAAAAATTCCATAGTACTCTGCCTTCATTATTGGGGGGTATGGCTGAGCCATGTTAATAATTAATAGAGTTATTTAATAACATTTTAAAATACCATCCATAGAACGTTGAATGAATAACTATTCTGGTTAAAAGGTAGATATGACCAGACTGGATTAACTGTGTGATCTATAGGATGGCTACAAGAAGTACGTGGTAAATACAGAGAGTTAGTAAGTGGAGGCTAAAGAATGAGAAAGCTCAATGGATCAAGCATTTTTATACTAAATAATATAATATCAGATTTAAAACATTGGGCATTGCCAAAGATAAAGCAGGAATATTGAGGAGCTGGAGAGGGTTCCCAACATTTAGGAATATTTATGCCTCCTGTTGAGGATCCAGTTTCAGTTCCTATCACCCACATTAGATGGTTCACATCTTGTAACTCTGGTTCCAAGGACTCTGATGCCCTCTGCTGGCCTTCTGAGGAACCTATGTGCCTGTGCTGCAGATAAACTCATAATTAACAACTCATGTTTAAAAGGATAACTTTGAACACTCATTACAGAAAACTAGGAAAATTCTACATTAATAACCTTGGCTTCTTCCTTAAGCAGCTATAGAAGAGGAAAAGTAAACCCTGATAAAAAGTTGAGAAAAACTGTAAAGAAGGAAGCAGAAGAATTCCAGTAAACAGTAATCAAGCAGTAGAGAAGATACAGCTCAAAGGGGGCAAAGGTTCATCTAAGACAAAGTTATTAGAAAGTAGAAGCCTTGGAAGCATGTCCATCTAAGACAAAGTTACTAGAAAGAAACCTCAGAAGACACAGAGCACCCTTCACGGGAAGTGGAAGCATTTCTCCCATATTTTACTGACATCAAAGGCGAAACAAGGACTGCTTTTTATAACTTTATACCTTCAAGCCCAACTAAATATGCTGAAGAGATTTCTAGAAAAACACAGTTCACTAAAACTAAAGGAAATCAAAGAAAGTGTAAGTATATAATATTCATGAAATAATTTTATTTGAGAAACTATTCAACCTAGTAATGTCAAGATTTCCTGTGCAAATGCTATCAAATATTCAAGACAGAATAAATTACTCATAAACAAAATCTCCTAGGAAAATAAAGTCTAGAATATTTCTTAACATATTGACTAAGAACAGCACAATGCATATATTAACCTCTGACAACGCAAAAATAACAAATAAGAGGCTAATTAAACCTGTTCTGTGCTTTGATGAGAAGAACGGAATAAAAATAAATAAATAAAACATAGAAATATCCAGAGGTGTGTGAGGAAGAAAATGATGCAGGGGCATTTCAGAGTGCTTACCACAGAAAGATGGACAACTGAATGAATCAAATAGAAAAAAAAATACTTATAGCTGGCTGAATATTTCCCTACTCAAGCAAATTCCAAACAAAAAAGCAACTTATCCATGTTTAGAAGCTGAACTATAAACTCAAAACATGGAAATGTATATTATAACTCTGTTCCAGATAGTGCCTTCCCCAAAAAGACAAATTTAAGAACCCTAACAGAATGATAACTCTTATGCATAAGAATCAGGGGCCTTAAAATAAGATTGTAGAATAAAGTTGTAAGCATTGTGACACACTAGGACAAAATATGTACAACGCAGGATAGAAAATAGAAGGTACATCCTGACACACAAGCATCTCTAAAACCAGAACAGACAAATACTTTCTCTGATCAAAAAGTTCATCTTACAGGGAAAAAAATTCTCCCTTCACATTCTTGTAATGCAAATTGAATGAAAAATAAATTCTTTAACCTAGTTGACTGGCAACGTAAGAAAGTTTCATTACATGCAATGTAGGAAATGATACCCTCTTTTATCAACATTTGCACCTCATGTGGCAGGCATTTGACTATCTTTGTGAATTGGGATTTACAAGACTTTGATCTAACAAATCCCACCCCTGGAACTCTAAGTTACAGATGTGTTTGCACACTTATGCAAAGTCCCAAGGCAAGAGTATTTACAGACATAAATATCCACTATGAGAAGCCAGCTAAGTAGTTGAGACGGTCACACTCTGAAATAGTAAAGCCTGGAACTGATGTCCCACTGCATAGATTTTAAAGATGTATACACAGGGATGTTTTGGTACATTATATCTATAGAAATTTTCTTCAAAAGTGGGAAATAAGTTACTGGTGTCAGTGTAAAGAATGGTAAATATCTGGAGAGGATCTAAAAGGTGGTCTGAAAAATAAATATTTTGTAACATCTAAATATAATTTTCATGTGTAATTTTTTTTTAAAACCTCCTGTTGTAAAAGCCAATAAACTAAATGAATTAGTTACTTTCTGTACCCATGAAAAGGGCAAATTAAGCACAACTCTTTGATAGGGTAAGCTTTGATAAATTAAATCATATGCTTGTTCAAGGTTTTCTCAGTTCTCAAAGCACTCAATGTGCCAAACCTAATGCCAGATACTTAATAGAAAACAAAGATGGTGGTGCCTACCTTCTGTGAGCTCACAGTTCTATAGGAAGAACCTACTTTTGCCCATTGGGGAAGATGGCCAGCCTAGGACTTATATCTATTATGTCTAAAAGGGTTGGAGAATACCTTTCCAAGATCATGCCTTTCCAAGATCAACAAAGCAACTTACCCAGGTCATCACTCCTCCTCTGTAGACCTCAGCTGGTCCCTTGTTAATGGTCAGAGACTATTCAGCTCCCAGAAGGAGTCTTAAAGAAATACTCTGTTGAGGTCTATCCATCTGGTTTTACAGAACAACATGAATCACCAACCATACCACATGCCACCAACCCTGCCTTACTGTCTGAGCCTGTGCTGTTTCTCCCTCTTGGAATACTATTTAACTATCAGCCTATCTGGGTGACTCCTACCCAGCAGCAAATACTGTCTTAAGTGCTTCTCCAGGGAAACCTTCTCTAATTGTTTGCCATATGAACTAAGAAAGAACCTTTTCTTTTTATTCTAACAGCTCTCCCCACCTAAATACATTGAGCTATTTACTTAGGTTCTTATTCTAGAGTACCAGTTTGCTTAAAGTCACATCTGCAGTGCTAACCATCAATTAGAAGCTAACTCAATACTTTGATGAGCTTAAATGGAAAGATTTCCCTTCCTTTCTGCTTTCTTCCATGCTGTGTTACTCAATTGACCATGTTATTGATTTTCTTGCATATGGATGCCCTGCTTCAGAGCTTCTTCAAGTCTGAAGCATTATACTCACTTGTCCAGAGACATCCCTGGGAAAACAAACTTGCCCAGGCAGATGCGGCAGATGGCACTTAGGGGAACCTGCTGTGTCTGTACACAGCTGAGCATGATGAAGTCATATTTGCAGATCAAGAGCGTCTTGTCTGTGAGTAGCAGGATCTTCTCTTTCTCATTGTTCCAGTGATCAATTCTGTAGGGTCAAGCACAAGGAAGAAGAAATTATTACAGAGCTTCTTGAGTTCTAATAACAGTGTTCTGTAAGACATCAAGTGCCGCAGAGAAAAGAGGGCTAAGAAATACCTACTGACACTCTCTGTCAGTCTGCCTGAGGTAGAGGAGATGAGAAAAGAATAAAAAGGCAAAGCAAAACAAACAAAGAGGAAAATGAATATCTTATAAGCACAGAGTTGAAGATGGTTCCCCATTAGATAAACTCATCTGGGGAAGGCAAAGCCTTTGCCTCAATCAAATTGTGTTTCACATCCTCCTTGCTCTCCCGGAAACCCTCATGGAGCATTCCTCCTCCAATGATACCTGCAACTCTGACTGTACCACAATGTCTTGTCCCCTAGCAACCAACAAGCTTACACGAATCTCCAGGAACCAATATTAGTTATGAGGAGATGAAACAGAGATTTAAGTACAGACTGCCATGATCTCAGCCCATCTCACCACACCCATCTGGCAAATTGATAACCAAGAAACTGAACAGCAGATGCTTGGCAAGTATAGACTTATTTGATTTGCTATTAAAGTGAGGCCTTTTCAGGGGTCATGTAAAACATTTTGGCTGCGAATTAAGAATCCTGAAAGAAAACGGGAAGGAAATAACAACAGTGCTTTCTAAGTACGAGAAAATAATTTCTGCATGTTCTCTATTTTCTACAGCTCTTGCCTGTCCATCTAGTATAACTGTCGAGATATAAGACATTATGATTTAATGGTCTGGAGCAATGGTTTAACAGTGGGTACCATAAGGACACTGGGCATACATGATAATTACTGATTATAGAAGGTGACATAATTCAAATAAGTATGGGCTATCCACCCTATATGTAAGAAAATGCCTGAGGAAGTGTATATGTATATATATGTCTAAGTGAATAAGTGGATGTCAAACTCAACTTTGGATCCTTTGTGGGAAATGACTATGTGAGTAGAAATGTGAATTTTTATCACTAAATAACCCTGTATGACTAGACTTTAAGCTTCCTTTGTCTTAAATAATTTGTCTCTAAAATGGACACAAAACCTAGCTCATTATTCTGTGGGGAGGACTGTGGGAAATGACTCCATTAGGGTTCTAAACTTAGCAGTGCTTAGGAGTAATGTGGACACTGGTCACTAAGGGGCTTTGGGTGACTGACTACATATGCCACCTTCTTTGTAGTATAAAGATGAGTAAGAGGAAGTAAAAGGGGGACATGGGAGAAGGAATGGGGCATGCATGAAAGAGGAAGTTAGAGGTGAAGATAAAAAGTAGAAAAAAACTAAGAAGGAATGGGCACAGAAGCTGAGCCCATGGCAAAATGGCCATGGTTTGTTTACAAGTCTTGGCTTTCCATGTGTCCACAAACCTCTGAAAGAATCACAATATGGCGGAAAGAAAGAGCATTGAGCGCAAAAGGTCACACTGAAGTCTTGGTTCTGTGGTTTTTACCCATGCTATTCAAGTGACATTCAACTTCTTCCCTACTAAAAGATAATTCTTGATAGGTAGCTTCACATGTTCTGTTTTAAGAAGATGGACAAACTAAGATGTCTTATCAGCTCTCTACATAAACGTTGCTAAATAGATCATACCGATTTAGGAGTATACACGGCTGTCTAATAAACCAGACTTGTTTTTAGTCTGAGAAAAAAGTAAAAGAAGTAGAAAAAACCTTCAGCGTTTGGTTGAATGGTTTTACTGAAAATGTCAGCACTCCATAATGAGATTTATTTTAAAAGGTAAAGAATTCTGGGCAAAAGGAGAATTCTTTTTAGGAACACAGCGTGCTCTGCTGTGACACAGACTGCATAATTTATGTGTCAGAATGTCTGAATTCAAGTAAACACTCAGGTCTATAAATAGCTCAGGTCACCATCTCCGGCTCCTAGGTGGTGGTGTTTATTTGGACTTGAGTCATATCTTCACTCCTTAAAGAACTCAGGTAAACACTGAACCACATCTTCCCATACTCGCAAAGTTCAGACAGCAATAATAGCAACCACAGAAAATGGAGTAACAGCCACACAAGACTGCTGTTGCTTGGGGAGATTACTAAGGCCTGGGACCTCAATGTTCTCTTTTGCTCCTCATGATAACCCTTTAGACTGAACGTAATCAGTCCTGTTTTAAAGATGCACAATCTGAAACGGCGTACTCAGTATGGTACACACCGCAGGTTCGTATGTAAAGGGCCCTGAAAGAAATATTAGGACACCCAAGCAAAGCTCAGATTGGACTCTCTCTCTCTAGTAACACATCCACAAAATACCCTTAGTGTGTGTGCAAGTGTGCTCAAACACCTTCCTGAAGAGATATGTCCCCACTTACTAGTGCATGAGTTGTGCTCTCTAGCAAACTTCCCCAAACCCACATGATTCCCAGCCATGTCCCCTTGCACTGTGTCTTGTCCTGGGAGAGAACTTGCAATCCAATTCTTCAGGCTTCAGTCCTTGGAGTTCTTCTTTATAGGTAACATTCCACCTTCCATCCAAATTCTAACCTTTTCACTAAACACTGTCTCTAAACCACCCCTTCTCTCCACCTCTGCCATCACCATCCCTGACAGGTAGACTGTTGTCCCGAGATGGAACCACAACAAATCCTTCGTGTTTGGTTCTAGTGACCATCCTGGGCTTGCTTTACTTACATCTGCTCTTTCTGCCAACATTCTCACCCTACTTCACTGAGGGCATTCCTGTCCTGAGTTTTGCTTTTGGTTCATTTGTAGGTTTGTCTTTTGGGTGGTTATTAATTGCTTGCTTGTTTGCTTGTTTGCTTGATTGCTGTCTTTCTTTCTTCCTTGATTGCTTGCTTGTTTGCTTGCTTGCTTGCTTGCCTGTAGAAAAATTTTCACTCACTCTGATTAAAAAGCTTAAGTAGTTTCCTGTGGCTTTCATGACAAATGAGAGAACAGGCTGTCCTTAGACTTTTGAGGACACTCTCTCTTTATCTCCTAAGTTTTGGGGTTCCAAGCATGTGCCACGATGCCTGAAAAGTAATGCAACATTTTAGCCCCACTCTGCAAGGGTGGGCTCCAAGAGCTTCATTCCAGACCCAGTCTTTGTACTGCATCTTTCTTTTCTGATGCCACTGATGTTTTTCTGTTTGTTTGTTCTAGTTTTAGTCAGGTTTGTACTACGTCCACTTTAAGAGCTTCTGTATACATGTTCGTTTACATACTGTTTTTGATTGCCTTTGCTAGGCAATGCCTAAACACTTGAGCTCTACCCCTGCTTGCTACAACATAGCCTGGCCTCTGTGAACACGTCTAGTCTTTCTAATATGTAATGAAAGAGTGCCATGATTCCCTTTCTCCCTGAGGAGATCTTCTGCTTATTTTTATGACTATATAATTTATGTCAAAATTCACTCATTTTGTACAGTATGTTCATGACACTCATGCTGTATGGGAGTTCTATCATGATTTTCAACAAACTGAAACAGCCCCCCCCCATAAAAATAGAACATTAAAAATATCAGTGCATTTTGGGAGAATGCTTGAGCCATCATAACGAGAAAGAATGAGATGTAGAGGTGAAGAGCTGCAAGTATCAAATCCTTTAATATTCATTATTATTGTGAAATGATGGATGTTCAAAATATTTGTGTGTGTTATACTTACTGAACTCAACTTACCTATTTATACATGTTTATATGTACAAGTATATGTTCATATATGTGTGTATTTGTATGTGCATATAAAGAGAAAATACATGTGTGTATGACATTTTACATACACAGAGAGAGAGAGAGAGAGAGAGAGAGAGAGAGAGAGAGAGAGAGAGAGACAGAGATACAGAGAGAAACAGAGAAGAGACAGGAAAAGACAGAGGAAGACTGAGAATATTCATAGATCTCTGTCTTGCATGTAGAGATCAGAGATCAAAATTAAGTGTCCCAAGTTGCTTCTCCAATTTATTTTTTGAGGCAGGGCCTCTCGCTGAAACTGGAGCTCACAGATTGGCTAGAATAGCTGGCCAGAATACTTCAGGATTGTTCTGTCTCTTCCTCCCAGTGTAAGATTATAGGCATTTGCCACAGTGCCCAGTTTTTATGTGTTTTCTGGGGATATGGACTTGGCTCCTCATGCATGCATGGCAAACTCTTAAATGACAGTTGTTTTCCTAGCTACTAAAATAGTTACTTTTAAACTTAGAAAATATTTCCATTTCTCTGATTGATAAGATTACTAAACAGTTTTCTTTAATTTAATTTTTGGTCATTTTTATTCTCTTTGCAAGCTTTCTCATGAACACTATAACTGACTCTGAAATTAGGTTGTTTGGTTCCTTGAATTTTAAGTTCTTTGTGTGCTCCAGATATTAACCTATACAGGATGTGCAGCTGACCAAGATTCCTTCCACTCTGTGGACTTCTTCACTTAATTGACTGTTTCCTTCACAGTGCAAAACCTTTTTTGCTTTAGGATTTCCCATTTGTGAATTTTGGGGAGTGATTCCTGAGGAAACAGAGGTCCTAGTTTCAGATCTCATCTCATGCCAGCTAATGTGGTTAAGATGACGGAGAAAAACTGATGAGAAATTTCAAGCTGGTAGAGCTACCAATGGAAACTGGCGTGACTGGGTCTCGGAAAGCTAGAAGTGGTCCCATCATATGATCCAGCTGTGCCACTCCTGGCATTTACCCAAAGGACTCAATGTCCTATCCCACGGGTCCTTGCTTACTTGGTCATGTTCACTGCAGCTGCATTCCCAATGGCTAGGAAACAGATGCAGCCTAGATGTCAGTCAGTCCACTAATGCACATAAAATGTGATGCAGAAGTACAATGGAATTCTACTTAGATACCAAGAAATTAAAATTGCAGGTAAGTGGATGAAATCGCAAAACATGATACCGAGTGAGATAGCCCCATCATAGGAAGACAAACACTACATGTTATCTCTTATTTATGAATCCTTGCTCTGGATCTTTGGGTTTGAGCATATAACCTGAACCAACAATGGAAGCCATGAAGGAAGAACAGGATCACAGAGGAGGGGGTGAGGAACTCAAGGAGAAGAGATAGAAGGACTCAGGTGCTATGAATGAGGAAGTGGAGAAACTAAGGGAGGTCTTAACTCAGAGGAGGGAGGGAAGGAGGGAGACTATGACAGAGGATGGAGGGGGGCGGAGACTAGTGAGTTTAACTCAAAGGAAGGGAAAGGGGGGGTTGATGGGTTGACATTGAAGTTCAGGGTGACTGTTTCATAATAATGTCTTCTGGGCAGAGCAGATACGCTGGTACCATAAGCTCTCAACAATCCACCTGCTTTCATAAGACCTGCACAGGCCTCACCAGGCAAGAGACCAATAGGATGGGATGAAGAGCCATAGAAGTGATGCTGAAGGAGGAAGAAATGCTCATTTTCCCCGGGGACAAGATCCTAATCCTATGTAATCGACTTTTAGGACATAAGGACAGCATTAACTGGCTTCACCATCCCTGCTCCCTCTGCACACACACACATCTGAACAGGTCATTAATGTGAGAGGGAAGGGTGTGAGGGACACATAAGGAGTAGAGGGAGCTCATTTATACATTTCTTAAATGATTTTCAAATAAAATAAGCATTAAGACAACTGAATGAAGGGGCTGGAGAGACAGCTCAATAGTTAAGAGCACTGGTCACTCTTCCAAAGGTCCAGGGTTCAATTCCCAGTAACTACATAGCAACTAATACCTGTCTTTAACTCCAGTTCCAGGGGATTTGACACCCTCATGTGGGTATACATGGTGGCAAAATGCAATGCATATAAATTAATAATAAATAAAGCACTTAAAATGTTGAATTCAAAGATAGAAAATACAAACTATCATCCGAGTTAAGAAACTACCTGTTGCATGGACCCTTACCCTCCAAGTAGATGTCATTTCTTCAAAAAATACCAACACTGTCTTCAGTACCTCTCCTATGACCCTAGTCACAATTGCCTCTGTGTGACAGTTTAATTATATGCTGGTCTAAGCAATTGCTCACATCATGTATTGAGTGGACATTATTCTAATGAATTCATACCATTCCTGTGTCTCTGTACTGTACCCAGCAAGTTCTCAGCAAACACGAAGAAAAGAACAGAAACACATGACCTGTCTCCTTCTGTAGCACACATTCCTCCCTGCCATCACTTCCTTTTTGCCACTGTTCCAGCACCAGCATCCCTGTGATCTCAGCAGGTTGATTGTAGCCTCTGTGACCAGGTTAAGAGAGCATCTGAGAACTTCAGCTCCGGTTTCCTGAGATGACAAGATTCACCAGCAGAGGGCAACAGCGAACTAGCAATGACAGGCCATACCAATCCTGCAAGTTACAGGGCCAGTTATCCAGTGACTCAGGTCGTCCTGGCTACTCCTGCAGCCCAGACCTGTGCCCAGTGATACTTCACTTGTTGAGTTGTTCTTTTGAGACTAGGAAATCAATTTGCTGTTTGTAAACTATTTTCTAAAGATTTTCTTTTAATTGTCTCTTTTCCCCTCTCTCTCCTCCTTCCCCACCCTTGTATCTGTCTGTCTATCTGTCTCTGTCTCTGTCACTGTCTCTGTCTCTGTCTCTGTCTCTGTCTCTCTCTCTCTCTCTCTCTCTCTCTCTCTCTCTCTCTGTGTGTGCATGTGTGTGTGTCTGTAGAGAAAGAAAGGGGCCATATCATAATACAGGCATTTCTCTTTTTTTCCCTGATGCTTATGCTTAATAAAGTTATTATCTGTGATCTACAAGTCAAATCAAGTATGCTGCTCAAACCCTTGAAGAGAAGAGGAAGGTAGCATCCTGCCTAACCCAAAGTTAGCAACCTAGGGGGGAAACACTGAATCATTCATTCCTCGTGCATTTCTTGAGCATCCATCCACTAAGTTCTAGAGAATGAAGAGCATCCAATTGGGGCTTGTTCTTCAAACACAACCAGGTGAAAACTACATAGCAGTGGAGCAAAGCATCTGCACCTTAAGTTAATTGGAGTCTTGCGACGTGTTTAACTATATCACCTCCATACATTACTTTCAGTCACTAGGTTAGTTTTTCCCTAAGTCACTCTAGTTTGTTTAAAATAGGAGAGCCTCAAAAGAAACATGGTTTTTAATAAAAATCCAATACCATAAACCTTCCCTAGTCCCAGGTCTCCAAACATGGCTGGTTGTGATTCCCTTGTGTTTCCCCACTACCCTGAGCCACCAGTCACACAATGGGCTCTGTACTCCTCATGAGGAATCCTGAGAAGGTCTTACTGCCCTGACACACATAGCTCTGTGTTACGAGAAGGAACACATTCAAGACAGAATATCATGGTGCTCAGTCGTATGATGTGACCAGAAGAAGATAGAAGAAGGTAACTCAGAACCACAGGGGTAAACTGTGGTCTTAAGATTCCTTACCCACTGCCCACAGGAATGAAAAAAAAAGTGTCTGGCACCTATTCCATGCCCTGCAGAAGGTTCTATTAAAGCATGCCATTTCTACAGTCTGGTAAAGATCTTAGTGATGGGAAAACACAAGCTGAAAAATCTGGATGACATTTTCTAAGGTGAAAAAGAGAAACACTCAGGAGAATGTATTTCTTGAGTGTTTTTTTTTTTTTTTTTTTTTTTTTTTTTGCATGCACTTAATATTGGGCAGGTGGCATATGTCCCACAAGAAACAGATAGGAAGGGAATAGGACATAGCTCAGTTGATAAATTGCTCCCTTTGCAGACACAAGGATCTAAGTTCAAGTCCTAAAACCTACATAGGAATGCTTTGTGTGGTGGCAAGTTCTTGTAATCCCAGCACTGGGACAAAGATGGGTAGATGTGTGGAGCCCTGATAGCCCACCAGATAAACAGCATATCTCTCAGTCAGAGTTCTAAGCAAAAACAGAGTCCTTATCTCAAAAAAAAAAAAAATCAATGAAGATGGATGGCAGGTGAGGGATGAGTCTAGCTGGACAGTCCCCACTTTACAAATTTCCAGTGTTTTCCAGGAAGTTCCTGCATATTAGTCAGAAGGATGACAACACTTCTGCAAAGCATTTGCATGTTCAGCAGACACTTCCTCTTCATCTCTGGATTACTCATGTGAGTCCTGCAATGTTAGAGCCTTTTGTGTGATAGGAAACCCAATGGTACTCCAGGAACCAGGAGCCCCTGGGATGTCCAAGGCGAGGCAAAACTTCAAAACACACACACACACACACACAGAGAGAGAGAGAGAGGGGGGGGAAGGAAACACCTAGAGACAATCAAATACAATGTCAGGTGCTACAATAATCTTTACTAGACAACGCTCACAAATTAGTCACATTAACTTTTTGGTGTTTCTTGTTCAAATCAACTCCTATGTCAAAGTGTTAGATTCCAGGGTAATAGCATTAGGAGGTAGAACCTTGAGTAGTGGTGTACTGGCTGGTTTTGTGTCAACTTGACACAAGCTGGAGTTATCAGAGAATAGAGCTTCCCATGAGAAAATGTGTCCATGAGATCCAGCTGTAAGGCATGTTCTCAACTAGTGATCAAGGGGGAGGGCCCAGCCCATTGTTGGTGGTGCCATCCCTGGGCTGGTAGACCAGGGTTCTCTAAGAAAGCAGGCTGAGCAAGCCAGGGGGAGCAAGCCAGTAAGTAACATCCCTCCATGGCCTCTGCATCAGCTCCTGCTTCCTGACCTGCTTGAGTTCCAGTCCTGACTTCCTTTGGTGATGAACAGCAATGTGGAAGTGTAAGCTTAATAAACCCTTTCCTCCCCAACCTGCTTCTTGGTCATGATGTTTGTGAAGGAATAGAAACCCTTATGAAAAAAAGTGGTTAGTTTTAGACAAGGTCTTAAGAGGAAAGCTTTTTTGGTAGAATGTACACCCTCACAAGGAAAAGACACAGGATTCCTTTTTCAGCTCAAGCACAACTAGAAGCAACTTCTGCTGATCAGAAACAAGGCCTCGAATGAGAAGCAAGTGATTTAATTAACTGGCATTATCTTATACTTTGAGCCTCTGGAGCTAACGAAAGAAATGTCTGCTGTATCACCCATCCAATGTACAGTGTTCTGTTATGGCAAACTAACAAGACAGCAAACTAACTTGTAAGTAACATACCCAGAATTCATACAAGATGTGTTTAACATATCCTTGAACTTGCCACATTATGGTACCACCATCCATGGGTAAAGACATTAAATCTCTCCCTGTAGACAGTAAAGGTTGCTGAGTGCCTGTGGATATCTGTATATGGATGCTCCTCTGTATTGACTAATGAGACCTTTACCATGTTCTCTGTTCTCTATAAAGCATATAATGTAATGAGAGGAAGAGAGAAGAAAACTGGGTGTTATGTAGAGTTTTAAATGAAATGCAGATTTACGCAAGGTGCAACTGACATCCACTACACAGTTAACATTCACTTGACATCCCTTTTCAACAAATCTTTCTCTGTGTGCATCAGGTGGACTGCATCCTTAAGACTTTTGATAGCTCTGTGAGAAAGCTCACAAGAGCATCACATTTACAAAAAAGGAGCCATAGCATAAAGAGCTGAAGTACCTTGCCAAGAGTCACACGGCGAAACACTGTGGGTTTGGACTCAATCTACCTCAAGAAACAGTGCTTTAAGAAATTTCTCTATTTATTTTATTGATTGATTAATTGATTGATTGGTTGGTTGGTTGGTTGGTTGTATGTGTGTGTGAATGAGTGTACACATAACACAAAACATGCTATGTCAGTGTACAGTTTATAGTCTTCATTTTTGTCTTCCCCTATGTGGGATCCAAGAATCAAATTTAGCTGGAAAGCTGTTGTGATGCATAACTTCACCTGCTGAGCCTTCTCATCCCACCCAGCCTACGCTCCCATTTGACCAATCTGTTGAAGAAAGCCACCAAAAGCCACCTGGAGAGGCAAGGCTTTTATGTGGATTGTGTTTGAGGGATATCTTGAGAGATGGTCCAGAGGCATAGCTAGATAAACATTTATTAAAATTAGAGAGAAAAAAACTGTGACCCCCCAATACAGAACTTACTACAGGATGACCAGCAGGATGAGATGTGTTACATATGAAATTATCAAAATCATGGAGGGAAAATCATTCAAAGACTTGGCTGGAATTCATAAAGTTTTTTTTTTTTTTTTTTTTTTTTTTTTTTTTTTTTTTTTTTTTTTTTTGAGACGGGGCCTAAACATCCACCACCCTTACAAATGAAACTACATGCTGGAGGAGGATTTGTGGTGTGGTGATGAACCTAATGTTTCCAGGACCTGCTCAAGGAGCTGGAGTCATATCTAGAAACACTCAGCCCTCTTGGTAGCTGCTCTTTGAACTGAGTCCTGAGGGGTTTTTGTAGGTAGCATAGAAAAAAATGTGCATTTACATAACCTTTTATGTTGGAATACATCCAAGGATTTCTAAGTATTTCTTATCGAACCCAGAGAATTAGTCTTTCGCTGTCCTAGGCGAGGAAACCAAGATGAAAGAATGCTACTGCTTCATGTCACAGACCCAACCTAGTCTGGGACAGAGAAAGCAGCTTAAAAATATCTATTTCTTTTCTCATGTCCCTTCATTGAAGACGGTCTATATGAATGCAAAAACTTTATCAAGCTTCTTAGAAGCTAGGACTGTAGCAAGACAACAGTCTTTATCTTTGGCTCTCTTTCAAATGCTAGATTGAGAGGAGAAGCCATCTCTCCATCACATAGGCCAGGAGTGACAGAGGCAGCTCTGTCATGTGCCAGTCATTGAGATCATACCAAAGTTACCATTGCTTTCTGAGATTCAACCTCCATGTCCCAAAGGAAGACAATACTATCATATTACCTAAGAGCTGTGTAGGGATCTTGTGAGGATAAAGAATGCTTTGTACACAGAACATAATGAAACACAAAGCATAAAGGAATTACTTAATTATAATTGTCTAGAAATACAATCACAATGTAGGCGATGATTTCCAAATTCCTTGGACATTGTTGAAATACGTATTGGATTAACAAACCAATTAGTGAATGATTAAGTCAAACTCACTTGAAGAGAATATCTCAAGACTGGCAATGTTTTGCAGATATACAAAATGCCTATTTTCAACTTTCTAAACATGCTAAGATAGTTATTAATTCCATACATATAAAGCAAACTTCTGTATGTTTGTCTGTTTGTCTAGCATGGCTATCTTAATTTCCTATATTGGTTATCGCATTCGAATTCTAAGTCAAATATAAGCAGTATGTGAGATCTCCATTAAAGAAGGCCAGTGTGGTCTGCTCTCAAAGGTAGGGAGTTCCTCAGATGGAACATGGTAATCAGATGAATGGGAGCAATTGTGTCCCACTCATTTAGAGAGCCTGAGCAGACCAGCCAACAACAGACTCCTATATGAGCAGAACCCAGACCTCCCAAGGCAGCAGGCAGTTCAGGATGAAGGCTCAGAAGATAATTAATTTTTACCAATTTGCAATTGCACTTCCTGTATGTAATGAAGATTCTTGTTTAAGAATCAGTACAGGTGCACCAGGTCAGAAGGCACTGTTATTCTTTCTCATCACCAAACCACTATGTGTTCAGCTATGAGCTTAAGAATGGTGCAGATGCAACAAACACACACCTATGATTCCTCCACTTACATTCCAGGAGGAGACATGGATGGATGAGGGTGTAGAGTTCTGACAAAGAGGGATTGATGAGGAGCTCGGGCCATGGTTTAGCAGTATGTTGGACTGACTGCTTTTGTAGAGGACTTGCGTTCCCTTCCCAGCACACATGTGATGGTTCACAACTTGAGTTCCATGGGCCATGATAAACAGGTCACCATGGCCTCCAATCATACATGCAGTACATATACATTCATGAAGGCAAAAACACTCATATGCATAAAATAAAAACAAATTTTAAAGCAGCATCTGGAGAATATCTGTGGGAATAACATTCAATGGAGAGACTCTGCATCCCCAAGATGCATTCCAGATAGAGCCATACAGGACACAAGAAACAGGGAAAGAATTTAAACAAGAGCCAGATCACAATAACATACTGAAATGGTCACAATTTCTTTGACACTTACTGCTTTTCACATTACATGCCTATAGTATTCTCCTCTACAGATGCAGGAGTCATGCCTCGGTAATATAACTTGGGGCTAGCATGAAGTGACCAAGGCAACAGCACGTTCCACACTCCAGCTATTATGTATCCTGTACTGGGAGACTAGTTTTCTCTCCCCACAGTGATACCAAAAAGACAGCATTTTAATAGCTACACAAAGAAAGGAATCTGGAAACACCCTTCTCTTTACTTTCCCCCACAAAATTAATGAATAGATGTTAAATCACTCCAGCCATCGACAGCGCACTAGGAGCTTGTAAGAGATTCAATCCCTGGAGCATCCTCTCCTCCCCTGAATTCTCTTTAAGGAATTCACTTGAGCAGAAGCCAAGAACTCGACCCCATGGTGAGGAGCTAGAAGGAGGAGGACAGAACAGAAGCACAGAACAGAACAACTGCACACATCTCTCATCCTCCACTATTTTCTATTTATTAAAAGACAAAAAAAAAAATGTGCTCAATGTGGTCTATTAATTATGGCTCTCTGGGTACAGAAAGTCCAAACCAATCAAACCCAGGAGGAGGGTATATGCTATAAAAATACATGGGGAATCCCACTGAAATCCAAGAATGGGAACCATGCCCAGATAGGATCCATGGGACCCGGAAATTCACAAGGAGCTAGAGATGGAAGATCTACTCTTTTAGAGAGGTAGTCTCCATCAAACTTTGGTGCCTCTTTTCCACTGCTCTGTTTCCTTTTTACTGGAATGGCCCTAGTATTTGCTGTTACTTTTTATTTTTCTATAATTGTGCCTTGCCTCAAAATCATACTTTACTTTTTATGCAGATCTGAATCTCTTCCCCTCAAACTCAGGAGAGAGAATTCTGTCCCATACAGGTTATCTGACTCATGTGAGTTGTCCCTTTGGTTTGTAGGCAGGGATTAGCCCCTGAGTCTAACCAGATGTGGCCAAGGACTGAAGTTCCACAGTGAAAAGCATTGGACCAGAAGGACCAATTCAGGACTTGAGACACACTACCCATTTTTCTGCTTAGTGAATCTAAGGTAAACCATCAACTTTAGTAATTCTGAAAATTCTAGTGCATGGGGTGTGGTGGTGAATGCCTTTAATCTTAGCACTTTGGAGGCAGATGCAGGTGACTCTCTCTGCGTTTTGGGCCAGCCTTGTCTCCAAAGAGAGTTCCAGAATAGCCAGGGCTATATGATTTGATTTTTGTCTTAAACCACAATTAACAATAAATCCTCATTCATTCTAACAGGAACTAAGAAGTTCCTTCTCTTTGTAGCTATGTTAGGCATCTGGTTGATGTTTTTACTTGTTTTTCTATTACATTTTGCTCCCTGGATTACTGACGATTATTGTTTTCTTATTGCCACCTCTTTTCTTTTTCTATATGCAGAGAGTGTCGCAAATCCAAGAGAAAGCTGGGTTTCCTAAAAGAAAAAAAGTGTGGTAACATGGAATACAAACCCAAAAGACATTATCTACCCCAACAGTCATGCACATCACAATACATAAAAGCAGGAAATTTGAAAAAGCAAGGCAGTGACTTCTGCAAAAATATATGCTTTTTCAGTAACTGAACACAAGGTACTGACATTGGAAAAGTGCCAGAGAAGAAATTCAGAAGTTCAGTTCTTAAAATTACCAGTAGCATTAAGAATATTCAAATAGATAAATACAGTAAGAAAGTCCATTTAGAACAAGGGAAAGAGAATGTGCAATAAGGATAAGAAGGTCTGTGCAGAGGAGCAGGACTCTTCAGTTCTGGATCACATGCATGCTATCTATTTAATTTATGTATTTATTTTTATTCTTCGAGAATTTATACATGTATACAATAAAACAAGATTCAATCTAATATCCTTTCATCTTTTTCAGCTTCCCCTGGATCTCTCTCTCTAACACACACACACACACACACACGCACACACACACACACACACACACACACACACATTTTCCAAATTTATATCCTTCTATTTCTGTTTTTTAATACCAAAAAGCCTGTTTAAACTGCCATGTGTATATGTGTATGAGGCCCTCTATCAATGCATAGACCACCTACCAGTGGCCACATCCCCAAAGAATGATGCTTCTTCTTCTATGACTTACCATCTGCCAATAGGTTTTTAGTCAGAAGTGAGGCCTTATGAGTTCTTCCATAATGTGTGTTCTAATTTGAGTTGTCTTGACCTTGTCTTTAGGATGTCACAAGATGTGGCTGCACGTGTGCAATGGCCATCCATGTCACTTCCGGAAGACAACATTTCAGAGTTCTTCTCCATCCTCTGGCACTTACACCATTTTAGTTCCCTTCTTATTGATGTTCCCTAAGTGTGAGTATGTTTGTGTGTGTGTGTGTGTGTGAGAGAGAGAGAGAGAGAGAGAGAGAGAGAGAGAGAGAGGGAGGGAGGGAGGGAGGGAGAAAGAGAGAGAGGGAGGGAGGGAGGGAGGGAGGGAGGGAGAGGGAGAGGGAGAGGGAGAGGGAGAGGGAGAGGGAGAGGGAGAGGGAGAGATAGGAGGAAGGTCGTTGACATAGATGTCCCATATCCAGCTGAGCACACACAGTAACTTATTCTCAGCACAAGGGGAGAGGCAGAATCTACAGCCTAGTCAGCAAGTTCTAGGCTAGTGGAGAGATACTGTCTCAAGTGCATGTGAATGCGCATTGAAAGCAACTGAGGATTTTTTACTTTTTCATTTTTGTTTTTTAATTTAGAAATGTTGAAAATCAGAAGTATTGTAAGTTAAATATAATGAGAATAGTGAAAATGAACATCAAGCCTGGACAAAAATTGGAGAAAGAATATTAATAATTGAAGACAACACTAAGCAAGTATTACATTCAGGAAGCAACAACAAACAAAATAAGTGGGCAGTGGTGGTGCACACCTTTAACGCCAGCACTTGGGGGGTGTAGGCAGGTGGAGCTCTGTGAGTTCCAAGCTAGCCTGGTCTACAGAACAAGTTCTAGAACAGCATTGTGTTGAAAATATCACACCAAATGAAACCAAACAAAAAATAACGAATAGCCAAACATGGTAACTGTCTCCACTCTGGAAGTGGTAGGTCCTAAGAGAATGAAGTCATCAAAAAAAGATGAGGAGGGACACTCATCAAAGGAAAACTCTATCAAGATAAACTCTCAATCCTGAACATCTATGCTCCAAATATAAGGGCACCCACATTCATAAAAGAAACTCTACTAAAGCTCAAAGCATATATTTTACCACACACAATAATAGTGGGAGTCTTCAATACCCCACTCTCATCAATGGACAGATCATGGAAGCAGAAATTGAGCAAAGACACAGTGAAATTAGCAGAAGTTATGAACTAAATGGTTTTAACAGATATCTATAGAATATTACATCCTAAAACAAAAAATATGCATTCTTCTCAGCACCTCATGGCACCTTTTCCAAAACTGACCATATTGTCAGTCACAGAACAGGCCTCAACAGATAAAAGAACATCAAAATAATCTCATGCATCCTATCAGATCAATGAAAACAAAAAACCAAAAAGCCCATATACACATGGAGTCTGAACAATGCTCTAAAAAACAATAGTTTGGTCAAGGAAGAAATTAAAAGAAAAATCGGAGACTTTTTAGAATTTAACAAAAATGAAGGCACAACATATCCAAGATTATGGGACATAGTGAAAACAGTGCTAAGAGGAAAACTCATAGCTCAGAGCAACTCCAAAAAGAAACTGGAGAGAGCATACACTAGTAGCTTGACAGCACAGATGAAAGCTCTAGAACAAAAAGAAGCAGATACACCCAAGAGGAATAGTTGGTAAGAAATAATCAAACTCAAAGCTGAAATTGACAAAATAGAAATAAAATAAATAGAAATAAAAAGAACTAAACAAAGAATTATCAAAACCTGAAGCTGGTTCTTTGATAGAATCAACAAGATTGATAAACTCTTAGCCAGACTAATGAAAGGGCACAGAGAGAGTATCCAAATTAACAAAATAAAAATGAAAGGGTCTCCTGAAGAATTTCAAAAAGTCATCAGATCCTACTACAAAAGCATATACTCAACAAAACTAAAACATCTAGAGGAAATGGACAATTTTCTAGACAGATACCAGGTACCAAAGTTAAATCAGGATCAGATAAACAATCTAACAGATAAAGCCTACCAACCACAAAAATCCCAGGACCAGATGGGTTTAGTGCTGAATGGTATCAAACCTTCATAGAAGGCCTAATACCAATACTCTCCAAACTATTCCACATAATAGAAACAGTGGGAACACTACCCAACTCATTCTTTAAAGCCACAATTACTCTAGTTCTTAAACCACACAAAGACTCTACAAAAAAATAGAACTTTGGATCAATTTCCCTCATGAACCTTGATGCAAAATACTCAGTAAAATTCTTGCAAACCAAATCTAAGAACACATCAAAGTGATCATTCAACATGATCAAGTGGGCTACATTCCAGGGATGTGAGGAAGGATGGTTCTATAAATGAAAATTGACCAAGTAATACACTATATAAACAAACTCAAAGTAAAAAAAAAAAAAAAAAAAAAAACCACATGATCATCTCTTTAGAAGCTGAGCAAACATTTGACAAAATTCAACACCCTATCATGTTAAAAGTCTTGGAAAGATCAGGAATGCAAATTCAATACTTAAACATACTAAAAGCAATATACAGCAAACCAGTAGCCAACATCAAACTAAATGGTGAGAAACTTGAGGCAATCCGACTAAAATTAAGGTCTGGAAAAGGCTGACTACTCTTTCTCTACCTATTCAATACAGGACTGGAAGTCCTGGCCAGAGCAATTAGACAGCAAAAAGTGACCAAAGGGATACAAACTGGAAAGAAAGAAGCCAAAACATTGCTATTTGCAGATGATATTATAGTATAAATAAGTGACCTTAAAATTCCACCACAGAACTACTACAGCTAATAAACAACTTCAGAAAAGTTGCTGGATATAAAATTGACTCAAACTAATCAGTAGCCCTCCTCTACTCAAAGGATAAACAGGCTGAGAAAGAAATTAAAGAATCAATGTCCTTCACAATAGTCACAAAGAATATAAAATACCTTGAGGTAAACCTAACCAAGCAAGTGAAGGACCTGTATGACAAGAACTTCAATCTCTGAAGAATAATTTGAAGAAGACCTCAGAATTTGGAAAGATCTCCTATGCACATGGATTGAAAGAATCTACATAATAAAAAATGGCCATCTTACCAAAAGCAATCTACAGATTCAATGCAATCCCTATCAAAAATCCAACTTAATTTTTTATAGAGTTAGAATGAGTGATTTGAAAATTCATTTGGAAAAATAAAAAAACCTAGGATAGCAAATATAATTCTCAACAATCAAAGAATTTCTGGGGAAATCACTATCCCTGACCTCAGGTTGTACTACAGATCAATTGTGATAAAAACTGCATGGTATTGGTACAGAGATAGGCAGGAATAGAATTGAAGATTCAGAAAAGAACCCACACACCTATGGTCACTTGCTCTTTGGGAAAGGAGCTAAAAACATTCAATGGAATAATCACAGCCTCTTCAACAAATGTTGTTAGTTCAACTGGCAGTCAGCATGCAGAAGAACGCAAATTGATCCTTTCCTATCTATTTGTGTAAAGCTCAAGTCCAAGTGAATCAAAGACCTCCACATAAAACCAGGTAAACTGAAACTTATAGAACAGAAAGTGGGGAAGAACTTAGAACACATAGGCACACGGGAAATTTTTCTGAACAGAACACCAATGGCTTATGCTCTAAAATCAATAATCAACAATGGGACCCCATGAAATTGCAGTTTCTGAAAGGACAAAATTGCAGCCAATAGATTAGGAAAGGATCTTTATCAATCCTACATATGATAAAGGACTAGTATCCAATATATACAAAGAACTCAAGAAGTTAGACTCTAGAGAATTAAATAATTCTACTTAAAAATGGGTAAAGAGCTAAAATAGAATTCTCAACTGAGGAATATGGAATGGCTGAGAAACACTTAAAAAATGCTCATCATCCCTGGTTATAAAGGAAATGCAAATCAAAACAACCCTGAGATTCCACCTCATACCAGTCTGAATGGCTAAGATAAAAAACTCAGGTGACAGCAGATTCTGGAGAGGATGTGGACAAAAAAGAGCAGTCCTCCACTGTTGGTTGGGTTGTAAGCTGGTATAGCCACTCTGGAAATAAGTCTGGCGGTTTCTCAGAGAATTGGACATAGTAATACCTGAGGAACCAGCTATACTCCTGAGTATTTACCCAAAACAGGCCCCAACGTCTAACAAGGACACATGTTCCACCATGTTCGTAGCAGCCTTATTTATAATAGCTATAAACTGGAAAGAACCCAGATATCCTTCAACAAAGGAATGGATACAGAAATTGTGGTACATTTACACAATGGAGTACTACTCAGCTTTTAAAAAGAATGACTTCATGAAATTCCTAGGCAAATGGATAGAACTTGAAGCTATCATCCTGAGTGAGGTAACCCAGTCACAAAAGAACACGCATAATATGTACTCAGTGATAAGTGCATACTAGCCCAAAAAGCTCAGGTACTCAATAATAAATTCACAGAACTCATGAAGCTCAGAAAGAAGGAAAGCCAGAATGTGCATGCCTCATTCCTTCTTAGAAGGGAGAACAAAGCAGTCATGGAAGGAACTAAAGGGACAAATAGAAGAATGGGGATTAGAAAAAAGATCATTCAGAGACTGTATCACCTGGGGATCCACTCATACACAGCCATGAAACTCACACATTATTTCTAATGTAAAGTAGTGCTTACTGGCAGGAGTCTGACATGGATGTCTCCACAGAGGCTCTGCCAGAGCCCTACAGATCTAGCTGAGGATGCTAGCAGCTAACCATTGGAATGAACACAGGAACCCCAATGGAGGAGTTGAAAGGGTCTGCAATCCCATGGGAAAAACAAAATTATTAACTAATCAAACCCACCACAGCCCCCAGGCACTAAAACATCGACCAATGACTTCAAATAGAGAGACCCATGGCTCCAGTTGCATATGCAGCAGAGGATAAAACTCTCTGGCATTAATGAGAGGAGAGGCTTTTGTCCAGCAAAGGGGCATTTTTCCAGTGTAGGGCAATGCCTACGTGCTGAGGTGGGAGAGGGAAGTTGAGAGAGAGAGAATACCTTCATGGAGGCAAGGGCAAGGGGAGGGGAGAGTGAATTGGAGGAAAGGGGATAAAATATGAAATGTAAATACAGATAATAATCAATATTATAAAACATAAAACTATTTTAATGATGGGTTCCCAGGTTCTCAATAACCATAACAAGCAAATTCTAAACCTTTTGGTGGACAAGAATACATAATAAAGTACATAGTACTGGTCAGAGTGGAAATTAATGAAATGGAGTTGGAAATAACAGTTCAAAGTATCACGAAAACACAGTTTTTTTCTTAAAAATAAAAACAAATGATATTGATATCTGAGAGGATCCCACATCTTTGATTCTAGCACTCTAGAACTAGAATGAGACAGATCACTGAGTTTATGACCAGCCTGGTCTATACAGCAGGCTCGGGTCTGCCACACCTACATAGCCAGGCTCAAAAAACAAAGAAACAAAAAAGACATCCATAAATAGTTACCCAAAGTAACCAACTGAAAGAAGACCCAAAAATAATAAAATTAAAATGAAGATGGCTTCATTGTAACAGATCTAATGAAATATGAGGACTATGATTCTGCTTCTCAGGGTTCTGTGTAAAACAGAATTTACAGAATGAACACACACAAGGGGGGGGGGGCTTATTTGAATGGCCTACAGCTTGTGATTCAGTTGGTCCAACAATGGCTGTTTGCCAATGGAAGGTCTAAGAATCCAGTAGTTCTTCAAGTTATAAACCTGGAAGTCTCAGATCACCTTCAGTATGTACTAGAGTCATGAAGCATTAAGTTCTAATACCAGTGGAGGGAGTGGACTTGCAATCCAGCGCAAGAACAAGCAGTCAAAGATCCAAGGTTTCCTTCCTCTATGTTTACATAGCAGCCAGAAAAAGGTATGACTCAGATTAAGGTCCATCACAGGTATCCTTAGACACCAGGGTTTTAATCATCTCATATGTAGTCAAATTCGCAACCAAGAATAGACATCTATATTTTGAAAGCGCATATTCTAATACATTGTAAAATCAGGAAGAATGATAAATTTCTGGACACATAGAAAGGAGATGGCTAAATTAAACATAGTGGATATAAACAACTTAAAGAGCTCTATACCCAGCAATAAGACTAAATCAGTAATCAAAACAGAAATAAAGAGGCTCCCAGAGCAGAAAATCCCAAACCCAAGTGAATTCACTGCTGACTTCTATCTATCAGATCTTGAAATAATGTTAGTGTTTCTCAAACTACTCCATGAAATAGAAAACAATGGAAAACTAGAAGACTCAATTTATGAAGCCAAAAAATCTTATATCTAAACTAGATGAAAAGAATGAATAATACCATAGACCAATGTCCCTGATGTACATAGATACAAAACGTAACAATAAAAATAATTCCAGGCCAAATTAAACCTATTGAGAAGACTATCCAATATAACCAAGTTAGTTTTGTTTGACAATGTTAGAGAGATTGAACATAGATAAATCAATCAATGTAATCCACAGAGTCAGAGGCAGAAATCACATGATCACCTCAATAAATGTACAGAAGGCCTTTGACAAAGCTTGACATTGCCTGGCTAATTTGCACTGGCGCTTTGTAGTTTGCAGCATGCAAATCCCATGTGTATGTGCTGTACTTATTGCTTGTATGATTGTTCTGTAATACTAATTTTTCACTTCTCTCCTGCTGGCTATGGGCATCCTCAGCACCGATTCACACATGGTGATCTGTGTATTGAAACTTTACTAAATATTTATTAGTACGCAGAGTTTTCTGTGTAGTTCTTGACATTTTCCACATAGACATTCATATCATATGCAGAGAAGGATTTCTAGATGAGGTCGTGAGAGTTCACGTTTCCACGTGTCACTATTTCAAGAATTTTGGTATTGATATTTGATGAGGAATATTATTTATTTTCTGCTAACTTTTATTATATTTGTCGGGCTTGAGGACATTTCAGGTTTGCTTCATAGAATACTTGAAAGTTATTTCTCATATTTTCTGGAAGGTAAATTTGTTTTCACCTTTTAGTGTGAACAATTAATCCAGTTCTCCGATTAAAACATCTGGACCTAGATATTTCTATGGAGTGGGTTTCAAAAAAAATGAAATTTCTTAATTATTCTAGGATCACCCAAAGTTCATATTTTTGTGTTCATTAAACATTTGTGGTTTGTGAGTGAGTGAGTGTGTGTGTGTGTTTAAAGTTAGAAATATAAGTTCTTACACTCACCAGATAGAGTTGTGAGCTGTGACTCCTTGCCATTTCCTTTGATGTTTTCAAGCCCCTGTACTGGCACACCTCCATCCCCTGCCCCCTCCCACCCTCCCACCTGTCCACTCCCCAACCCCCCTTCACTGATGAAGTTGGTGCTAACTCTGCACAGTATCTCGTCTATTTGTCATTTTATTGAAATTGTCAGTTTGATGGATTCTGTCAGAAACCCTGCCTTTTCGTTTATTAATTCCCTCTACTGTTTGTGAAAATTGTTTTCAGCTTCTGTCTTCATTGTTTCCTGTGTCTTCTAGCTTTGCATTTCCTCTTCTTACTCGTAGATTTATTTCATGTGGAAGCTTATTTCACTTTTCCTTCTGTGCCCCAACTCTCTTTGTGGTGGTTTCACACCACCCTGCACATAAGGTCCACACACAGTGTTTCCTCTCAGTGCACTACACTGGTGACTCCAAAGTATATTAGTTAGTTTCTGAGAACTCAGATATCGTCCCAGACACCTTTCTGATCTTGGTTTCTCCTCCAACTAGATTTTACTTCTTTTGAATTAGGTCATGTTTCTTTTGAGGCTCAAGATTTGGTGCACCAGAGAATGTGTTGTGTGTATTCCTGAAAAGTATGTGTCTTCTATCAGACTGAGTGATCTATAAAGGGTTGATCAGGTTCTGATCACTGTTGGTTGTCACGTGGGTCTAAATCTTTCAAATGTTCTGTACAATTGCATCAACTCATGAGATCTCCAACCCCACTGCTAGATTTGTCTCTGCTTTTGGTTCTACTAATTTCTATTCCACACATTCCCAGCACTGCTGTCTGCTCCACACACGTTTACATAGCTTTGGCTTGTTAATGGACTGGATGTATTCACTACCCATTAAACCCTCTTTGCCTGATCATTTTCTTTACTTTGAACTCCAATTTTTAATATATCTATAACTACATCTATATCTACATCTATATCTATATAAAATCATACATATATTAAATCATATATATAATCATATAGATATTAAATCGTATATATGTATATACACTAAAATTTGGAGGATCAAATTACATTTACTAAATAGACCACTGGGAGCACAAGTTTCTTTTATTGTATGCATTATGTAGTGATGTGTTGTATTTTATTGCATTTTTGTTTGTTACTTAACATTACTTCCTCTTCCTTCACCCACCCTATCTTTCCTATGACAGAATATTTCCAACAACTGATGCACCCAGTGAAATGCAGATAACTCTTTGAGAACACTACTTGTGAATCAGGCAGTATTTTGACACAAAGAAGCAATTATACTTTTAAAAATAACAATTGTGATATCTCCTAAGTGTTAACAACTTCAATATTAAGATGAAAAATGTACAAATTTTAAAAGGAAACTTGTATTGAATAATTTTATAAATAATCAAAATTAACTTTAAATAACTTAATTATTGGGCAATCATTTCCAGAGCCAAATACCTTCCTAGTAATTCCAACACCCTATTTAATAACATTTGGGAGAAAAATACCTGTGGTGTTCATGAATGAAAGAAACATACTAGCAACCTACATTTCAAAAAGCTATGAATAATATTATGATTTTATTATAAATAACTATCACAGAACACTTTGTATGAAGAGATATATAATTGGCTCTCATAACTAGATAAGAGATGATTTAACTCACTCTTGCCTCAAGGAAACGGGAAGGGGACAGTTAAAGAGTGGGGACAGGCAAGGTTCTTGCAATCCTGGGAGCACACATCCCATGTGCAGGGTGGAAATGGCTTGTAGCTAGCCAGTGTGTACCCTCATGAGAGAAGATCATTTGCCTTCTTAGACAAGTATTCAGAACTGGTTTGCTGTCTGCTTCCTTCCTGTTTTAACCGGCTAGTTCAGGCTCTCTCAACATGGTAAGGTCTAATCTAGACATGGAACACGTGGGCTCCCCATTGTCTGGAAGAATGCTCCTCTATTTGCAGTCATTTTCTTTTTTACCCTTTGATCCTTCTTTAATCTTACCCATTCTCTTTACTCTGAGCACTAATCTCCAGCGAACTGTCAGAGAATCATGTATGGGACATATACTAATTACTAATATGGGTCATATTCTGGTGTGACCTCATTATCTATCCTTTTCTCTCTTAAGACTGAGGGCACTGAAAAACTGGAAAGTGCTACTGGCTTTCAGCACTCAGGGCAGAATCTGAGTTATGAAATGAAATATATAAGAGATGCATGAATAAGAGACTATTAGTAAATAATAATAAAAACAGAACTCTAATATTGGACAAAACAGGAAACAGAAATTATGGGAGTTGCTGAACAGATTCATATAATTTAATCCTTGAAATGACCTTGGTAATATCTCCATTTTATAGATGACATCACTAAGACCCAGTGAACATAAGAGGTATGTACGGCTGTGAAGAATGACTAGGGAAGTAACTGTACCCAGCATTTAAAAGCGTGAGACTTCTTTTGCCTCTTGGCTCTTTTCTGAGCTCTCTCTAATTGGTTGCAGTCATGGGAAAAGAAGCACTTCCAAGTACAGTTGTGACTGCAGTAACTAAATGCTCTCACCGTCCTATAATGCAGGTCACTTGGGGAACATTAGCTCTCTGGATGAGGCTGACACCATGGAGAATTTATAGAGAAAAGCAATGTGTTTAATTAAGTGGCTGTTGAAAACACCCACTAGGACAAATAGATTCTGGCAACAGAGGTGCTTTTGTTACTGCCAGAGTCCTGCCACAGGTCATTAAGATCTTGATAGATTTGAGGCGCTTTTCTGCTTCATTGCTTTCACCCAAGAACACAGCAAGTCCTCTGGGGCTTCAGTTGCTTGAAGGCCCAGAGATCTGGGAAAGGGCCTTACAAGTATCTGTGGAGGGCTCTATCAGAATTAAAGTAGATAGGTTCTGAGCCATGTAACATTCCTATACCAAGCCTGAACAGCAGCGTATCAAGGTGCTGTCTCCACAGTGTGCACAGTGAGTGCAGCTATGTAAATTAAAGTGAGGACAAGAATAGGGGATGGGATTATTTTGGTTGAATTAATATGGAACTGTTCTATGGACTTGGGAGTCACAGAAGGACAGTGTCTTAAGGTTTCTGTTTCTGGGATGAAACACCATGACCAATTTTCTAGTTGGGAAGGAAAGGGTTTATTCAGGTTTTACTTCAATATCACAGGTTCACCATCAAAGAAAGTCAGAACAGAACCTCAAACAGGGCAGAAACCTGGAGGCAGGAACTGATGCAGAGCCCAAGGAGGGATGTTGCTCACTGGCTTGCTCAATGTAATTTGTGCAACCTGCTTTCTTATAGAACCCAGGAACACCCAGAAACAGCACTACCACAATGGACTGGGCCCTCCCCGTCAATCACAGATTAAGAAAATGCTCTGTGGGCTGCCTCACAGCCCAATATTATAGGGATATTTTCTGTTTCCTCCTCTCAGATGATGACAGTTTGTATCAAGTTGACATAAGTCTAGCCAGCACAGACAGCAAAAGTGTAGCGTCATACAAGGAAGAAACGTTATGCAAAAGAGAGGAAACCAGGTAAGCACAACCACAAGGCTAAAGCATAGCATCCGGAATTTTAAAAGATGTGAAAACTGATGGAGTTTCTAGAAGAGGATAATGTTAAATAGGGGTGAAGGAAGGACCTGATTCCCATAATATTCAGAGTACAAGAGAAGTAATAAGAGCCCATGGAAGTTCGTGGATGGAGAACAGAAGATTGATAGAGGCAGATACTCCTCAGATTTAGTGTGTAGAGGAATCCTGTAAAAATGCAAGTTAAGGTTTAGCTCTGGAGTAAGGCCTGAGAATCAGCATTGCTATCAAGCATTAGGTGATGCAAGTGCTACTGACCTCTAGACCACAGACATGCTAGTAGGCACCTAGAATATCCTCAGGTACACAGAAAGTGGATAGAGCTGGGCAGAGGAAACAGCTCAGCACGTTAATGTAACTGGCATAGCCTTTCTCTTCTTTGGTTCCTAGTGATTATAAAGGATTCAAAATTGACAATTTCCAGTTGTCTGGTGTATTATCCCTTTTAATTATTGTTAGCTGTATTTTCCATTACGGAGCTGTTTTGTAATCCTTATAACATAATTAGACTGTGACAAGATGGAAGTGTGGCTGGCTTTGGTCCATCAGCATCACTCACCATTCCCTCCAGGCATTCGACTATTTTAGTTGTTTCTCAGCAAAGACTAAATAAAGTCAAATGAACAGCCCACAGAGAGAAAGGCTTGGGGAGGGAAAAGAGGAAGGTCTCTAATCATACCCAGTGCACCTCTGACCCTCTTCCCTGCAACGAAAAGCCAATCAACAAAGAAACCAGACACAGGCACAAACAGCATTTAGCCAATTTAAACCACGGTGATCTCTGTGTCAGAAGAGTAAGAAATCACAAAAGGCCCCAGGAGCACTGTAATGGAAAGACAACGAGGCTGGGAGAGAGAAGTCACCGAGTTAGGCGCTCCTCTGACATTTAATAAGTGGCTGCCTTTGAACAGGTCATTTAATCTCTGAATTTCCTCATCCATAAAATAAAGCCAGCAGCTTGCATGGTCCTGCCCTTGTAGGCTGGTTTAGGAGAGCAAGTGGGAAAGAGTCCACATGCACTGCAGCTCTGTGCATGGGTGTGGCCCAGAGAGCCAACTGTTGGGAAAACAAGGTACCAGCTCACTTGTGCTCAGAGTATCCCTGTCTCCCTTTCTTTAAATGTTTATTTAAGATTCTTTGTTTTTGTTCTGTATGTGTGTGTGTGTGTGTGTGTGTGTGTGTGTGTGTGTGTGTGTGTGGTGTTTATGGAAGGTGTCAAAAGACAACTTATAGGAGTTGGTTATCTACCCACCATGAGAGAGTTCTTGGATTTGAACTCATGGTGCAAGGTTTTGCAGAAAATTTACCTACTGTGCCATCTCAATGGCCCTGCCTTTGTTTTATTTAAGGATCTGCGGGAACCACTCTGAGAAAACTTCTAAGTCAGCAGAGAAACAGGATTCTCATTTCAGCCATGTTCTGTGGGAGGAGCTATGATGAAGACTTGAAGGCATGTCACATATAAAGGAAGTGGTCCTCACTCATCATGAGACTTGAAAGCAAAGCCAGGGTACACATGGAAAGTATTTTACACCAATTCATGTCAGAATAATCCTTAACTTTGCTACTATAACTCTAGGTGTCTTAAAGTTTTATTTCGGTGAAGAGACACCATGACCATGGCAACTCCTATAAAAAAATTTTAATTGGGACTGGCCACTGTCCGCAGTCTCTTCCACCATTGTGTGTGGAGGGAGGAGCCCATCTCCTCTGCCCCTCACATCATTGTAGACAAAAGTACCTGAAGCTCACTGGACTGAAGAGAATTGATTACCATCCAGCCACACTGTCTGACACTCCACAGAGTGTCAAGATGTCCATGGTGTTGGCTTAATGGATCTCCTCTAAAAGTACGCACGCAAGTTTTAAAATGTCCTTTTGGAGAAGGGCCAAGAAGAAGAAGGAGAGGAGGAAGAAATGTTGAAATAAGCATCATGTTTTCTTTACAACTATGCAATCATAAAAGTCCCCTTAAAAAGGGTGGCTGAGAGCCTGCATCCTACGTTTACCTCAAGTACTTGTGATATTTTAACAAACTGGTGTCTGAGTGCAGCTTATGGCCCCCCTCTCTAGTGCATGATCCCAGCTTCACTGGTCATTCTTTACATCCACTTCCTAAACGCTTTCAACTCATATTTCTAGTATTACTGAATACTATATTCATATTGGTTTAGATTATCATGAGACTCAGCAGAATTAATATAAAAGACAGCTTTACTAACATGTTTTTTTTTACTCCTTTGCTTTATATAGAACAAAATAAACAGCCAAGCTAGCCTCACTCCCAATACTGAAGAGAGTGTTTAAACCTATATGTAAAATGACTAACTCAATCTTTCTTTGAAGACATCCCATACCTCCTTTCCCCCCAAAATTTGTCCTTAGTTCTGCAGATGATTAAGGATAATATTTGCAGAAGGATCTAATGGGGCTTATAAGCCTGATTCCTCTACTGTTTCTTACAGACTGCTTCTTCAGTATGGTAAGACTATATTGCCTTTTAAATAAGCAGTAACCCAATCAATCCATCATTTTTCTAGGCCAAAAACCAGAGTTACTGATGGCTTTCCTTACAATCAATGAAGTGCAAAGATCCACAAAGCCCAGCTGGGTCAGGTATCAGTTTCTCCTCTCAATTCCAAGTGGATTCTTCAAAAAAAGCCCTGGGATAAACAATGTGATTCTTCTCTGCAGTGGTAGCATGTTAATCTTCAGTGGTAGTAGGCACGGCAGGCTATTACAGAGTAAAGGAGGAAGGTTTCTTACCTTCCAGCATAGTCAAAGCGGGAAAGAACCTGTCTCATCCACAAGCCCAGAACAGGCCCTGCAAACACACAGCTTCCACTTTCCAAACATTCTTAAAATTGTGTATGCAAACTTTCCATTCACCACCAGAAAGGGCTACCCCTCTTAATTGGATGGCAGACTAATGCTTCATTAGTTTTTAAATGTTATCATGATGCAAATGTCACAGGCAGGGCCCACCTGAGTTTTATATCTGCACTGTTAACACATTTTCTGTCACTGCCTTAAGTTTAGACAGTCTACAGTCTACAAAGTGATGGACTATGAAATTAAGTTACGGTCTGTGGTGTTTTCCAATCTTGGAAATAATGGTCTAAATATTCTTGGGATGCTGAATTCAAGCTCTCTGGGATCTGTGTGCTTATCTTCCCTAACCAAAGCAGACTTATCATTTTATAGGTCAAACAAGGAGTTCTCCTTTTAAATTAGAGATGGGGGAGTGGAATGAATTGTAGATTTGTTCAAATAGTGAGAATTTCAAATCATAGATTTTCCTTTTTATTAGTGATAACTCAGAGATAATAGAGATGGGTAGGGTATAAATGAATGAAGGAGAAAGCAGAAGGAAGATGGAGATGAAAAGAAATAAAAGCAGGAGAAGGAACAGAAAAGCAGAGGAAGAGAACAAAGGATGAGAGGGGGAGGAGAAGCAGAGGAGGAAAGGAGTGGAGGAGGAGGAAGAGAATTCATGACAATTTTTACAGTAATATTTTATTTTGTCCTCTCAAAATAACTTCAGTCTCATTTTATAAATAAAGAAACAAAGAGTAAAAAGTAACAACAAAAAAGTTGGATTTGAAGTTTCTTTTTATTCAGGTCTGGGAAGATGTTTGAAAGAGTAGTCTAAAATGTAATAAGTCAATCAGGCCAGATTCTCTTTCCTGCTTGTTGAGGACTCCATTTTGCCTTAGAGGTTTCCTTCTGGAAACTCAGCCATAGAATCTGTCCTGATCCAGAGAAAAAGTCTACACCTTTCACCCTTCAGAAAGGACTTCTGGGTTACTGGAACTCAGATCCATTCCTCAGCTTGAAAACTGTATTCACTGAACCCAACGAGAACTGAGGTGGGTGTTTTAAACACACTCCCACACAACTTTATGGGTTGTGTAGTAGACAATCACTCTCTTCTGCCTTCTAATGTGTATCACTGAGTGTGTGAAAGGTCACAGGCAGTGCAGTTTCTAGGAGTATTCACAAGGGAAGCTTTTTCTGCTAAGGGAAGCCTTAAAGGTAGTAGACGGTGTTACCGGAGCAATAAAGGCTGTATGTTCTTGCTATGTTCTCTTGGTTCTTATCCTAACGTTCACCAGTGGCCCCTTCCCTGTTCTACCCGATTTCCATGGTATCACGGTATCCTGTACAGAGCACACAGACTAGGTACTGGACCGCATTTGTACATATGTACCGTTCTTCTCCACTGCACCTAAGATGTCAAGTGTGGCTACAGAGAACGGGTGGGAATGGAGATCAGAGCTGGGCACCTAGGAAGCTATCCCAGTTTTCATCGAAAGCAATGACAAAAACCTGAGCAATCTCTGCAGTGGCTGGGTGGGAGTGCCAGTCAAACCCATCCACTCACCTCGCTAAGGGAAAACCCATCTCCAGTTGGAAACATCATGAAATCGCCATGTAGAAAATCCCAGAGGCGTTTCTAGGGCATGCCTATCCCCTTCTCTGTTCCAGTGACATCACACAATTCCACTTCCCTTAACACAGCCACATACTCACTCTGTCAGGAGCCAGAAGCCTTGAACGGTCTCCCCGGAAGTTTTTGCTACATGGCCCTTCAAGTCCTCCACAGCAGTATCAATGGCTCCAGGCTGAGGGGAGGGGGGAAAGAAAACATCTCACTTAAAGAAGACTGAGCACACTCTGTACTTAGGATTACTTAGAATGGCCACACCTCCTCCTCTTCCTCCACATCCTCCGGGAGTCTAAGTGTGGTTCTTATATTTGCATATTTTGGTCACTGTCTGGCAGAGAATCTGGTCTTGAACTATGTGCTTTACTATTCGCAGGTTGACCTGGCCAAAAGAATTCTAGATCTTATCTCCTCAAATCCTATGCTTTCTCACTAATATCAAAATAGCCACGTTAGATGAATATTCCTTCCAGGGAAGTACATTTGTCAGAGAGTTCAAAACAGCATATATATAAATTAATTAATATTATTTTACACAAAAAGTGGCTTCCTTCCAATATTCTGACCTTCAGTGTTGCTAACTCAGTATCTCAACTCTCTCTCTCTCTCTCTCTCTCTCTCTCTCTCTCTCTCTCTCTCTCTCTCTTACTCTCTCATGCTCTCTCTCTCTCTCTCTCTCACTCTCTCATGCTCTCTCTCTCTCTCTCTCTCACTCTCTCATGCTCTCTCATGCTCTCTCTCTCTCTCTCTCTCTCTCTCTCTCTCTCTCTCTCTCTCTCTCTCTCTCATTCTCTCTCCAATTTCTTAACCTTTGCAAAACAAGTGTTCCTACTATTGGACCTAGTTATTGGGCCTAGTTCTATGCAGAAACTGGTTGATACCTGTCCTAGTAAGGTCATGCCTTCCCTAGTTCAATGATTATCAACCTTCAGTGTACATAAGAGTCATATAGAGACATTTATTTCTAGGATGTGTCTTATTTAGTTTCATATTCAGTTAGCATGAATGAGGACACGAGACTGCATTTCTAACATGCATCCAGGTGAGAATGTTGGTACGGAGACTGTGTTTGAGACACTATACTTCATTTACGTTTACTCATTACATCAGTACTCTCTAAGCAGCTATTCTCAATGCTTTAGTGTACACCAGAATCATCAGGCAGCTTCAAAAAATTCCTAAGCCACTTACATACAAGCCAAATATATCAGAAACCCAGTGGATAGGTACATAAGTACATATAGAATTTTTAAGGATACAGACTCCCCTATAGGAGAATCTACACAAGAAAAGAGTGACAGTGCCTCAGAGGAACTATGTGTAAATAGTATCGAGTTTGAGCTTGATCCCCACACCATCTCCCTGGTTTGTTCTGTAAAGCCCAAGTCATTCACAAAAGGACAGTATCCCCGAACTAAGGTGAATGGCAGGAGTCAATAATTAGCTCTGTAATACTAATTCAGGTCTCGAATTTGACAAGTAACAGTCTGAACTAAACCAACCCATAGGAGCCACCATGATGACCACAATGCATTCTATATCTGGTCAAGGAAGTGTGACCATTGCTTTTATAGTCCACACACTGATTCCATCGTCTTAGCCACTTCCTGAGTTGAAGAGTCAGCTACTGGAATCAAGGGTGTTTACCCTCTGGTGTCATTGTACTGCGGCTGGTTAAAGTCTGATCAGAAAGGTGATACTGGCACTTCACACTTGCTGAAGGTCATTTGTCATAAAATCAGCAACTTCTGGGGTTTCACTCAAAATGCCTAGCACCTACTTCCAGACAAGTCTCTGCTGATGAGACTCATTTCTGGTGACTCTGCAGGCAGACAGTCTACCCTGGAGGGAAATTCCTGTACTCTCCTGGCTGTTCTCAGTTCTCTCCAGCTTATTTCCCTGAGAGGCATTCTGACTCTCCAAGCCCACTTTTCAAAAGTCTTATGAAATATAATGTGCTCTTTGATGAGTCAACATTGGTATTTTTCAAACAATTTCTTTACATAATTTTAGCCTCATAAATATAACTCACTTGTGAAACTAATACTTTTCAGAAAAAAAAAGCAGATAGAATTGGAGAGTAATTAAACAACCCTAAAATAAGCATTTTGTTGAGTGTTTTTATGCCAAGAAGTTTCCCCCAGAGTATGTGAAGACGAATATAATAGTGTATGAAAATTTAAAGCCTGAGTATCTTCTATACTAATTCTATACAATTGCCAAATCTACCCAAAGAAAAAATGATCTATATTTAATCCAGATATACCTCTGTGAAGTTATTCTTCAGAAATCCTTGCACATATGCAAAATAGGGTGGGCGAAGAAATCTCTGCAGCCTTGTTTGTAGACAGTAATAAACGGGCATCAAGAAACAGATACTGATCAAGAGGGGACTGTAATATGGAATATGTTTGGATAAGCTAATAAAATGAAGGCTTGGGGGTAATGAAACATATTGATAAAGAAAAATCAAAAATAAAAGAGGAGGGGATTAGGTAGGCAGAAATGTGTTGAGTAAATGCTTTCTTGTTTGGTGACATACAGCTAAAGTAACCTGACAGGGTCTATGAAAAACATTGATGTTGGTTTTCTCAGATAGAAAAACATGAGATGGAAATAGAACATGAAAGCGATGCTTTTCTATCTACCTCTTCAAAAGGTAAACACCAGAAGTGCGTTATTTATAGAATACTTTGATGCTCTCTACAGCTCTGTCAATGTTCTTGTTGTCTAAACCACAATTTTTTCAATATAAACATTGTTCTGGCACTTTCAGAATATAGAATGACGGAGAGCATTTTTGTCCTTCCCTTTTAGTTTTGAAATTAATAAATTAAAATCTGATAATTTGGAATTTAAAAAGTTTAAAAATATGTAGGTCCTAAGGTCAAATCTCAGTCATCCTTGTGGTTATCTAAAATCTATGCATGGTAAGTTGTCTTGGAACTCTTCATCAATTGATTCATTTGTTATATTGTTCTGATAATAATTACTATAAGTGAACTATTAGAAGATACCATGAGCCCCTGTACATTAACCAGTAGCAAACACTGAATAATGAAAGGCTTTGCCTTCTTTCCCATATTGATTATGTTAAATAAAAGGGAACTGGCCATATTAGAATTCAAGGATTAAATGCTTAGTGCAATCAAACACTTAGCTCTGAGACTGCTGTCTAAGATAAACAGGAAACTATGATCAAATGCCTCACCTCACACAACACAGTGACTCTGTGATCTCTTCCATTTTAGCCCTGGGTAGTTCCAGGGAAAGCAAAGCTTTGGGAAATCCCAGACTTGCCTCTCTTGCCTTGCATTTCCATGATCTAGGCACGTCCACAAACATGCTGACCCAAATGCTACCCTTGACTTTGTCAATGTTTTCTATGTAATAAGCTCCCTATTCCTGCAAAAAGAAGAAATGGCTGTTGAGGGAGACTCTGGTTCTCAGGCTTTTTCTGTAGCTACTATGATGGCTACATAGAAACCATTTGCAATGAACACATTAGTAATAAAATTAGCCCCAAATCAGCCATAATGTGTAAAGGCCAAGAAAATGTGTATTTCCTTGAAAAATGATGAAAATTCACCTTATCACAGCATTTCTCTGGTTCTGCTCTCACAAAAGAATAAATCATCTTTATGACAGTCCTCAAGGAGTTTCCATACAATGGAAGCTGAACAATCTTTTGCCCGGTGAGATGTTTATTTTCTAAACTAAATGGAAGCTCACACAGGCAATAACAATAAAACTAATAAATGTATTTGTTCTTAATGTGAGGGCAAGTCACTAGGAACCTCTAGCAAGAGAAAAGGAAAAGGAGAGAGAGTATGAAAGCCAAATTAGTGTCATGGAAGCAATGACATCTCACTACACAATGGGAAGTCCTGAACCTGCTTATTAAAGTCTCGCTGCTCACAATAGAACACAGGCTATAAAAAGGCCATGGGGAACCATTAATTAAATATTAAAAGATCAAATAGTTTTAGTCCCATTAGTTTGTATGTAATTTACATTCTCTAGTATAAATTTAGAGATAATTCTCCATCTCGAATCACTTTCAACTTTCTGATAAGGTATCTGCAAATACAGAGCCCTACAGGGAGTTTAAAAATATCTTTCTCCATGTGGGCTAAGCATTGTTCTTTTTATAAAAAGTTGCTTTTGAACATCAGTCTCCACAACTAAGATGATTATCATAATATACCTCAAGTTATTAGCCTTGAGGGATACCTTTGTTCAGAGAAGGCATGAGGCCCTTTTTAGATCTGTCTAAGCAGTAATCGCAGATACACTGAAACAAGAGAAAAAAGTTGCAAATGGACTGAGAGAAAGTGTTTTAGGCTTTTCATTTCTCTGACCTCTTATTCATGTCCCAAGGTCATGGACAATATGATGGCCGCATCAGGACTAATGATCCTAGGGATGTTAGTTAACATGCACAAGTAACACTTCCTTCAGGTACTTTCAGGAGTTGACTGTCTGTTTCTATGGTCTCACTTTCTCTGAGACAAATTCTCCCAAACTATGTCAGAAACGCATAATTTTTATATATAATGACAATAACCAGAAAACCACAAAAGGGGTGATTAAGAGATGAATAACTTATTTTATGATCTGGTACTTGGGCATATGATATATCTAATATTATGATTCTAAAATTACCACTTATTTGTCAAGATTTCTCCATTTCATGTCAGCCATTTCCTTGAAAATCCCTCTTGAAACTCATAGAATTGGATCACTCTTCCTCTGGTTTTCTCAAGTATCCATTCCTGGCACTTGACAAAGTGTGCTATCTTACCACAGAAAGCCAGTGAATACCTTTCATTTCCAGATCAGTGATATAAACAGAAAATATTCTCAATACCAGCTAAAGTTAAACACATTGTAGTATAGAACCTCATTGTGTGCTGCTGTGATTTTAATAAAAAATGGTGTCACAAAGTATTTAGCATAGAAATTTTAATTGCATACAGAAATTTTATATATGAAAAAGAAAACAGAAATATTCTCACAACTGTGTAAGAGCCCATGTAATTCATTTTTTTGTTAATATTGAACTGTGACATTACAGTGACTTTTATGTTGTGTATCTAAATTTTCTATTTTTTTTAATCAGCAAACTACTTCTTGGGTAATCCTAAAGTCTTCCAATAAAACTCTTCAGCAACAAATTCTTCACTGACTCCCTTAGTGCTCTTCGAAATTTGCAATGCATAGATTTTAAATTCTTAGCCCAGAATATGTTGATTTGTCTGTGATTATGGCATCGAATTATAATACTATAAATAGGTAACTAGGAAACTAGTTCTAGCCCTAGGTTTTCTGTTTCATACACTTTTAGGAAAAGTCAAATCTCACTCACTATTGTGTTACCAAGAAAGAGTAACTCAAGCAGCAAGCGCACATCAGTATTGGCAGAACACTCACAGAAATGCAGAATCCAATTTGTTCGCCAGCTGGACCACGACATCTGAGATCTCACTTCAGATCTAAGAAGTCATCACATTACAACGACTCTCACACATCTGAAACTTCAAGTGTTGTGATCTTACTTAATTATTCCTTGAGAAAGTCAACTAGCCTCCTCTTTACTGCCACAGACCCTTCTGTCAACAGTTATATCTCACCCTAGAGATCATGGTGAGGTCAGAGGCACCTTGCTGCCATTTTTATGGCTATTTATAAAATTGTGAATGTAAGCAAAAATAAGAGAGAGGAAGTACTGAAAGTAACAATGTTTGAAATGTGTATAGATGTGTCATACAATCTATGAATATTGACAAAGTTAGCTCTTTTAGGGCTCTATACAAAACTTGTGTTTTATATCTACTTTTCAGGTGAAGAAATTGAGATTTCACAATACATACATTCTCTCATTTCTTTGTAAAAATTATTGTAGAATAATGATCATTCTACAATAAACAGGGATATATAAATATATATACATACATACACATATATATATATATATATATGGTAACCAGATATATAGGATAATTTAAAAAAATCTTTGTGCTATTTGTGGGTTATTTTCTATTAAACTTTTGATTAAGTGTTGCCCTGAGACCCACAAAATACCATGGGTTCTTGTCATTATTCTTGGTGACAAGAAATTGAAGGTAAGACTCTATTTATTGCTGAGGACATCATACACTTTGGTCATAAGACATAATCTTGCATTGTATCAAGCCAATCAATGGTTCATTACTCTCAAAGCCCTGTCCCTAGCTGAGGATTTATCAGGAGTTTCTGGCTGCTAGAAGAGGGTCAGTCTTCTTCAGCAATGTGGACCATAGTTGCCCATGCTCCTTTATACATTACTCAACACCATACAGGCAGCATTAACCAAACTCAATGGGTTATAGAAATAGAAGACAATGGAGGAGTTGAAAGAGAATGAGAGAAGGAGAAAGAGGACATGACATGTTACAGAGTATGTATGAGGGTCTTGAAGAGAGAGTCAGAGGCGTATCAAAATATATAGGCTGTGTGTGTGTGTCCTTCATTTGGGAACCCAGAAAATTGGGGGTAGGGTATTGAGGAAGGCACCACTACTGGGATCAATTTGAATATTTACTTGGGTAATACTACAATAAACTGATCAGCATTTTGTGGCAATGGATTATGTTGTCACAACTCCATCTTCTTGGGCTCTCGCTTTTTCATGCACATTTATTGAACACTCACTAAATTTATACAATCTTCGGTACTTTATCTAAAGGGAGCAGGGTGCCCTTCACACTCACAAGCCACAAAGCATCTCCACAGTGACTTAATTCTGTTTAAGACAGTTGTCTTCAGAAGCTCTTGAGAACTTGTGTTTGCTTTCTATAGGTCTGATGAAGAGGGTACCATTATATACATTGTAACTTTTATCTAGGAAGAGCAGTGAAGGTGGAGCATCTAACTGAACTTCTTGTGTTATGTGGCTTTGGTGACCTCATTCACTTGACATTTGTTTGCTCTTTTAAAAAATGTTTATTTATATATCAAAAATGTGAGCATTTTGCCTGCATGTATGTGAATGCATCATGTGATTGCCTGTTGCGTGTAGAAGCTGGAAGATGTCTAATCCCCTGGAACTGGAATTACAGGTGCACTAAGCCACCATGTAGTTATTAGGAATCAACCCTAGATCTTTTGCCTTAGCATTCAGTGCTTTTATCTATAAAGTAATCTCTTCAACCTCTTGTGTATGTACTCTTAAGACAAGGATAGCATGGACTCTCCTGCCTGCTTTGCTGTCTTGTATAGGGCCAGGACTATGAAAGAGAAACTATAAATATCTAATGTCACACATGGTAGCTTTGGGACTGTGTCAATTCATCTGACCACAAATTACATTGTTTAGCTTTTCTTGTATATTTCCAAATGGGAGTTAGTCACAGAGATATTAATTTTTTAAATGAAACTAATTGTTTTCTTGCTGACGATCAATTTAAGCCACTATGCATTACAGCACAGTTAAGGAAATTGCTGCTTTGGCTCATTTGCTGGCAAGGGGCAGCATAAATATCAACATCTCCTTTCATTACAGTCTGACTTCATCCCTAAGACTCTCCTAATCCCAGTTTATTGGCAAAGACACTAGCTTCTAAAAGTGACATGCTATTAAGATTATGATAGTAGAGGTTGGTGGTAGAGGTCGGTTTTTCTAATGAGTTCTACTTGTTAGGAATTTCAGTTATGCCAGGATGATATTCCCAGGTCCTACTATAGAAAGTCAACTGGTCAACCTATGTTATTTTTAGGACTACTGTCTGAACCAAAGCCAAGAGCGATATGTAGACTGTTTAGTTTGTTTTTAATAGCTGGATCAGCTCCAATCACCAAGCCCATATTCTCTACCACAGCTTTGTACATTTCCATCAAACCATGCCTTTATTCATATTTAGATAATAAAACTCCAAAAGGTGCTTACATTTCCTTTGCAGTTCCATCTCCACTTCACTTTGCATATTCAATAAAGTTCACATAGTTTGGAAAACAGACCATATGCTTGACATATGCAAAAACCCTCACACAAACACACATAGCATAGCACCTACCAAAGTGCCTTGCACAGAGGAGTCTATGTGATGTTTAAGCACACACACATGCATACACATTCACACATTTAGTTGCTTTAGCTTGAACTTTATCTTAAACTAAGGTATATATTTAAAGTCAGCAAACAGGATTTATTCAGTGTTGTAAATAGCCTCAAATTTTGACCTCCACTTATTTATGATATTGGGCTGGAAGTAATATATTTTGAAGGGCCAGAAAGACAAAGATAAACTTGATGCATAAATCAAAGAACCTGAGCATGATCTCCATAAAACACACACACACACACACACACACACACACACACACACACACACACACACACACATCTCAATACTGTGGGGCACATATATAACTCCAACACTATTGTGTTAGATGGGATGTGGAGATGAGAAAATTGGCCAGAAGCTTTTAAGCCAGATAGTCTTGAAGTATGCACCATAGCAGACAAAAACCCCACAAGAAAGTTTCTGTCTCAATAAAGTAGAAGATGAGAATCAACTTCCAAGTGTTGCACTCCCACACATGAAAGAAGTAAACAGAGATGAGAGAGAGAGACAGGGAGAGACAGATACACAGAGACACAGAAATACAGAGACACATAGATAGAAAGAGAAGTTTATTTTTCAACAAAAAGGTACCCCATATGTGCATGAAAACTGTATTGTCATGGTTTGCATTCCTGTATTTTTGCTCCAATAGATTATGGCTATTGTGTTAATAAGAACTTTGGAGGATTGCAAAAGATCAGTAAGTATAAAAACAACAAAGAAATAAGAAATCCATGATGTACCTCCCACTTGATCCAAATTCTAGAAACATATTGCAGTAGCTTTCATACCACTATAAGTCTTGCCCATTCACTGTACTGGTTCCAGTGTTCAGGTGAGGACTCTGAGCCCCTCAATGCAACTGCAGACAGAGTTTCAATTTTAAAGCTTTGCCCCCATGATATCACCACATCCCAGCATCCATCCGGAGATTCTTCACAGCTTCAGCAGCACATTCTGTCTTTCTAAGACAATGAGTTCATAGCTTTACCTTCTAGCTACTATATTATAAGCCCCCTATCTATTAAGCACTAATTCTTTGAGGCCAGATTTTGCATCCATGCAGGAGTGAAGCCAAAACATGTAGAGGCCACACAAACTGTACCTCCTCAATGCCATCTGAGAGATAAGTGTTGACAGGTCAGACTTATCTGAAGTTTATACTCTTCATCCATATGATGGAAATAAAAACAACTAAATGAGGATTATGATGACTATTTAAAGAGGTATGTAAGACATAGAACTCTCGGCAAAATGCAATACAAACAAGGAAGCAAGATTTCAAAGGAAATGTTGAATAGAACTGAAATCATGATTTTACCCTTGTAACAAAGTACTTCCGTGAAACATAAGGCTGGTGATAAGGATTGGGGTATAGTGCCACTTTAGTCAAACTCTGCTGTCTTGAAACCTTTCTTGGTCCTGGGTACTTCTCTGAGTCCCCCTCTTTTGTGGACAAGTGGTCATTCTCAGAGGGTTGGTCATCTTCCTCTTGCTTCAGAGACACGGGCTGGAATCCTTCAAAGCTCCCAATTGTTGACATTTCTTTAGTCTGAAACAATGAAATAAAATGAACTTTTCATTAAATAATAAAGCATTCCACCTGTATCCTGGCTATGGAAAAACAGGTTACAATGAAGAAAAGATCTTCTGAAAGGGAAACAGTCATACGTTGATCAGAGGCACTAATAGACAGTGCAGGAGCACAGACACCTAAAATGCCACCCATGTGCATCACCTTGACTAAGAGAGAGAGAGAAGTAAAGACTCTCAGGGTTGAAAAACAGAAGCTGTGAGTCACTTCATTTCCTCAACTTTAATATCAGAACGTAAACTGAACATCAGAAATGGAGCATAAAATTAGTGCCAGGTAAGTCACTTTGTGATTTCCTGGCATTTTCATCTAAAACGCTACTTACTTGGTTTGTATTTAAAAGCCAAAAGCAATGAGAATGTATGTATTCTCTGATAAGCTTCAGGGACTGGTATGAGAATGTGTGTGGTTTGAGTAAAGATGCCCCCCATAGTTTTCAATGCTTGGCCACCAGGGAGTGGCACAACCTGAGAAGTATTAGGAGGTGTGGCCTTGTTGAAATGGATATGGCTTTTTTGGAGGAAGTGTCATTGGAGGTGGGTTTTGACATTCCCGAAGTCCAAGCCAGGTCAGGAATCTCTCTCTTCCTCCTGTCTGTAGATATGATGTAGAACCTTCTGCTACTTCTCCAGCACACTGTCCACCAGGATGAGAAAGGACTAGCCTTCTGAAACTGTAAGCAAGCCTCCAACTAAGTGTCTCCTCTTATAAGAGTTGCCGCGGTCATGGTGTCTTCTCACAGCAACAGAACAGTAAGACAGGATGTAAACCACCTGGGTCTGTCACATTTTCAAATCAATGTTCTAACATTTTATTTTAATGGAACAGTTCAGGAAAATGTCCAAAGACATATATGCACACTTATAGCCTTGTAAGTTCTTTGATTACACTATTATGTCTAGTAGAGAAATACTGCATGTAATAAATAGCAATATAAAACATTTGTACAACCTTTTCTTTATATAAAATAATTTAAATAAAGCAAGTATTCTCCACTAGTAGAGAGCTGGACAAATAAATGTCAAATATAGTGTAGCTCTTAAAATATGAAAATGTACTTTTTCATAGAAAAATGACAAATATAATTTATGGAAAAAAGTATTATATATGAATTATATTGCTCAATTGTCTTAAAATCATTAACAGAGGAAGAAAGGAAATTTTACACATGCATTTTTCTATGTATGTACATATACAGGTGGCCATTATTTGAAACTGAAAAAATAAAATAAAATGTTAAAAGTAGTTCTATCTTCATAATGATGTTGTGGCTACCTCTCTCAATACAAGTTTCTGTGTCTCTGATTGCTAACAAAATAATCAGTTAGCATTTAAATAAAATAGAAACTTGATTTCTATTTGTACAGTGTCTTATTTTGTTTTGTAGTGCTTCATTTATAAGGACAAAATAGAAGGCACATGGAGGCCTGTATAAGGTCTGCCTGATCCATCTAGTGCTCTTTTGTAGCAGAGTCTGAAACCCACATGGCAACATTGCCTAAGCCTAGGAACTTCACCCAATCATCTGCTCATCCCTACAGGAGGCCAGTTACTAATGAGTCCTGGAAGCAGGCTTCATGCCTAGGTCCACCATTAGGAGTGACATCTTAGTCTCAGAGCTGACTCTATGTTCTTAATCAACTAAAAGACGGCATTAATTCAATTTCCTTGGTTCCTGTGAAATGCCAGAAAGTGGGGTGGGAGAAGCCTAGTTTGCCAGAGTATTTTCACCCTTAAAATTGAGACAAACCAGAACATTCAAAAGAGGTAAAAATAGCATGATCACACAGTGTTGTAGAGAGCCCTTTCCTCCTAATTGAAATATTGTCTGTGGGAGGAAGGACAGAAGCTCACACAGCCAAGGCTGAGGAAGCTCAGAAAGATACAGGAGTCACAAGGCTCCTAACCAAGGATTTTTAAGCAGGAACAAAGGCTCAGGGAGGGGACCCTCCAGCTAGCCAAACCAAGTTCTGAAGATAGTTCCAACAATGTGCTTACCTGCTAGGTGGGCTTTGATGATACAGCTGCCTTTGAGTCAACTATGCTCCTGTTGAGTAAAACCTTCCTATGCTACTGAAAGCAATCACCCCAATAAGCCGGACTAAGGTAGTAGACTTGCACCCAGTCATTTATTTGGTCAGCTGTTGGTTTGCTATTGGAGGTCAATAGACTTTGCTCACATCTCTTCACCTAAAGCAACACAGGAGTATTGCCCAAATCAAAGCACTCTGGCATAAGAGGACACTATTAGCAGTTGTGTCAGGGCAGTAGGAGTAAACAGAATCATCTCTGGCAACTGTGGATGTCACTTTGAGGGGGTCGAACTCAGTAGAAAATACAGTTGGTGAAACTCGTAGATTGCCTTATACAGCTCCCATTCCAGTTTATCTTAGCAGATCCTCACAGCCCTGGCAGTCACAGTCTTCTTTACTCCCTATGCATCCTTCTGAGGATACAGAGTATGGAGGCACCACCTACAGCACACTTGCCAGGATTTATGGGCATGCTTTTGAGTCCAGCTTGTCCACCATAGGCCTTCCTTGACTATTTGTGCAATATCTGAAAGGCAGGTATGCAAAGGTTGAAATTAACCTTAGAGAATAAAAGGTATGGAGAAGCGACGGGAGGGGGGGAGGGAGGGAAGAAGGGAGAAAGGGAAGGAGAACTGAGGAAGGGAAGGATTGAAGAAGGGAAGGAGGGAAAGAGGGAAGGAGGGAGGACAGGAGGAAGGGGGACAATGAGAGAGAGAGGGAGGGAGAAAGAAACAAAGGGACAGAAAAAGACAGAGACAGAGAGAAAGAGACAGACAGACGGACAGACAGACAGACAGACAGACCAAGAGACATTGGAGCACTTCAGCCTCCCTAGCTGTTCTGTACTCTGTGCATGCAGGTTGGCACCTCCTTTACAGTGGGTGTTGGAAGGAAGTGCATTTCCAAAGTTCTAATGAAGAAAGGTTTGTGTCACTGGGAAGGGAAGCCTGCTTCTGTATTTGCGTGCTACTGTGAGCACACTAACAACAGACATCTGCTCAAGGCTCCTGTGCCTGGAAAACAGAGGGAGGATTTAATTAGCACCACTTCCTCTCCCCCAGGCTGTCTTCTCTGGAAACACTTGGGAAGGCAGCACTCTGAGCTCTCTCGAACTGTCTGAGATCCAGGAACTGAGGAAACTCTCAGCTCCATTTGCATCCTTAATGCCTTAAACCCTGGAAGCTCAGCCAGCCTTCCTGGTTGGAATGGGAATGCTCAGTAATCAGGCCTGGGATGTGGGGGGGAGATCTCCAAGGTCAGGGAATCAAATTTAACAGCCACTCCACTCAAGCTAGCAAAGAGCAGGCATGCTATTTGGTTCCTTAGCCGAGACAACTAAGAAGTCAATGGAAAGTGCCCTCTCCTCTCTGCTTAGAAACACTGTATACACTGAAGTAGGAAGAACATAGAAATCAATACCAGAAACAAATCTTACCTAAATAAAAGGGCCGGTTGCTTTTGCAATGCAAATTCTGCATGACAATGGACCTGTTGAGCATCACTTAGAAATGGAAAGGATTGTTCTTTTGTAATGTGTACTAACAGTCTTATCTCTACCTTTACTGCTCCAGGAGACACAGCACAAAGTTATAGAGAGGTAAATACTCAGGGCTTAGAAAAAACATGATGTGGCAGTCGTGGTTGGCTAAATCTTCTCATTCTGGGAATTTGTGCAGTGAGGGTCCCACCTAAGAAAGAAAGGTTCACAATACTGCTTGCTTATACTGGGTGGAACCTACTTAAATACATAATAGTCAAAGACACCTACGCACAGACATGAAAGATAGAATCTCAAACAGTAAAGCAGCCACAAGAGAACAGAGAACAGGAGCTCTTTAAAAAATTAAATGAAAAATGCAAAGCAGCCATTAGCCTTTGCAAAAAGATGATTCAGATTCATGGAAGGAGTGGGATTAGGAGAGATTTCTAAAGATTAAGTAATTTTACTGTTGTATATGTAACTAGAAAATACTTATAGAAATAAATGCCAAGCAGTTTCCAAAGAGTATGCTACTTTTCTTTTAGTTAGATAATAAAAGTTCTAAATCTCTCAGTTGTTAAAAAAAAATCAGAGCTAATTTTCACATATATATATATGTGCGTGTACATATGTATGTACATGATATTCAGAAAAGTTATTTCTAGATTTTGTCTAAGTATAACTGTCTCTATACAAAACTTTAATTATCCCTCTGTGGCTTTTCCTAGTATTTCGGGATCATGTAGGGCATAAATTATAATTAGAGGATTATCAGCTGCTCCAAGGCTTTGATTTTGTCAATACTGGCACAGGACTGCTGAGATGAAGGACTCATTCAAGCCCATGCAGCTTCAGGGATCAGAAGAGGAAGCCATAGCTCTGCTCTTCCTCTTCCACAGCCTCCACTTCAGGTCTCCAGGTCTCTGTTATTTCCTCTTCTATAATAAGTGACATTTAGCCAAAGTTCAGAACTCGCCTGTCATGTAGAGCACTGGGGTTCCACACACAAAGAAGAAGAGCAAAGCAGGAAGAGACAGAGGAGGAGTCCTTGAAAGAATCATTGGTAAAATAGAGGCCCTGACAAAATAGAGGCCCTCTAGCAGACATGGGATTGGAGACAGAGCTCCAAGAAGCAGGACTCATCAGCAGTTGCTCCATAGAAAGTCATAGTCATTGCTATATGCTAGAGCCTTTCTTGTTCCCTAAGATCAGGGTCCAGAGACCATTGAAGATCCTATAGCACGTTTTACATTCTCTTCAATATCAAAAGAAAAATAACATTTTAGGATAAAAACAATGCTTTGAAAGTTTTTTTTTGTCATTTCAAAAAAAAAAAAAAGCAAAATGTGTTACATAACAAAAACCTGGTATACATAAGAGAAAAATATTGAACTATTTTAAGTCATAAACTCATAATTTATTAATTTAATTAATTTACTTGTTATTTTTATGCACGCGGTGCGTATGCTTGCATGAGTACATACATACCACATGTGTGAAAGACCCCACCAAGGCAAAATTGAGCATCAGATCTCTTGGAACTAGATATAATCATGTCTAGTTGTATATAGTTAAAGTTACTAATGGTTACTGGGAATCACACCAGGGTTGTCTAAGTGCAATTAACCACTGAACCATCACTTCAGACTTCAGCATCAACTCATAACTTCTATTAGCAGTATTATTACAATGGTAAGACCCTGCAAAGCAATAAGGTCTTGGGCCCAGTGAGATTATATGCCTCAATTTACACCCCACTGTTCACATCCCCATTGAATGTTCTACCCATTCTTTATTACTCTTAACCTTCAGAGTCAGAATCATTCTCCCAAGAGTGCTTTTCCCTGGTTCTATCCCAGAAACTCCATTACATCCTGGAGATTCTCTCCTTGATGGGAGGTACATGATCTAACATAATCATTTCTTTCTCTTCTAAAACCAAAGTCAGAGGCAGGACGTTGATCCCAGCACAAATTTGTTTCTTGGAGACATGGATGAATACCTATCCTGAAATAGATTAGCTGAAAAAAAGTAGCCAGCCACATTTGCTTGGCCAGGAGTTTGAGTCAGAAGCATCACAAAAGGTCTTGGGAAAATGTTCTTTCCCAAGAGTTTAACCAAATAAATAAACAAATAGATCAGTAAATAACAAAATACTTTGTATGTAATAAAAATGTGTTATAGTTCAGATCAAACACACAAGACTGACATTAACAAGAGATGGGTGTAACTCAGAGCTCTTTGCTAAAGGATCATTTCTGAAGGCCGGAGCCGGTGTGTTTTCAGACCCCTTACATAGCTTTCAGGGCTGCCTTCCTGGGGAAGCAATACAACTCTCATTCACTGTAACTCCCCGTTACGGACACCATATAAAGTTACACACAATTTTTTTAAAGCCCTGACATTGGTATCTTTAATATATAAGTGTGAATTTAATACTCAACAGTGAAGGCTCTTCACTGGTCTCTAAAACCTTGTGAAGACAAGCTCCCTCAGTACCAACTCTTATGAACATTACCTACCACTGTATTAGTTCATTCAATCTGCTATAACAAAGTCCCTGAGGCTAGATAACTTAAGAACAACAGGAAACTATTCTCATCATATTAGGTGGGAAGCCCAAGATGAAGAAATTGGGGATTACATTTTGAGAAGGGACCCAACAGTGACCTAACATGGCACCAGGAACAGAAATAGGGAATGTCCCTGACGAGTTAGCTCCAGGACTTTTGTTAGATCTGTAAGAAACAAAACTTCATGGCCTATATACCTACTAAAGATCCCAATTCTTAATACTGACACACGTGGAATTAACAGAGAATGTGAATTCTGGACAGTGCCCAAATTAGAGCACTAGATGAGAAAAATTAAGCCCCAAAATATGATGTGTGTCTTGAGAACCTGGGAGTGATTAAACTTTAAAAAGTTAAATATGGACAATAAAATTAAAATTACAGGCATCCTAGGACAGCAGTATCACACCCCAAAGAATATTTGTGGTCAGACTTAGACCTTAGAAAAGTCTTTAGCTTGCTAAGTAGGACTGTTCATTTTTTGCTGGTTGCTATGCATGTGGTAGGGGAGGGAACACGGGTGTTTGTTACTGTGCTGTGTGTTGCACTCAACGGTGTTGACTATGCTTCCCACTGACGGCACAGCTACCTACACGAAGGGTTAACCTTCTCCAGGCACGTCCCCAAAATAAAAATCCACTTTTAATTTTGACATTTTGTAAAGGTAATTTATGTGAATTTATGTGTGCAGCCTTTCTGAGTCTCTGTGCAAGTGTGGTGGATGAACAACAATACTCCAACACCTCGCAGCTCTCCGGCAAGCTTGCTTCTGTGCCAGTGGAGATAAGAAGATTGGCAAATGATTCTTCACAATTTCACATTTTGCGCATTAGTGATAGCACACTAGCAAGGATGCTGAGTCCTGGGCCGGAATGAGTTGAAGGAGGGTCTCATCTCTCCCAGCCCTTCCTGAGTCAAATGAGCCCTCTGCTCTGCACCTGTGCCTTCAGTTAAAAATAGCTGGTAGGGGTGGGGCTGGGAAAAACACAGAGCCACTGGGGAACATAGGCTGTATTCACAGTGACCATGGCCAAGTAAGTCAATTCCTTACTGCTACTATCTAGACAAAAAGAGGGGCCAGACTTGGTCTAGGTGAATTATGTGTCTGGAAACTGCAGATGTCTGCAAGGAGGGAGAATGGATCCTCCAGTCTTCAAACACTTAATGCAAGCAGATCCATTTATCTTTTGTGGAACTTTCTTCTTACCCTTTCATGTCAGTGAACAATGGCACTCAAGTATGAAAGCCGACAGTGTGAATTATATTTAAATTTCCTTCCAGCTCAATGACTTTACAAGATTTTCCTGCATTTTACAGTTATAAGACCATGGAGATAGCAATGGGATTCTCCTAACTTTAAATGCTATGAGATCAAAGGCAGAGAGAAGAGTACAGTTGCCTCATCAAATTGGATGACCACCATGGGGATAGTGGGACATGGTCCTCTAGCTTTTCTCTGCATAGGAAAAAAAACCACATGGACCTGACAGTGGAAAGCAGGACATTTGGCCAGGCCACAGCCAGAGATGGGCTAGCACCTCCATATCTGTCGATGCATTTAAAGTAGCAAAGAATTGAGAGGTCTACTAAGCATCTCACAAAACATTAATGATGGGGGTTGGTGGTACTTCAAAATTATGTGAGAAAAATTTGGTCAAGTCAAGAGTAATGGACTTAGAAATAACTTTTCTTATACATATTTAAAAGCACTTATATCCTTGCTTTTAATCTAGATCAAAAGCACTTTGATATTGACCATAATGTTCTAGAACTATTATTCTCTTTCCTGTCTTCACTTGTGAGCCATGAGCAACTTCAGAACAGGAAATGTGCTACACCCATCTTCCTAGACCAGTGGTTGGTATGGGTGAGACCAGATTTGCAGGTGGATGAGTAGCTTGCCTACTTGTTTCTCTGCAGTGCTTGAACTCTGGATGACATAGTAGAGTGCTTAGGGACTACCTATGAAATGAACAGTATGAAAGCATACCCATTAATCTTTCCTACACACAGTTCATTCTACAGGCTGGCTCCAATCTGCTGAAGATCACAGAGTAGTGGAGGTGAAAGGGTGTCTGTAAGCAGTGGCAGCCTTTGATGATAGATCCGAGGTGGCTGATCATCTATGATGGTGGAAAGTAAGAGAGGATCGCTGGTAGGTGGGGCGAGCAAGAGGCATGTGGGAAAAGGCACCGCAAAGCTAACCACACATCAGGTGGGCTGAGGACATTCTGGACAGAGGTGTGAGGTATGAGAAAGTGTGTGCCAAGGAGAGCAGATATTACTGTATGTGTAAACAACATGTCAGCTGGCCAACTCTGAGCACTAGCCTCAATAAACTGGTTATGCTTGGTGGGAAAAGGTTTTGGTTGATAACAATGAGAAATCCTCCTGGCATTTCTTCTGTGTACTCCTTGTGTTGAATTCAACCCTCCATCTATACCTGCAGGAAAAGTTTAGTGCCAGGAATGCTAACAAGTCGAGGTCAGCACTAAAATGACTCCATTTGCCTTGAGGATTTCATAAAATTAAAGATGTAGAGGTCTTACAAAAATAAGTCTCACTTGTGTTCAGTCCAATATGACATCTATACATTTCTTACATCTTTCTTTCCAAACTAACAAACCCATCCTTGACCATGTGTTTATCTAATGAATTTCACTTACATACCAATTGTCTCCAATTTTTTTCTCCACAACCCCATGCATAGAAATCCTAGAAGCAGATGTTAATATAAGCCTACACAGGGGCTTTTTAGACAGAAGACATTTGGCAAAAAGGCTTTGGAACATAGAATAGAAAGACGTCCATCAATAACCCAGGAATGAAGTTGGGTAACTTCACTTGGGCAATAACTGTGTCCTGCTTGGAACTGGTTTAGCCATTTTGCTAAGCAGTATCACTGTGGGCAGGACAGTAGTCTAGCATAAGTCACTCACCAGATTTTTTCCCATCCTGCACGAAAAAAAAAAAATGGAGATGGAAAAATGCAAATTAAAAGCCATATGCAAGGAACAAGCCAAGAAGAGGATGTTGGTTCTAATGTGCTTTAGATTATGGATAGGACTCAGGTCTTCATGCATTATTGAAAAGGGAGCAGAGAGGTCCAAACAGGCAGCCAAGGCTGATAAGTCAGATCCCAAGGCAGCTCTTTTCTTTCCTCTTCAAACCCAACAGGAGTCCTAAGTTTGAATTTGTTGGTTTGAATTAAGAGGAATACAGTAGTTAGAAATTAAAACAAATCTCAGTCCTAATTAGTAAGACATCACAGAAAAGTGTGTAAATTAGTGTCCACCAAAGATTCCCACATTCCCATCCAGCTCAGACCAGGCAGATGAAGGAACAGCTTCTCCAGGAGCACATACACAGGAGTGAGCCTCCGTATTAAGCCAATGATGACATCCCACAGGTTTGATAAAACTCAGGGGTAAATCCTTTATTCAATATTAATAGTGCAACATATCTATGAAATAAAATTTCAAAGAGAGATAAGAGGGGGCAATTGCATCAACTAATATATACTAGAAAGAGCTAGCCCAGAAGACCTTGAGAGATACATAAACTGTAGTCTTTTTTTGTTCTAATGATTTCGTGAAGAAATGTTTCACTGAAGTATAATGTATACGTGTGGGCTGACAAATCATCACAGAATATATCCACCCATGCCACATCCCCACGGTGAAGGAATGCCATGTGAATGTCTTCCTGGAAGCAACATTTCTGTTTTCAAAAGCCATATTCAATCAGTACAACATGACAGACACCCAGGGCCCTGGCACACATTTTCACGAGCATCATTAGTCACTTTACACATAAGAAGGCAGGTCGTGAGCTGAAAACAGGGGAGTGACAAATCAAATTAGAGGTTAGAGCAGGAATCCAGACCCCTTTTTTCCCTGTTCACAGCCTAGGACTCCTAAGAAGGGTTAGCTAGCCTCTGAAGCAAGAAAAACCTGTTGTCCACAGCAACTCATTTCTCCTTGACTCTTTTACCATAGAAGCTGTGCTCTTATACCATAGAAGCAGACTGTGAGTGCGTCACTACATGCTGCTTAAAATCTCATTTAAACCATTGTTTCCTATCAGGGCACCCTGAGTATGCCAGGCACAGGGATAAATGCTTCGGTGAATTAGCCAAGAGACTCTTCCTGCTCCTTGGCAGATGCTTTCCAATCTCTTCTGTTTCTGTGAACATTCTGATCCACCACTTAATGAGGTGATGGGTCCCTTTTATAAAGGTGGTATCACATGGAGGGCAAGGGACCGCTGACCCTGTCATTGGAAGAACAATGGAGGCATTTGCTTGAGAAGAGAGAAAGTATACAGAGGTTTGCAGTTAAGGCTTGGCAGGAGCAAGGGGCACAGTGATTTCATTTGACCTTAGAAAGCATAAGGGGAGTTAAGGAAGCTCTTGCTTTTCATGGCCAACCTTATCAAAAAGAGAAAAAGAAGTGTGACCATTTGCTGGCTTTGTAACACACAGCAAGCTGCTTCTTGGTAAATGTACATTTGCTCAACAGAGCTCTTACTAAGACCAAGGCTACATGGGCACTGCCTATTCCTTCTATTTCTGAGTTCTTTGACACTGATGCCTGTTGCAACAACCATCCAAAATTTTACATCTCCCCCTGCTCTTTACAGCTTGGGCTTCTGGCTTGCTCCTTACACACAGGCTATAGTTTCTTCTATAGACACTGTTATGGTTTTGCATCAAATGCCCCCACAGAGTCTTGTGTGTTCGAACACTCATTCTCCAACTGGTGTGCACTAAAGTTGTGCAGCTTTTAAGACATAGGTCCTAGCTGGAGGTAATTTGCTTCTGAAGGATGGTGCTAGGCTAGATCACAATTCTAGCTCAAGCTCTCTGATCTACTTAGGCATAAACAAGTAGCCTCACATTCCGATCCAGCCATCAAAACTACTATGAACTCTACCATACTTCCCCTACCATTATGGACTGAACCCTTCTCAAACCATGAGCATACATTAATCAGCCCATGCTCTTGTTGTGTTATACATGTGCTTTGCCAAAGTGGTAAAAATACCAGGTAATACTGAATGTGTCTCTCTTATGTTCATGCGATAGGCTGTAGGTATAGTGACCTGGGTCATAGGGGTCACTGATTGACCATTTAATTGTCACCAATGGTGGATAGTAGTGATAACTGTCAATATAATCTAGAGCTACCTGGGAGGTAGATCTATGGGCATACCTACGGACATTGTCTATTTATCTGATTTGAGAACAAGCATTGTGACCAAAGGCAGAACTCTTCTTTTGAAGGGGATTCTGGACTATATGAAACAAAAAAGTAAGAGAACACGAGTAAACTGTGGTGTTTTGAATATGCCTATGCCAGGGAGTCGCACTTTTAGAAAGTGTGGCTTGGTTCAAGTAGGTGTGACTTGTTGGAGTAAGTGGTGGTGGACTTTGAGACCCTCCTCCTAGTTGCCTGAGAGATTTTGTCTTCTCTTAGAAGCTTTCAGAGGAAGGCATAGACCTCTCAGCTGCTCCTGCACCATGCCTGCCTGGGCTGCCATGCTCCCATACTTGATGATAATGAACTCAATCTCTGAACCTGTAATTCAGCCCCAATTAAATGCTTTCCTTTATAAGACTTGCCTTGGTATTGGTGTCTTTTCACATCAATAAAACCCTAACAATGACACTATATTTCTTGCTCTCTTGTTTCTTGACTTTGGATGTAATTTGAACAGCAGCTTTAAGCTCCAGATGCCCTGACATCCCTGCCATATAGGATTGACATCCATATAGGATTGACTTTATGTTGAGATATGAACCAAGATAAAGACTTTCCCCATTAGGTCGCTTTGGTCAGGGTATTTTGTCACAGCACCAGGAAAAAAACATCTAAGAAGGTGTCCCCCCACTTTATTTGGATGTACAAATACAGATGGTTGTGTCCCTCTTAATCTCCTTGCTGTGTTCTGAATACATTCAAATTCCAGAGAATGGTGAGCCCATGGTCTGAGCAGCTAACTGCTGGTGAAGATTCATGTCTCACTCTCCTCCTGTATCCTTTCTTCTCCTGTCTCTTTTGTAATCCATAACAGTCATTTCTTATTTCTTGCACTCCACTGGGAGTCCTACTTGCTCACCAGCCTCCTCATTTTCTTTTTCCCATGATTACCTTTGCTCTACATAGAGCACTGAAGGCAGAAACAAGCTTTCCCCAACTAATCTCCATCTCATGGGTTAGTTATCCCTCAACTGTATCTTCTTAAAAACATTGCCAAGCCCTTCAGAACTCTTCACTTGGTGTACTGTGGGTTCCCATTCATTGGTCTTAGCTTTATTATTTTCTCCTCTAATACACTCCTTGATGACGCTAAGGGGTTTTATTGGTACTCTGGTATCCTTAGCATCAAGTGGAGCATGTCAGATGTGTTCCTTGTTTATCAACTGAACTAATGACTATATAAATGATGACTTCAAACTGATGAATGTATGACAGAAGATGTAAAAGACTGCCCATGCCTTGGGCACTTTCAAGCTGTAGTTTCAGCTCATGGGAGACTACGTGGGTAGGATGACTGGAGTCTAGGTGTATAGGTCAGTCTGGGCAAGAGAACAAAATCCTTCTCATTAAAACAAAGGGACAAAGAGAAGCAGAAAATGCAAAGAAGACTAGAGAATATCTCTCCTTGAGTGAGTCAGACCAACATGATGAGAGATTTGAGGTCTTTCTTCTAGATCTAACATCCAGAATGGTATTTTCAGTAGCCTGTCAGAAATGGTAATGTAGAAGACCAATTTTCATTGCTTGCCAGGTACCATTAGGGTGTATAAACAAGTTATTTGTCATTTCCCATGACTGGGCTCTGTGAACAGTGAGGTTTGGTAAGGGAAAGATCTCTGCCTGCTTTGGCCCTCCCAGATACCTACAGAAGACAGAACGTATGTGTAACATAGTTCATACAGTCACAAAAGATGCCTCAGAGAAACCACCTTGAGAGGCAAATGATAATCTCAGTGTCTTTCCTGAGAGTAGTACCAGTGACAGAAAGATCAGAGGAGAAGCTTATCCTGATGCCAATGAGCACTGTTCCAACAGGCACAGGAGGACCTTGGGATAATGCCAAGTGAAGAACCCTAGAGCAGTGGTTTTCAACTGTTCTAATGTTGCGATCCTTTAATACAGTTAGTTCTTTATGTTGTGGTGACCTCCAACCATAAAATTATTTCATTGCTACTTCATAACTGTAATTTTGCTACTATTATTAATTGTAATGTACATATATAATATGCAGAATATCTGATATTCAGCCCTCAAGGGGATTAGGAATCACTGCCCTAGAGTTTTAATAATAGATACACTTAACTGCTCACTGTTGGGCTTTATCACTAAAAATGTGTTAGAGAAATAGTGAAACTTACATGACATTCCTAATATGGAAAATGCTAAGCTAGGCAGTGCTTTATACTAATTATCTATAAGGTCACCCGAGAATAGTATCATTTAAAAGCCAATTGACCCACTTCTCCTCTGCCTGCGAGAGGATGCTAACACCTGGGAAGTGGAAAGCCAACCTGTTCTACAAGATGCCAGGGCGAATCTAGAAGTTCCACCCAGGGAGAGAAAAGACCAGGGATCTAGAGCAACACCGATGGCTCACTGAAATAGTAAGTACTGGGACCAAGTCATTCTGAATTACAACAGCCATTCAGATTCACTCTAAGGTGACTTAAGAAAAGTAGATAGTTCAGAACATTAAAGAAAAGAAAGCCCCAAATCGTTTTGCATTTGATTTTCAACACCAGACAGACATGAGCAAGAGAGACATTTGCTCTTCTTTTTGCCCCCAATAAGCAAAAACAGAACAACAACAATATAACTCTATGTCTTCTATGTAGCATTCAGAAAAATGACTCAGGAGGGTTAATAGTTCAAGACAAGCCTGGGACACATAGTAAGTTCAAGGCTGGACTTCATCTCAATAACAGTCAAGAAGCATACATAAGAAACACAACTGTATACATATCATGTACATAAATGTGCCCAGAGTATTAGAGAGTAAGGAAAGTTACATTCTGGTGGGTGACCCACGATTAACACAGTGGCAGCTGAGTGCATAATAAATGTACTGAAAAAGTTAAAATACTAAAATACCCGCCCAAGACAGCCACATATATAGCCTTTATGTCATTTCTCTTTACTATAGATAATAATTCATTCATAATTAATTCACTAACAGAAAATAGAATCTCTCCAAAGGTAGTGTAGGTGGAATACTATATAGCCATTGTAATGAACAGTGTACAGATTACGGAAAGGACGCCAGTACACTTTTATTTTTAATCAAGCAACAAAATAGAATATGCCACACAACATAGTGTTGAGTTTATAAAGATAATATACAAATACATAAGGAAAACACTATTACATTCATCAAAATGATGATGCTAGTCTCCTCTGGTTATGGGAGGATAGACTTTTCTTCTTATATTTTCTAATTTTCTGCAAAGAGAATTACATAAGGAATATCTAAGGGTGAAATGTATTATGCTCATAAAAGGATTGAGGATAGAAAATGCTGTTCTTTGAGCACCCACATCCTCATCACAGACTTCCATTTCCTCAGAACATTCCATTATGGAAAAATCTGTTTCACACAGAAAATATATCAAAATCTGATTTTGGGGAAATCTCAAAAGCATCAAAAGTCAGACAAAGACCAAAATGAAGACGAGGGAGAGATTTTACATGATATTTAGAAAAGTCAAATTGGTAACTAATTTTGATGCCCTTTAATATATAAAGTGTTCCTTCAGAAAATACAAATTAAAGGACCTCTGAAGACATGAGGGAAGACAATGTGTGCTGGGGAAGGCTTTCTGCACAAGGAGTTATGAAATTTATTTGCAGGCCAAGAAGCCACAACCTGTTATGCAAATGACATGAGCATATTGCAGAATGATGTCTCAGAGAAGCTTAACGCTTCCAAGAAACCAATCAGACCTCTGAGAACAAGAACTTCACTTCAGATAGACTGGACATTTTGGCTTGGGAGAGAGAGTGGTTCAAGAACGCTGACCAAGACAGTATGCACCGTGACCTGACCTGACCCTGAGGCTTATTAAACCCAGTCAGGCACAAACCAAGCCAAATAAAACCTTTCCATTCTTTCCTTCCATGTTATGCTAAACATCTACAACCTCAAAGGCTCAGGGAACAGGGGCAGAAAGACTGTAAAAAGTAGAAGACCAGAATATTTCCTTCTAGATAGTGTCTTTGTATGACCGGGGATCTGAACACATAAAACCTCAACAATCTATTTGGAGTTCTCTGGTCCAACCTATTGAATGGCTGAGAAACATCTGAGGAAGTGCTCGACATCCTTAGCCATCAGGGAAATGCAAATCAAAACAACCCTGAGATTCCACCTCACACCAGTCAAATTGGCCAAGATCCAAAACTCAGATGACAGCAGATGCTGGCGAGGTTGCAGAGAAAGAGGAACACTTCTCCACTGTTGGTGGGGTTGTAAACTGGCACAACCCTCTGGAAATCAGTCTGGTGATTCCTCAGAAAATTGGACATAGTACTACCTGAAGACCCAGCTATTCTACTTCTGGGCATATACCCCAGAGACACTTTAATATACAACAAAGATACATGCACCACAATGTTAATAGCAGCTCTATTTATAATAGCCAGAAGCTGGAAAGAACCCAGATGTCTTTCAGTAGATGAATGGATACAAAAATTGTGGTACATTTACACAATGGAATACTACTCAGCCACGAGAAACAATGACTTAACCAAATTCTTAAGAAAATGGCTGCATCTAGAGAATATCATCCTGAGTGAGATAACCCAGTCACAAAAGAACAGACATAATATGCAGTCACTGATAGTGGGATGCTAACCCCAGAGGCTTGCACTCCCTCAGAAACAACTCACAGACAGTGTGAAGTCCAAGAAGAAAAAAAAAAAGAAAACAAAACAAAACAAAAAAGTCATGCTCAATCCTTACACACCAAGAACACATTGACAAATTCCAGGTTATACCCTGTATTACATATACTTTTTGCTCATTGTAAAAAAAAGAAAAATAAAAATAAAAAAAGCCAAGCACTGAAAAAAAAAATTGTATTGATTGATATCTTCTACAACATTCTTTCCTTTCTGTTAAACTCTCTAAAATGTTTTTCTAAAGTCTTGGACAACCAGGGGACTATTGCCTGCAAATTTTTCACTGCCTTATTTACCATGTGGAAAGAGTTTGGTTACATTCTGTGTATTAGAAACACTGTGCTTCTCCTTTAGATGTTTTGTGTACTATTGTTTTTTCTAGGAAACCCCATTGTGTTTTTTATTGTTTCTATGTGCCCTTTTACCGATAAAAGATGGTCTATGAAAAAAAAAAAGAATATTAATGTTTTCAAATGGAATTAGAACTCAGAAAGAAAAAAAAAAAAAAAAAAAAAAAAAAAAAAAAAAAAAAAAAAAAAACCTCAACAATATGCTTTCCTCCATAAGAGCCGAGCAATGGCAACACATGACATGCTAGTGTGGATGGAGTAAATTTCACAAAACTCCGCCCCTAGATGGAAAGCTGTAAGGAATCAGTGGCTGCTGAGAATGGGAGAGTAGGTTCTACAGACATAAGCCTTATGATAAGTTATCTAATCCCAAGGGGCTAACATTTTGAATACCAGGGCAAGAGTATACATGAGACTTAGATACAAATAAATACAAATAAATATAACATATCTTTTCTTTATTTATATATTATATATTATGCATATAATATATAAAGCATAACATTTAAATATATATAAATTATGTAATATAAATATATAAATATTTATACAAATATTTAATATATTTTCTACATTTAGATATATTATATAGACTATATGTAATATATAAAATATAAGTATAAAACAATTATATTATATGAATATATAAATTTATATATAATTACATATGCATGCAAATATATATAAAGCAGTAATAATTAAAGAATAAGAGCACAAGAACTTGATAGAAAACGAAAGAGACATGAGAGAAGTTAGAGGGAGAAAGGGTTTGAGAGAAAGCAATGTAAATATAGTATGCATATGTGCAATTCTCAAGAAATAAAAAAAAGTCATATTATCTCTCCTAGGACACATCTTCATTGTGGTTTGTGGTGTACTGTCTGTATTTGTCATGAGTCAATCATCAAACAGTCTTTAGTTATTTTTCACTTTTCCCACTGCTGTAGTCCCTTCCATCAGCTGCCGGGTGGAGTGGCAAAGCCAGAGAGCTGAGCTTTCTCTTTCAGAGCCTGAAAGATGTCTGCACTTTTGATTTAAGCACAACGTGTGGGTTAAGTGTCAGGATCACTCACCTACAATTTGAAGACACAAATGTTAGGAGAATTAATTAAGCCAACCCTTTCACAAGATAATGGAAAAGGGGCAGTAAAGACATAAATTGATTCATTTGGGGCAATCAATATTTTTTCAGGGAACAGCATGGCAGAGGGAGAGAGAGCTTTAGAGTCAAATAAACCTGGGCTCGAATCCAGACCCTACCACTTACCAGCTGCCTGAGGTCATATAACAATTAAAACCCCTCAACTTGAGTTTTCTCAAATGTGAAGTGAATCCAAAATGTGCCTTAGGGAGCCGTTTAATGATTGTATGAGCTAATGGGTCTAAAGAAAACCAGCAGAGTATTAAAACATCGTTTGAATGCAGAACATAGCGTTTTAGGTGGAGTGTCTGGAAGGGGTGTGATAGTCGATTGAATCTAAGAACTATATCAACAATCATAAGCCAAGGAAGACAGAAGCTTAGTGGCAGTGGAGAAGGCTGTGGGTCAGCACCGGCCTGGAATTCTGAGGGAAGCAGTTTCTCACACCTGAATATTATTTATTATTGGTTTCACAAGGAGGCTACTCATCAACTACTTACTCTCAAGATTCCCCCCAACAGCCAGATTAGGGCTCTTCTCAGGTCAGGGTGGAATAATCAAATTAAAACCTGGGAGAAAGCCGAAGTAATTTACAAGTAAATGACCAAATAGATAGAATAAGACCGAGAGTGTTATAATATATTTATTATAATCATCTTTATCCCACTATAAATCAGAACTTTCTGATCTGTTTTGTTGTGGTTGTTGTTCAGATAAACTTTTACGTGTGTGGAGCAGGATAGGAAATATAGCAAGACAGCGTCTTCCCGGTATTGTCCACCCCGCCTTCAAGAGCAGAAGCATTGCATGATGGGAACTTCCTGTATTGTTCATCATGTAGCCAATGAAAACAAATCTTTGAAGACTGACTTTGTGGGGTCCTGTTCCAGATAAAGCACCCTTCCTGTTCCACCAGCCTCAACATAGTGCGCCTCTGCTGGTTCTGAAACCTCTAGAATAAGCCAAAGCCAGGGTTTTGGGGATTCCTTTACTCAGAGAAAGCTTCCATCAGGGTTTATCTCTCACAGCACAAGAATGCGATCATTGTTCCTCGCTTAAGCTACTAAGTTGAATAATGAATGAAAAATGCAATTTCATTGCATGCAGTAGGGAACCTAGTAGGAGAATAGGTAGGTAGCAATGCTAAACTGAAGAGGTTTAAAAATCCCAGCACTCAGGAGGCAGAGGCAGGTGATGCCAGCCTACTCTAAAGAGCGAGTTCCAGGACAGCCAAGGTTACACAGAGAGAACCTGTTCTGTCTCAGAGACAAATAAAAATAAAAACAAGAATAAAAATAAAGACCCTATCATATAATACAGTGTGCATACAGCCACAGCAATAGCTAACATGAAAAATTAAACATGGACAAATAGTCACAGAGTAATATTACATGGAAAATTATGGTCAAAGGCTGTGCATACCCGGTGGTTTTATTTTTAAAACTTTGAAGTATATAAAATAATACAAGAAGAAAGTTTAGAGGTTAATACATTGAATTATCAAGGTGAGGATGGCACCTTGAAATAAAAGAAATAAAAGACGGTTCCCAAAGAAGAGCTTCCTACAAGCACCACGGCTCCTCCTAAGAAACCCGTCTCTACACTCCAGCTGGTATCTCCAGCACTTCTCTCTGGAGGAACCAAGAGCTCCTCTGGGTCAGAAAAGATGCCCTGCGATCTCTTGACTTTTCACACGTACTGCCAACAGCAAAGGGTCTAAAAAGGAAGAGCTGTTACTGAGTGTGCTCAGAGCAGATCCCATTTGTGGAAGAGCAGAAGACAGGACAGAAAGAAAGAGGGCTCGGAACTGAGCGCCTAACACAGCTAGCCATTGTGGCGGTAACCTAATTGAGTAGATGCCGATGTTTAGTCATGAGAACCACTGAGAAGTCTGAGAGCCACTGGGCAAAGGATGCTCATTCGTAAAGACTGAGCTTAATACTAGCGTGGGTCCACATTCCTCACCATGCCGAACAACCGCAAAAGAAGCCCCGTACTTGAACTCATCCTGCAGAAGTACAAAAGTGAATGATTTTGATGTAAGCCTTAGATTTTTCTACAGTTACCGTTTCACGGTGGTGTTTTTTCTACTTTGAACGTAGTGGGACTGTGTAACTGTTGTGTCGCACACCCCTTTCAACACTTGTAGGAGGAAATCAATACTGATCGAGACAGTACTGTGGCTCCTCAGTTCATCCTAGCCCCATGGCTCCAGGGCTTTCATCTGCACTTTAGGGATTAGAGAGCAAAATCTTAGAAGATTAAGCAGTTTTCCAGGTCACTCAGTGTGGCAGAGTTTTAAGCTGACCAAAGGTCTCTGTGCCCCATTCCTTCATTTTTCCAGAGCTCTAGAAGTTACAGTATCACTTAATGAATAAATAGTAGGTTCTTTAGGCCTGGAAACCGGTGAGAAGATATTTGTTCTCTCTCTTTCCCTCTCTCTCTCTCTCTCTCTCTCTCCCTCTCCCTCATTCCCTCCCTCCCTCTCTCTATCTTCCTCTCTCTGCTCTCCCTCTCTCTTCCCCCTGCCTCTCTCTCCACTCTCTCTCTCCTTGTAAGATGTGTAATAGCTGTGCTATCAGACTTTTAGCTTAATTGTAATTATATCATGATATACACATATGTCAAAACACCAGCTGCATGCCATGACCATTAATATATGCTGATTTTATTGTTAGAAATACTCCAGTAAAAATGGAAGCAAATAAATAAATTTTAATAATACTGTGCTAGTGCCTACATAGGATCCCAATGTGCAGCCATACATTGTTATTGAACTAATCCTCCATAATTAATTATTAACTCCATCCCCCTATGTTTAATTATGACTATGAGCTAAATATATTTATACTTAAAACTCATACACCTCAACTTATTATCCAAGATTAATTCCTAGGCACAGAAATTATGAGTCAAGATACATGGATTTTAGTGTTTGTTTATTTGTGACCAAATTGCATTCCTTGAAATGCTTTACCGATTAAAATTTTTTAATTTATTTATTTTACTTTTAGGTTTTTTTTCCACTTTCTTGACACTATAATTTAATTGTATTTCTTCCTTCCCCTTTGTGCCTCCAAACCATACCATATATGTTTTAAATATCTATTTTCAGCTATGTGCTCATGTATGTGACAGGACAATCACTGAAGACAGTATTGAATATTTGGAGCTGGACTTATGTGTGGTATGTGTTCCACTAAGTGTGTTGGGAACCAAGCTTGGATCCTCTGCAAGCACAGTATGAACTCTTAACTGCTAAGCTATCTCTCCATCATTAGCTTTTTAAAACTCTATTCTTTACTGACCTCCTTACCATAGCTTCCTCTACCTCCAGGCCTCCCAGCCCCACCACTACCTTCCCTCCCCTAGGTCTACTCCTCCTCTATTGCCCTTCAATAAAGAGCAGACTTCCCAGGGATATTGACCGAACATATTTAAAGTTAAATAAAATACACAAAAATCTGCTTTAGGGCAATCTGCACAGAGCTTTTTAGCGTCCAATGTATTAATTAGTCATTTAAAAATGTTTGCCCAACATTTGTTTTAATATTCAGTACTTGGCCAAGTATCAGGGTGCACATCTTTAATCCCAACACTTCAGAGGCAGAGGTAGGCAGATCCCTGTAAGTTCATGGTCAGCCTAGTCTACATAGATCTCAGGCTAGCCAAGGCTGCACAGTGATACCCTGTCTCAAAACAACATAAACTAACAATAATATCAATAGCAGAGTTTCTTTTTTACGTTGTGAGATTAAAAGGCTGAGGTTTGTAGGTTTGGGTAGACATTTTTCTCATTAATGGTTTTATACTTTCTTACTGACCAGGTAAGTTCATCTACTAAGTGTACCCACCACTAAATGTTCATGATGTCAGTGAATTTTAATAATCATAATAATGAAATTCTGAGTTAAAAGCATGGGTAATAATGATGTCAGATTTTTCAAAGTATACATAAAAATTATTCAAATTTATTCTTCTCCAACTCGAGGGGGAAATGAATTGCAGTAGTTGGTTTCTGAAACTTTAGACTTGATTTGCCTAATTAATTAATTCTGCATATAAGACTGTCTTGAATTTGAGCACTTTACCCAATTTTTTCCTGTCTAACATAAATTAAATGGCCTAGTGCTATTCTACATGATATAAAAGAATGCGTCTTTTATTTAATTAAATAAAATGCATTTGGTGGAGCAGTGCTTTTGGCTAAGAACCATGCTGGAAAGAGAAATGGTAATTAAGAAGACTTATACAAACAGTTTCTGCCATTGAGAACTGTATGGCTCAAGGGTTGGGTCTTTGGCAATACAGGTAAATGGACCCATGGAAGATGTGTTGTTTGCACAATGGCAAGGTTAAGGCAGTAGACATCTAGAAGATGTGTATCCAGAGCACTCTAGATGTTCGATAGAGAATCATACTGATTTGTGCAACTTAAGGATATAGAAGCTTTACTTTTTTTGCTTTTTTTTTTAATTTAAAAAATTTTTGATAGTTGAATAGAGTTGTTTATTATTCTTATTTGTTTTTTATTGGACACTTTGTATTTACATTTCAAATGTTATCTCCTTTTCTGGTTTCACCTCCAGAAACCCCCTATTCCGTCCCCCATCCTCCCTCCCCTTGCTTCAATGAGAGTGCTCACCCACCCACCGCCTTCTACTCCCTGCCCTGACATTCCCCTACACTGGGGTATCGAGCCTTGGCAGTACCAAGGGCTTCTCCTCCTACTGATGCCCAACAAGGCCATCCTCTGCTACTTATGCAGCTAAAGCCATGGGTCTGTCCATCCATGTGTACTGTTTAGATGGTGGTTTAGTCCCTAGAAGCTCTGGGCAAGGGGGAGAGGGGGTCTGGTTGGTTGATATTGTTGTTCTTATGGGGTTACAGCTCCTTCAGTCCTTTCTCTAATTCTTCCATTGGAGACCCAATTCTCAGTACAATGTTTGGTTAACAGCATCTGACTCTATTTGTCAGGCTCTAGCAAAGCCTCTCAGGAGACAGCTATATCAGGCTCCTGTCAGCATGCACTTCTTGGCATCTAAAATATTGTCTGTGTTAGGTGGCTGTATTTAGGATGGATTCCCAGGTGGGACAGCCTCTGGATGGCCTTTCTTTCAGTTTCTGTCTACATTTTGTATCCATATTTTTTCCTCCTATTTTTGTTCCCACTTCTAAGAAAAACTGAAACATCCACATTTTGGTCTTCCTTCTTCTTGAGCTTCCTGTTGTCTGTGAATTATATCCTGGGTAATCCGAGCTTTGGGGCTAATATTCACTTATCAGTGAGTGCATACCATGTGTGTTCTTTTGAGTCAGGGTTACCTCACTCTGGATGATATTTTCTAGTTCCATCCATCTGCCTAAGAATTTCACGAAGTTATTGTTTTTAATAGCTGAATAGTACCCCATTGTGTAAATTTACCACATTTTCTGTATCCATTCCTCTGTTGATAGACATCTGGGTTCTTTTCAGCTCCTGGCTATTGTAAATAAGGCTCCTATGAACACAGTGAAACTTTTCTACAAGGAATATCAATAAGAAAATACCAAAAACTAAGGACAGTGGTGATGGCTTTTTCTGAGAAGTTTCTATTAGAAGCCAGCAGTGATAGAAAAAAAAAAAAAAAAGCCTCCCCATTGCAGTAATGGCAAGGCGAACACAAATCTTTCTATTCTGGAGCTGAGGGGTTGTGTCAGAATGACACGTGTACTCAAATGTAGTCCTTATAAAGGACAGCAAAGTCCCAGCTGAGAGTCCAGTAGACCTGAGACCCAGCAGCACATGATTGGAGCTGTATGTACAGAGACCAGTGAGCATCTGCGGCATTTAAGCAGATAGCATGCAAATGTACCAAATGCTGGTAGCAGAGACCTATGCTCTTCTAGAAGAAGGGAAAGGAGGCACCCCATCCCTAAGCATCAGTATCTGAAACTTGATTCCTACCTCCCAGCATCAGGTAGTCAACATGAAACCTTGATGGATAGATACTACTTGGAAGAACTTCCACTGATGTGCATGCTAAGTTTTAGTTCCTTTCCAAGACTCCAAATTCCCCACAGTTTGTGCAAAAGTGCACCGAGTTCAGGAGAAATCGCTTAGAGGTGTGAGTTCCTGGGAGAAAAGGAATCTTCAACAGTAGTTGCTTCAGTAACGTTTCTAGAGAGTTTTAAAACTTTAAGTGATTCCCAGAGTCACATGGGTAGACTCTTCACTGTGAGAACCTTAAACTCAAGTTTTCAGGACTCAGCCTTAAATCCCATCTGCTATTGGTATTCAGCAGATGACTTTAAGCTCTTGAGCCTGATTTTTTTTCTGTAACTGAAAGAATTATATGATGGTAATCTCATTTCAGCTGCTCCACATGGTTTATAAAATATTAAATACGATGCTGTTATCTATGTGCACTGATCACATTTTAATCCCTACGAAAGTATATTTCTAGCATCTTTCTCTCACCTTTCAAAAGAGGAGCCCCCACTTCCTTTTTGACTAGTACCAATTTCCCCATTTTACAGAATCCCTTATGGATGAATAGATGAATATCTATAGCCATCATTTTCAAAAACCTCATGTTTTCTCCTCAGCTTTCATGCTGAAGGCTGCCCTGCCCAGTTCTCACCCGTATCTGATTCCACCCCTGAATAGCACCCTACCTGCTTGTGTACCTTGGTTCCAGACTTAGCAGTTGTGTGGTATGCACCACCACTCTGTATGGCCTTTCGCTAGCTCCTCCCATGGTTTTTAGAACCAGAGTGAGCAGGGAGCAGAGGTGTGCTAAGTGTGGTCTGTGCTAGAATGTCGGTAAGAAGATAATACATTGTCTACACAAAGTCTACACAAGGGAAATAATCCCTTTGTTAAGATGGGACAGATCGTAAATGATTCTAGTGATCAAATCCTCTTTTGGGCTGGTGGAGACCCCCTGTCAACCCTCTTCTTGTTTGATACACCACTGGGGCTGTGCCTTCTTCAACTTGTGTAACTCAAAGAATTTGCAGCATCCCAGAAGGCAGCTGAAAACTGCTTATGTTTTCTGTCTTTCCTAACTATTGAGTAATTTTAAACTGTATATATAAGCATATATGTGTACATATAAGTAGATACACATTGTGTGTACATATGTCTGTATATGTATATATAGATAGATGATAGATAGATGTCGAAATATCTTCATTGAAATCTAGCTTATTGACAACTCAAATTCTGAAACTTTATGCAATCCAAAGAAAGCCTCTAATATTTATTCTGAAATCAGTTCATCTCAGGCCTCTCTCCCTTTGAAATGAAGCCACTTCTTCCTGCCTGTCACTCGGACAGTCACAGGATCCTCTTTGCCTTGTCACCATTCCATTAACCAGACACAAAAATCCCAACACTCTGACTAAACACCTACATCTTAAGGTGCTTGTCCTTGTGGACACACTATTCACCCTCACACTTCCACTTGTCCTAGCCCTGATCTAACCCACACTTCCTTTATCCCCCCCCCACACACACACACACATTATCCTGATGACACTTAGCATTTTCCTTCCATCTTGCCTCCTTCAGAGCAAAAGAACCACTCACAGGGTTAGGGAAATTGTTTGTATAATACCCAATATCCAATAAATGGCTTGTAACAAATGAAATTGTAGCAGTTTTCACTTAGCAGTTGCTCGAAAATTAGCATTAAGTGAATGGATCTTGATCAAATACTTCCTTTTATCTAGGTCACAGGGTCTGATGACCTCATTTAAAGCAGACATTTACGGCATAGGCAGACACAGTGACGCACCATGCCTGGGAAAATGAGAAGCCCTGGCCTGCTGCCAGTCTACTGTGGTCAGTGCAGCTAAGATCCGCCATCACCATTTCACCCACCAGGATGGCTGTGGACCACAGATCTGCACTCTCTCTCCTCACTCACCTTCTACTGAGGAAGAATACAAAGTGGGCTCATCCAAGAACCTGCTCTAACTGCTTCTCCAAGACAGGAGGGTAATTTGTAACACTCATTCTCCAAATCACACATGGTAAAGAGTTCACAGGAACCTGTGTAATAGCACTTTTTTGACTTTCAAATAATCCGGAAGAATGTTAGGGGCAGAATAAAAACATTGTCGCCACCTTGAAATCCACTTGTAAGAGTTTCTGGATACATGTAAGGCATCTTCATCTGTATCTCTAAGAAGGGTATATTTACCTCCTTCTCTCCATTACTTAGCCCTGGTTTAGATATTTAGATACACTAGGTCGTGAGTGGTCTGTGCATGCTAATTTCCTTGGAACCTTCAAGCAGACTTAAGGTATGCTAGAACAGGTCTTCTGCCTCAGCCAAACTGTGGGTTTCAATAACGGGGAGCCTGGCTCCGTGCCTGATTGAGGGTGACAATGTTCACTTAACTCAGTACGACTGTACACGATCCAGTGCTCTTAGTGGCAATCTGGGGCAGTCTCAGATGTCCAGTCAGGTTCTATTTCAACTCCCCAGCCCTATCCACAGCCACAGTGATCTCCATCTACCCTTCAAAGGCACCTCAAGAAGCCTTGAATTGCAACTTGGTTCACTGTCCTTTCTTACGGGAAGCTCTCTTATCTGTATCTTTCTAAAGTTAATGTCAAATGTGTCTTCCTTTTTCTCAGAAGCATCTCTGGTGGCATCCCACTCACTCACATGTGGAGAGTCTCTTCTTACCCTGTGGACACACTCACTGCCTTTGTGTCCTTTTTGAGCTATGTGTTGCTTGTTTCCCTGTGTCCATGGCTTCTGTTGTGGACTTGCCTTTCAACACTGTACACATTTTTAACAGCAGATGAAAGTCCCTTTAGAGAAAGATGACATCTTCTGTGATTATTCAGTGTTAGAATTATATGTACTCAAAGCAATTGAGAGGTAAATATTGCATTGATAACCATATGATAAAGATGTATTATTGGTGTACTTTTCTGAAATCTTAGCAGTTTTGTTACTTCCTCTGTACCGTGGTACATATAATCCCTTTCCTTAATTCTATGCAATTGATCTTTTGAGTAAAGGATGTTGGTCTGCTATTGACAGCTTTCTTTTCTGTCTATTTATGGTTACATCATCATAGAGATTATGCCAAAAGCCTGTCATCCAGAGTAATACTGCAGCTTTTGTATTATTGAGTCTTAATATGTAGCTCAAGAAAATAGCCTACATAGGTATGCCACCCAGTGGTTTGTACCCCTGGGCCATCTTCACATCTTCTGCCTTCTATACACACAGAAGTTTGGGGCAAGGAATTCACTTCACTTTCCCTTGACATTTATCTGTGGGCTGTTCCTCCCATCCAATACCTCCAGCATTCCTTTGAAAGTGAGTGATTTCAGAGACTATGATCCTTAAGAAGTTGGAGGAGATCAGATGAAAAACATTGGAAGCTTCAGTGGGGACAGATGCTGTGCCTGCTCTGCATGTCAGGGACAGTCACCTCACAGATCCCACTGGTACACTCTCCATATAAGAGTATGGACCCAGCATCATCAAACTCCTAACCTAATGAATAATTAAATATTCACCTTGTATTTCATTAAACCCTCCCCTTAAATGCTTGCAACTAGTTTGATTTTGTTCAATCATGAAGTAAAATCAAAACACATCTGCATGCTGCATTCACCTGTGTCTGCTGAACTTAAAACCATTAGATTAATCAAATTCTTAGACTTGAATGTATCATAAGGTCCTAGTGAGGAACATCCAGTTATTTTATAAGATTTGAGGCTATTATCTGGGTGATACCTCTTTCAGAGGATCTCAGAAAAATCCATGTTGACAGAAAACTGGAACAACAACAAACTTCTCCTTCATCTTCCCACCTGATATCTAAAGAATAATCCCAAAATTTGGCTTGAAAAATGTACGAGAGCCAAATGTTGCTTCTATTACTAATGCCCCTGCTCTACACAGCACAACAACATTCCTCCTAGCTTCTAGACAGAACACATAACATCTAAAGTTATAATAGGAGGACGCTTATTAGATGACACCTTTGCCACGCTGGACCAGCTGCTGCTTTGAGATACTCAGCCCCCTCACTACATGCTATGTCAGCAAAGATATACAAGACCTGCCTTTGACTTAACCGTTCTCATCATAAGCAGTCACGTCATGCCCCAACATCATGTTATCGTTCTGGGAAGAGTTTCTCTATTTTCTGTAAGGCAATTGATTAATTTCTTCAGGAATCTTCCTGGACTCACTCTTTGTGATGGTCCTGTGGGAATGAATATTGGGCATTTTTATAATCAACTTACAGATACAGGGGATGGGGATGCCATATGAAACTGATCCACACCCTTGTGACAAGGCCTCAGTTTACCAAGCCACAGAATGGAGAAAACTATGCCAGTCCTACAAGGCTCACAAAGCATTTATGATTTTTTAAAAATTCAATGTATAGATGAGCATGGCAACAGATTTATAGCCTGAAAATGTCTCGTCCATGATCCTGGGTCAGTAAAGATAGAGGAATTTCACATGCAAGACCATGAGCCTGAATCTACATCTCATCCTGTGGCTGGAAACCCACTTGAAGAACAGGATCGGGCAGTGGATAGAAGGACACAGGCTTCTTTACGGAACCAGAAACTTTGCTTATTTGTCTTACCTGGGGAGGCAGTAGTAGGTCCTCAAGGCTCTTCCTTTGCTTTCCAGGTAGACCACAAGCCGTGGCTACTGTAGCTGCCTCAGAGAAGGCTGAGCAGAAGAACACGCAGGAGTTGTAACCCCACACATACAGAGCTGCACTTCTGTAGCTGAGAGCTAACCTCTCCCTCTCAAAGGGGCAGATTGAGTGAGAATGCTTACAGGGTGGAACTCGAGTGTCAGAGGTAAGGAACTAGGTTTGTGGGTGGAGCCTTTCTGGTTCTGCAACTACACACCTAGCTCGTCTCTCTCAAGAAAGTCTGTAGTTTTCTGCCAACTTCCTCTCTGACTGAAATTTGACCAAAGTGAGAAGGACCAGCTTCACTATGGTATGCTCTGAATAGTTAAAATAAAACTGAACTTTGAAGACCATGATTAGTATTAATTTCCAAATAATTCTCTGTCTATGTGTGAGAGCCCCATGATGTTTGTGTAAGGCGTGTGGAAGACATATGTGGCAGTCGGTCTATGAAAATGAGCACATACGCGCACAGAATTTCTCATCAGCCTCCCCTCACACTAACTTGTCACATGGGTGTCTATATATAGTGACAGCAATGGCCACATTCTATTCGCCTTCCCACAATGCTTAGGAGGTCGTGAGAAATCACTACACATTGAAGGAATGGCAATCAAGTGATAACTCTTTGATGAGTCTTGATTTCTCATTTGATGAATCCTCAGCTATGTTATTGCCTTTCTGAATTTTTGCTGTTATTGTTTGTTTTCTGCTTTTTGAAAGCAATCATTTCTGAGCATCATTTCTCTTTCAGAGATGTAGATAGAATTGGAAATGCGTTGCAGTGTGAAGGTATGTGAAGCCTCCGAACAGCAACAATGCTAAAAATTAGAGATGGAAACCCATTGAACACATTTTCAAACCTAAATGTGGGGGCCGTACAAGGAGAGTGGTGTAAACTAAGTATGTTTGGCATGTGGAAGTGATTTTCTGGAGACAGAACAGAGAACAGAGTGGTATGTACATAGGATTTTCAATTTTCACCATAAATTTTCTATCACACTTATCAGACTAGTAAAGTCATACTATGTTTATTTTATGGGTGGAGAAGTATAAAAGAAGTCTGATTGGTTTCTACTCTTTTAAGAGAAATAATAACAAACATTCACTCCTCAAAAAGAGTTCATATATAGTCCTGAACATACTAGAGCCTTGAAGAGATTTATTAGTATATCAGACACAAAGTTCACTCACCTATGGCTTCCTGAGTCCCAATGAGTGGATAATCCTTTTCCTTCCTTTTTAATGTCAGGGAATGTTAAAAGTTCTTGACATTGAGTGATTCACTTACATTAATACATTCACTCAGCAAGCAAGGAGCCAAACAACCCTCTTAGCAAGGCACAGTTCCCTCTGTAGCCAAGGTGGGGAAAAAAAGATGAGGATCTCATTCTGACCCAGGACACTCAAGAAGTAGGCGAGCAAGCTGATGTTGTCCCATGAAACAAAGGCTCAGAACAGTGCTGTGGTCATCTGGAGAAGGAAGCCATTGGAGGCTCTGAAAAAGAGGAGGGTGGCTTTAAATCTGAGGACTTAAGGAAGACAGGGAATTCAACAAATGCAAAAGGTAGAGTTAGGTATGAGTATCTTCTGCATGGCACACGGAGCCACTGGGGAAATTAGAGCTCAATGCAGTGCTATGCTGGATGACACCCTGGCCTCTCAAGAGTAGGAACAATGGCACTACCACTGTCTCAACCACTAACATTAATGGCAAGCACCTGAGAAAGCAGTTGCTTGTTATTGGCTTCCCAGTGGCCATTGAGTACCTCTCAGTCTGGGCTGAGGTCTTGTCACACTCCAGCTTTCAAAAGATGTGGTGGCAAACACTGTATGCCCAGCAGGAGAGAACAATAGAAAAACACCAAGCAAGAAAGCTGGTCACAGTTCCCACGCCTGCTATTCACTGATGAGAGGTACGAGGAACCTAGTTGCCTACTTCTCAGCTGCTCTCGTTTACAGAGTGGGAGTCCCACACCCAGCTATTGAGAGAGGAAGCAAGATTCTGGGGCAATAGGAGCGCTGTAAATCTGAGCCACTGACATCAATCTGAAGCACTGTTTAAAAGAACATGTGACTGCACCTGACAAAGAACTAAAGGCTGTGCACAAGCCCCCTAGTAAAAAGCAGAGTTACAGTACCCATGTACAGGAACAAGTACTTAAAGTCCTTGCTTGTGAAGTTGACAATAAACTCATAGATTCGTGCATGCTAGCCAACAGCTCATTGAGCTATGTCCATGGCCCATGGTAGGAATCAAGAGAGCATTTCTCATGGTGTCTTCTCTAATATCTCCCTTCTATGATCACTCTGGCAACTTTCCCTCCTCCTCACTCCCCTTCAATCCAAGTGCCCATAAGAAGGAATGGAAATGGGTATTTATTTGGGTTAGAAATATCTGATCGATTACATCAGTTTTCCTGTTATTTCTCGGAAGGTGACAAAGTGGCCTATGCGAGATCACACAGTCAATCCACTCCCTGGTTAGCAGGATTTTTCTCTTACCTGCCTCCTTGGGAAACACAGAGGCAAGAGGATTCTGAACAGGTTTAAACTGCAATCTCCTGTTTCTCAGGTCTCCCCTTTCCCCAGGAGACCACTCAAAAGATTACTGCATAGACATACATCACCAGGATGTCTAGTCCCTGTCTACAAGACTCTCACATCCTGATTTTCCAGCTATGCCTCACTTAGCAATAGTCTTTGAGAGAGCATAAATGATGTCTTGATTCTGGCTTCAAGTTGTCAAGAGAACAGAGGCAGCCTAGGAGGTTATAAACTGAGGGATTTAAGTTTCTATAACACGAAGCACACGTCTCTGGCACAACTTTTTATTATGATCACTTTCCCACCTTTATATACATATGGCTGACTTCCTTAAAATGTGGAGACTGGGAAGGAAGCATCCTCTTGAGAGTGGAGCATAGTACATGCTAACTGCAGGGGCTCAGGAGATGGATGACTGAACAACCAAGGAAAAAAGTAGAGCCTGGGAAACACTTGCCACTAGAGGCACTAAGTGACCAAGAAGAAGCAAGATTTCCTTGGATTTTGACAAGGGATTAAATTCCTTCCAAACATCACTTTCCCTCTGTGCTTACGCTGTATAAGCTGTCCCTTATCCAGCAAGCTCAAGGTTGGTGGGAAGGATGTATATTTCATTTGAAAATGTCTGAGTCTTTTGGGTCTGATTTGTGGTACAGGCTTCTGTGCTGCATGCTATCAGATCAGACTGAGAGCTGCCTGGACTTTCTAAACTGTTGTCTTCTCCTGTCAGCTATCCTTCATCTGCTTCAGTCTTCTTCTGAGTTTTTGATGTAGCTCCCAATAAAAGAGGATAATGTCAGAGTTACCAGGATCCAAGGCGGGCCAGAGAGAGCCAAGCTAAGAAGAACAAGGGCCTCGGATGGCATTCACTTTCTACCAGTGAAAAGGGTATTACTACTTCGGACACTTTTTCTCTTCTGCAAAATCAGGTCTGCTTTAAACATTTGCAGGGTCCAAGCAGAGGAGCTTGAGATTCTCAAGCTGGGGACCAGGGAGCAGCAAGACTTGTACCTGCTCTGCTCAGTGGAGATGGGACAAGCCATGAGAGCTGATGTTGGTTTAAGGCAGTTGTTGGATAGCTTTTGGCTTGATGAGGTCACTGCAAGCTCTCGGCCAACATCTACATCTGACTCGGTGTGACTTTGCACTGCTGTGTCCATCCTAAACTTCAGACATTTTTTTCAGTGAGAGGACCATAGTTTTTACTTTGTGATGTCATGCATGGTCTTTGCTCCCGCCAAATACTATAGAACTCTAAATAACTAAGAAGACAACAGTCACAGCAACACCTGCCATGACTGGCAGGGCTGAGGGCTCCCCCAAAGCACAGCATGTTCCTTTCAATGTCCTTCCTTTCAAACACAAACCTCAGGAGAACACAGAGGCAGAATTTTTACTATAGGCCCCACTTCTGTGAACCCTACCCTGCTGGATAGATTAGAGGTCTGACTCATGTTCAGGGCAGGACTCATCATTCCTGCTAAACACCTAGGCCCCTCCCTGCCCACGAACCTCAGGAGGAAATGAGGGTGACCTGGAATGAATGCCATCATTCAATGCCACCAGACAGGAACCGAAAGCAGACTTTAGGCAGCCCACATATGTGCTGCCTTCATCAGATTAAAACCCCACCCATTCCACACTGGAGATTGCACATCACCCACCCACTCCACATAGAGACTGCAGGGATGCAAGTTCGCACACTGAGCATTTGAGTTCCCATGCTCCTCTCAGACACATTCTCTTGAATGATTTTTCTTCTCTATCCCCATGGAGAAAAACATACAGCCCTTTTGCCATATAGACATCATAATCCCATGGCCAGTGTAGTGAGAAGAAAGGCTGATGCTCCATGTACAGGCTTAAAAGTATAATAAAATAATTTAAAAAAATAAAATGACTCAGATGTCTTAGAAACTGCAGTGCAATCAGAACTGATTCCCCAGAAGTACACCTATATATGTACAAACACACACACACACACACACACACACACCCAGCATAGATTAAATATTGTTAAAAGAATATCTTTAACAAGTTCTTACTCTGAACACATCTAAACCTCCCCATTTTGCAGAAAAGGAAGACAGTTCAGAGTGAATCTTATCACGAATCCTCTTGCAAAAGTACATCCCAGGAGTTGGTGGTCTAAGCAGCCACCCTGTCCTATACATAGATACAGAATACGTTGTATCCTGTCTGCTTGATGCCCTTCCTACTTTCTTTAGAAGCTCTGAGTCAGAGGCTGGTTTCTATGCATTGTGATTCACCACCCGTTCTTATTTACATCTTAGAATTTGTTCACCTTCTCCCTTTGGCTTCTTCCTTGTCAAGACACGTAAAATGACAAAGTCATATTCCAATCTCTCATAGGTGAAATGAGTAGAAATAATCATCTGATTGCACTGCTGTTTCTAAGACATCTGAGTCATTTTATTTGTAGACATTGGATACTCTAATTTGTAGAAGTATCTCGGGAATAAGAATTCTAAGGCCAACGCCATATTGCTGAGGGTTTGGAATACACATTTTCATTTGTTTTCACTTCATTATGTAACTAATTTTGCAAATAGACGACCCAAGTCAAGTAAGAAAACAAAGGATAGCTCTCTTTATGTCTTGGATCCTAACCACCCATACCCTTGACTGTGCTCCTGTACCTGAAGAAGTTTGCATACCTTTCTACATTCACCTAGTAAAGGATGGACATACAGCTGACACCTCGCAACTTCAGTCTGAACCCAGACTTCATGGCAGGACATTGTTTTGTTGTTAGTATCAAAGTCAGCTCTCATCCAGAGGGCATTGGATGTGCAGGCAGACCGTGGACCGTCGCTGTGAGAGCTATGTATCAAATTACATATTCTCATGCACCAATCTTTATTAGCTAGATTGGTATCTCTGGAAGTAGGTCTAGAAGTCTCCCTGCTAAAGATGCCTACCAAAAATTTACCATGTACATACAAGTTTAAGACTCAGAGTATTGCCGCTTCTCCATCCACTCTAATAATCATGTCAAACTTTCAATTCGGGAGAACTATACAAAACCAGAGGCAAAGGCAGGAGGGTAAAATTTCCCCCATGGCAAGGGAACAACAGAGATGAATGTGCCCAGAACACTGGCACCATTTGAGGTGTAGACTGTGTTATCAGAAGGTATGAGTGGCCCCTGCAGTCTCCACCTTGCTCCTGCTCCTAATTGTTTAGTGAGTTTCTGGGGCAGCCATGAAGCTCTAATTGTCTCAATCCATCCTTGACCTGGACCCCTTCCCTCCTCCAAACATCTCTCACATAATAGAAGTACTTGCAGTAGAGGTATAATTACACCAGTAATTGTATAAAAGTCCACACAAAAGAAAGCCTGCAGCTGTCGGGAGCAGGAGTCCGCTGGAAGCCCTGCTTCTACCATACACTGCCCCTGCAGAGATGCAGGCTTCTGGGGACAATTTGGGACTCTTTAGAGTTTGCCTAAAGCATGTTGGGGACCCCAGGTGACTTGAGAGCTGAGGAGGGAACCTGCCACACAACATTTCCTATCCATTTTCAGAGGGTGTCAACAGCCTCCTTCCCACACCTGCTGTTCCCAAATATCACAACCTGATTTTTTCCTCCAACCTCCTGTCTTGATGATGGTGTTTAAATATGCATGGGGTGCTGTGATGCCAACATACTTTGTGAAATTTCAGATACCTTTTTTTTTTTTTTAAACAGAGGCTTTTTTTTAAATTCCTCTTTTAGTTGATCTCAGTTTTTAAGAGAGGTAAGGTGAACGAGAAATGAATGACAGATGCAGGCGGCTGGGAAAGTAAAACCCGAGTCTGCAAAACATGCCTTGCTTTCAGAGGATCTCACTTTGAGACAAAAGATTCAAAACAAAATGAACACCCCAAGAATTTACAAAGCAGAGACACAAAGGAGCAACTGGTCTTATTAGAAAATAATCATTTATGTTGCCATAGGATCTAAAGTTCTGAACTCTGCAAAATACAGGTAAATTTGTATAAGCATATATTGCTTATTTATTATGAAAGATTATTATTTGTTATACATACAGACACAAATATTTAATCTCATTTTCAGACTACAGACAATTTACAGACTATATCAACTTATACATTTATTTTGAGAAGATCTTCTCAGAGGTTGTACCATGATGTGTCTGATCTGAGACCAGAGGAACCCATGGATGGAATATGAAAAGGTTGTCTACCACAACTCAATCAGAGTGCTGTTTCTGCTGCTTGGATGTCCTGTGGAGGCACACAAAATATTCATGTTTAAGTATCTCTGGGAAGTCCCTGTAATATCTACAGAAACTTGATTCCTTAACTCTAGAGTTTGTGAAACTACACAGAAAAGTCTCTGTCTCAAAGTCTTAACTTTCATAATTAACACCAGTAGAGCACTTTCATTGTTTACTGTCTATTGTTTTCCCATGGATGAAGCTGGCCGTTTTGTTAAATCAAACTGGCTGGCTATGAGCTCTAAAGTGAACCTTTGGTGAGCTCCAAACAGATCCTCCCTTGAACAAGCCTGGCATTCCCAGAGCTGGGTCCAGATGAATAGAATAATACCCGTGTTCACCACAGCTCTCTCTTGAGTAGGAAGAAGAAAACTCAAGCTACTGCATGCCAAAATAAAATTTAAAATAACAACAAAAGCAAAGTGTTATCCACCTGAATCTATGCCCCAGTGAGGAGTTATCAAAAGAAAAAATCCACAAGAATCAGGTACTGAATCTGCCTGAGTACTCGGAACCTTCTGTGCGATCAAATTTTTTCCTATATTTATTTCAATTTACTTAACACACAGATATGTAGCTTCTACTATATGTTGGTAGCCTTCCTAAACACCTTACAAATATTTTTTTTCAATCTCTGAAACAACCCTGTAACAACAACACTGTATATTAATTTTATGAATCAAAGAGATTTAGGTAATCTCTCCAAGTTTTTCTTTTTATGTGTTCAGAACATCTTGGATTAATCTAATTTCAAGTAATTAGCATTTTTCCACCTGTATGTCATCTTCCTTACTGTCCTATGGGCCTGGAATATGGACGCCGCCATTCCTTTCTGGTTGAACTTAAGGCTTGCTCCACACTCCAAAAATTCATGGATGGTCCTGAACAATTGGTTAACAACCTGTGGTTCAGAGAGCTATAGGTCTACCATCATATGACTGATCTCCACACTGTCTCATCTCCAGCAAAACAGCTCCTACTTTCTCTTTTCCATTTTCTTCTTCTGAACAATTGCCATCCTTGGGTCTTTGTCCTAAACTGTAATATAATTGTTTTCAAGCTTTAAAAATTGTAGTTTGTAACTAACACACTTATCCATGCTAATTCTGATTTTTCTGCAATATTGTTTTCTAACACTCCTAATGTCCCTAGATCATAAGATTAACAAATTGGTTAATCAAAGAAAATGTGGTACACACACACACACATACACACACACACATACACACACACACACACACACACACACACACACACACACACACACACACACACTGAAGTTGTATTCAGCCACAGAAAGTAAATTACATTATTTGCTAGAAAATAGGAATAACTAGAGATTATCCCATTAAACAAAATAAATCAGGTGCAGAAAGACAAATATTGCTCCCTTCTACCATTTGCAGGCTCTGAAATTTTTATAAGTAAGAACATTTATTCTAATGTGTGTGCCATATACATGTGGTCGAAGAGACACTAGATAAGGAAGATGCAAGAGAGTAGGGGAAAGAAGGAGAGAGGCTAGAAGGAGGGAGCAGATGAGGGCAAAGATGTCCACGGTGCATGATGAACATGGAGACTGTCTCTAGCACTACTTACAATGAATGCACATCAGTAGTAACGCTGCAGGAGAAAAGCAGCCAGTGGCGGGATGTGGAGTCAAGCAAAGGAAAGAAGCTCCAGCGCTAGCCATGCTTGCTTTAGCTGCCTCTCTGTGCAGTATCCAATGTAACTGAGGTAACAATGGAGTAAGCTGGCCCGTCGAGTAGGTAGCCCACTCCTAAAGCCTAGAAAACATAGGAGAAATGCATCAAGGTGTGTGGATGGACAGAACTTTAGGACACAACCCTAAAGCACAGGAGACAAAGGCAAAGATAGACAAGCAGTGATACAATGAACTAACTATCTCACACACATCCAATGAAACACTTCAGAGGAAAGAGGAAACCTAAGGATGGTGAAAGAATACATGAATATTTGAGAAGGAAGTAGTGTCCAGATTGATAAAGAATCCCAAAACCCAAATGACAGAAAAGAAAACAAATAAAAGCAAACAAACAAACCAGAAAAAAAAAAAAAAAGAAAACCAGCAAAAAAATTAGAAAAGAAAAACTATTTAGCTACAGAGATATGATACTCTGTTAGGCACCCAAAGGTAAATAACGTGAGATTGCATGCAGAATTGGGATCTAAAACATTGGCTCTCGTGCCATTTGAGAAGATGTGATCACCAGAGGCTGGAAAGCACAGAGAGGAGAAGTTTGAGCAGGGAAGGGTGAAGTTTGAGCAAGGAAGGGTGACTACAGGGTGCTAGGTTTAGAGCCAGACAGGCACAGAAAGCCCTGGTGTGCTGCACAGTGGGGTGACTATAAACAATGCCAAAGCACCATGTGTTCCTAACAGCTAATTGTTATGGTATCAGTAGCAAATACTCCCAAAGGTTCCCAGCTTGGTTCCCCAGACAATGGTGCTGCACCAGTGACTAGACTATGATCAAGTTCACAGAAACTGAGACCTCTCAGTCTCTCTCTCTCTCTTTCCCTCTGTCTCCCTCTCTCTCCCTCTTCCTCCCTCTCTCTCCCTCTCTCTCTCTGTCTCTCTTTCTCTCTTTCCCTCTGTCTCTCTCTGTCCCTCTCTCTCCCTCTCTCTCTGTCTCTCTCTGTCTCTCTGTCTCTTTCTCTGTCTCTCTCTGTTTCTCTCTCTGTCTCTTTCTGTCTCTCTCTGTTTTTCTCTCTGTCTCTGTGTCTCTCTGTGTGTCTCTCTGTGTGTCTCTCTCTGTCTCTCTCCCCCCTCTTTGTCTCTCTCTCTCTCTCTCTCTCTCTCTCTCTCTCTCTCTCTCTCTCTCTCTCTCTCTACTTTGCCGTAATGATAACTGACTCAGGCACTGGTAGAATGTAAGTTTTCACCATGAAGAAAGAACAAATATTTAAGGAGGTAGATGCACTTCCACCAATGTTTCACAATGTTCGTTTTTCTTAGAACATCACAGGATTCCCTACAGGCTTAAGTGTTTTAAGCGTCCCGTTCAAATGATTATGAATTTAAAATGTAATAATTACTACTGTTGTAGCTTACCTGCCTCTGATGTACCACTCAATGAACAGACATATTTTATTATCCCACATTCTTCCCACTCTCTCTGGAGAGAGTGAGCGGTATTCTTACTACAGGAGGAGAAAACTGAACTCCCCCAAGGTGTCTGTAGTCAGTTCCGTCACGGTGAAAGTGACCACACAGCCTTCCACCCTTCAAAGAATGAATTGCTAGTTTTAATATGAAGAATGTTACTTCTGCTGATCTCAATTTCCTTCCCCTGGAGAAAAAAAACAATGCCTGGGTGAGGTCTGAGCTGAGCCTGTGGCAGCCTGGAGCCCAGCTCACACTCTTCCTCTGAGCTTTCGCCTTTCCCTGGAGTTCTTTTATTTTGGTTCCAGTTGCCACCATCAAGCCCCGGGGCCATCTCTGGGGTTGCAGAGGCCGAAGGATGACAAATACTTTCCTTCCTTTCTTCTCAGATCATGGCAAACAGTTCTCCTTAGTTTCCATAGCAGGACTAAGATAAGCAGATGCATTCAAAGTCAAGTTTACCAAAACAGGAATATCCAAGGCAAAGTAACTGCTTCGACCGTGGGGTGCATGAGTATTGTGCATAAATATTCATATACAGGTATGAGATTGTTTCCCCACTACAAAGAGAAAACAAGGGATTCAATCGTCTCTGTTTTTCTTTCTGAAGATGCAGAGCACATTTGCCAAGAGGTGCTATGTTTCGGTTTTAATCCCCAAAGAGCTTGAACACCCGGTCAGCTCACTCCTTCCTCTGAGCACATAGCAGACACCTCTACCTATTCACACATATCCACTGTTGGGTCACCATGTGACAGCACTCCTTTGCAATCTGAATGCAGAACTTACCATGACATTGATCATAGAGTATCAATGTGTGAGAAAGTTACCCTCTCCTACCTTACTGACATCTGTGGATCTTTGAAGCTCATGAAGCCCTTATTAAAACCCTGCTTCGAAATGCCACCTACTGCAAAAAAAAAAAAAAAAAAAAAAAAAAACTTTACCAAAGGCCATGACTATGAACCTGTAATACCCTTCCCCTCAAACAGCAGCCTGAGGTGTCCAGGCTCACATTTCCCACCCTGCACTGCACGATCATTGTCAAGATCAGCATTCCAGATCCTTCTTCCACATCAGTCACTGAATGAGATCATCACTGTTTGGGACTGAGGGCTGACATCAGGGTGCTGGTGTCACAACAAGAACACTGGACATCAGCAAACTACTTCTGCATCAAGGCACAGCTGCTACAAGTTTTCCAGCTTCATTTCTATGGAGAGAACCAGGGAGTAATGTTGTATTTTCTCTTCCCATTCTACGCCTTCAAACTCATCCTCTATACCATCCTCATCTTCTTTCCGTCTTCTCCTCCCATTCTTGTAACCCCAGCCACTGAGCACCTCCACGTCTCCCGTCATTTGGTGACTAATTCCATCTTCCCAAGACTTTTCCTTGTGAAATGTGTAATTCCCAGAACTGGCTCTGCCCATGTATATCTCTGTCTCATGAGCTGGCAAGAAAAATTTATCTTTTTTTAGGTGCATAGCTCAGATTAATTACCATTCTGAACATTTTGTAAAATACACCATGGCACTGAAACAAAAAGGAAAGGTAAGCACCCATGGCACAGACCCAGGGCAGCGGGGTGTAAGTGTGGTTAGAGAAGAACCACATTTTATCACTGAGGGAGTTACTGCCAGCTACTTAGGAACTTCTGGAGACAATAAACTTTACTACCTTAATAGCTTTCACAATTGCTCCAAGAAAGAAAATTTCTGTTGTCTGAGACAAAAAAAAAAAAAAAAAAAAAAAAAAAAAAAAAAGGTACTTTGTCATGTTTGCTTTTCAGCACAGCTCCTGAGAAATAGGTAAAATATTAGCAGAGAGAATGAGGACCCTTTAGTTTGATATCCAGGAAAGAGAACAGAAAGGGAAGAGATTAGGGCTAAGGAGGAAGTAAAGAGTCTGAGGCAGGCCACACACAAACACAAGCTGGGTGAAATTGGTGGAGAATGCAGAGATGCTGTGGTCAGGCAGTGCTTCTTAAGGGTGATGCCTGCTCTTACCAGGAACACCACATTCTAAGGATAGCTATCTTTCCAAACAATAAGGAAGCCATATTTTTGAACTACCTGGGGGAAAAAACTGAGTAGATATGGTTCAAGAGCCAGAAAATAATGACAGTAACTATTTCCTTTGTGAGATGCTTTGGGGACCCTTCCAATGGTATTTATAAATGACTGACCATGATGCTGACCATCATTCAGCAATTCTTTGTTCAAAATAATACTGGCCAAAATTCTTGTTTTATCAGAATGATCTTTGAGAGCCTGTCTACCAAGTACATGGATGGTACGTTTTCTCCCCCACTTGCTCTCTTATTTGAGCCGGGTTAGTGTCTAGAGTACTCATCCCATAATACTAAACACAAGTAACTCAGTCGGAATGCTCCCAGACACTTCGTATTTGCCACAGTCAGAAAGTAGCAGAAGTGGCAATCCTAGAACACCTGTCACACAGGCCTGGCAGATTCCAGGCCCTCGCTGGGACTCAGGAGGGCAGGTAGGTGCCATCCACTGGGACTGCACAGAGTTTTGTTTTTAGTTTAGTTTGTTTGTTTGTTTGTTTCTCATAGAAACTTCCTCCCAGAAGGTCAAGGAGGCTTTGTTAGCATTCTGTCTAAGCTCCACAGTTACCTGGCAACAGCCAGATGTGCCTGGCACTATAAAAGGAGCTGCTTGCCCCTCCTCTCTCTCTCTTGTTCCTCTTGCTCTTTTGTTCTCTTGTTCTTTTATCCTCTTTCCTCTTTGCCCCTTCTCTCCCCATTCCCTTGCTCCCTCTCTCTCCACGTGTTCACGGCCAGCCTCTTCTCTTCTCCTCTACTCTTCTTTTTTCCTCTACTACCCTCTTAATGCCCCTCCCCATGTCCTGTATTAACACTATTCTATACTATTCTGTCTTGAGGCTGGCCCATCGGGGGAAGGGATGCCTTAACATGGGCCAACCCCACACCTCACGACACCTTCATAGAACACATCGTCTCATCTCATTATCCTTTTACAAACACATCATGCCTCACAAACTAATAGCTTTCTTCCTTGCCCATTCTAGATGTATTTCGTCAAAATTATTATTTGGTGAACCATAACAGAAGGTAGCTGCAGCCTGGCCTCTCTGTCTACCTCGCAGAGCTCCCCATCAGAATATGTCCCCTCACTGTGTCTAGCATTCCACATTCAGTCTTAAAAAATTGTGTACCAACTGCCCTAGACCCCCTTGAAAGAAGCCTGTGAATCATGGCCAGTTGGAAAGGTAAGGTTGGCAACTGTAGCCTGGACAATGGCAAACATGGTCAGGTAAAGTCAGATAAGACAGCAGGCAAAAGAAGACAGAAATAGGTTAGTGTGTGTTCCTTAGAACCAGAGGCAGACAGCGCTGAGACTCTGAATGTCTGAGTACTCACTCAAGCCTCTGACAGGCACAGCACAGACACAAGGAAGAACCACACACACCAGGGCTCTTGGAAAACCTTGACTACAGCATCCTCAGTGTGTGGCAATGATGTGGAGTGTCAGGAGGAGCATGGCCTCAGAGTAGCAGTTAGGGTTGTGGGATACTCCAGCTGCTTCTTCCATGCTAAGGTGACATGTCATAGTCTTAAATATGTTGTTGTAATTGGTGGTCTCAGGAAATCTATTTCTCATTCTAAGAACCCCATAAGCCAAGCAGCCACTGTGGCCTCCAGCCAACAGAGTTAACCTCAAAATAACATTTATGGTTCATATATTTTCTTATCTCTGCCTTAAAATAAAATACATCTATCTAATCTAAGATTCTGTATATACTATAACCGTCACAGGAAGGACTGATGGACAGAGGCTGTACAGTGAGCACCAATGATAGTTTTAAATCAGCACGAGTAGAGGCTATGAAGAATTCATCTAGCCACCAATCAAAAAGGTCACTGCTTGGATCAACCCTATGAACATGAACACTGCTCTGGATCAACCCTAGCCATATTCTGAAGGGAAGGAAGCTAGCAGGATAGACTGGAACCAAGTTATTGGGAACAGGCCTTCTCCACTGAAGTGTAACATGTTCCATCCTTCCAACTACTCTCTTACAAACTTGAATCATTACCTCTGGCTCCTTCTCACATTCATACCCGGTTATCCATAAGCATTGTTTGTTCTGCTCCACTAGATATCATGTATCTGGGTCTTCTTACTGCTATAACAAACCTCAACAAAGTTCAAAAAACAACTCCCCCTCCCAGCCCCACTATGGTTCTTATCATGATGTGCAAGGCTGCACTCCTGGCAGATCTGAAAAACAATTTCTTTGATTTTTCTTGCTCCTAGAAGCCAATTTCTTTTCTTGGCTTGTAGTCCCACCATCGTCAGAGCCAGCAGTGTGACATCTCCATTACTTCTCCCGTCTTCTCTCTTCCCATTACTCCCAGCCATACTGAGGTATAATAGAAATGAAAATTGTATTATACTTAAGAAATACATTGTGATATTTGAGTATAGGAGAGCCCTCTGAAATAATTAATACAATCACACAAAGTGAAATGTACATTACTTCACTCATAAGACACTTTTGCAATCAAAGAACGCATAAGACCCACCTTTTCTTTTTTTTTCTTCAAATTCAAATATTTGATTTAACTAAGTCATTGAGGTAGACATTAAATTTCCACAGCTTGTGCATCCTCCACAGATGAAATTCTATAACTTGTAGGCAGCATCTCATTTCTCTCACCTTCCAAATGCTTGTTAACTAAATTCCACTGTTTCTGTGAGTCCCACAACTTTAGGTTCCACAAAGAAGTGAGGCCATTCAGTATGGTCCTTCTGTTCTAATATATGTACTGAATCTCTTAGTAAAATGTCTTCCAGGCTTGTCCATGGTTTTTCAAATAGCAAGATTTCTTTTGTTTTTAAGAGCAATTACATTTCCTCTGTCTCCTTCTGTCTCTGGTGTCTGTGTTTCTCTTTGTCTGCCTTTGAATCTATGTATTTGTGCATATATATGTATGTATATATGCATATGTGTATGTATGTATATGTGAATCTGCCTATATATGAGTCTCTCTATAAAGATAGGAACATATCTATATCTAATCTATATAAAAACCATCTATATTCCCCCACCCCTTCCTTTATTCTTATGTTATCCATTTCCAACTCATGATCAGTTAAGTAGACATTCATCTTGACCACTATGAGTCATGACCTTTTAACTCTAACTCCACTGAATCCCTCTTACAACCACCCTTAAGACTTAATTATGTGCACCACAGCCCAGAATAATCTCAACCCGAGAACTTTAATTTAATTGCATATACAACATCTTGTTGACCTTATATCTCTCCGGTATCTGGGTAGAAACGTGTTTGGGAGCAGCTCTTCAGCCCACTGCAAGTCACATTCTTGTTATCTTTGCAGCATCTCCAGAGACACCATCCTAACCCTAGCCTCCATTATCACTCAGTGTTCATTACAGTAACCTCTGAACCAGTCTCTGTCTTCTCAACCTCCACTCTTACAAATGGAAGTCTGATCGTGCTAAGCTTTCTCAGAAGATTGATTCAACTTGCCCCTTTATAGTTTTCTGATGTTCTATTCCTTGACCCTTGATCTTCTTCATGGTTTCCCTCCATGTCCTTGAGCATACCTGGTGATCTGGGGCCTCAGGAAGCTTAGGCTTCTGTTCATCTTCTAGAACTCTGACTCCACCTCTCCCTAGTCCTCCACTGCCTCATCACCTCTCTCCTCTTCCTGCTCTTCTCCATAAGACAGAAGGATTCTCTATTCCTTCCATAGTACTGCCTGCCGTTATCTCTGTTACCCTCCATCACAGGTGTGAGGCATCTCTAATTATCTGCCTTATTCTCCCATCCCATAATTCACAAAACTATGCATTTGGCAAGAGCAGGACCCTGTGCCTAGTCTGCTTGCTGTTGACTCCCTGTACTGGAAAGTACCTAGAATTAATAAATAGATACTCAGTAAACAAATGAAGATGCTTGACCTCTCTAGATGGATTGATAAAGTTATTTCTCGATGCCTACATTTCTACAACTGCAAAGAGAGGCACGCTGACCTATGCTGCAAGTTTTACAGATATTCTGGCCATCAATAAGAGATTCTGGTTCAACTCCCATCCCTTTGACTTCTTTCTAAGCATGCAATCATGGTAAAAGAAAACCCTGTGACTTCCCAAAACCTAAAAAAAAAAAAAAAAAAAAAAAAAAAAGAGCCACCTCACCCCCACCCACTTCAAACACATGAACTATGGACTTGTGAACTAGAAGTGGTTAATCAGCGACTCCTGCTTAGAGAGCTGTGTTGATAGCAGCGCAGAGAAATAACAAATGGTGCTATGTTAATGCCGAATGGCATCCAGGTATGGTGCTGTACAAGTCAATCAACTATAGATAGAAGCACCTCCAAGTGCTGAGTCTCTACAGTCCCAACGTCTGAGCTTACCCTGGCTACTGCTCATCATCCACATCTGCTCCTGCCTCCTGTCTAACCACTTAGCCTCCTGTCTCTCCCAATTCTTTCCTCTGATCACCAGCGCTAGTCAGAGGTTCTATTGCCCGAAGCTGGAATTTCCACAGCACATTTAGAGAGAGCCAAACACTGGGTGCTAGTGGGTGTTCATCTCCTGACAGCTACAGTTTGTATCCTTGACTACAGAGGAGTTACTTTGGACTAAGGGGAGAAGGTTTACCCAAGATACAAGGGGTTATAACAAGCCCAACTTCATACATCCATTGACTGGGGCACCCAGAGTTCAGAGTGCAGACCACTTCCATCAGGTTGGGGCAACTGTCCACTGTGGCTGGCTTCCAGTGACTCAGAACAGGGTTGGATCCCACAGCAGATCATACTGCTATTCATCCCTCCCTTCCTCATCCTGCTTTCTCTTTCCTCCCATCAGGTTTCTTGGCATACCCTCAACACTCACAGCCCCTTATTAGAATCTGTTCTTAGGGAAACTGAAACAAAACAGATCTTGACTGATAACCATATGATTGGACATGAAGCACTTATTTAAAAAACACTGTCTGAGCCTGGAAAGCTGTAGAGAAGTTCAGTGAGTCACGATGGTTTGTGAACTTCCAGCAACTGCACACAGTGCATGATGCAGACCTCCCCTCCCCCGACACTGCCTTGTGCTGTGGCTGCCAGAAATTAGTTTCTCTTAACCCGAGGTTTGTTCTCTATCTGTCTTATGTTTCCTTGTATTTTTTTCCTTCCAAGCTATATGACACTATATTCATAAGGTAGCTATGGAAACAGCAGGAAAAAAAGAGATGCTGCTTATTCCTGGCTTTTCATGTCACCAGTGAGAACAGCCCAGTTGAACAGTGTAACTCTCCCATCGTTATGAAGAAATGGTTGGTGTACAGTTTGTATTTGGAGGTGAGAACTCCAGCCAGCTTAGTAATGATCATGTCTAGGGGCTGTCGAGAAGGCTCAGTGGTTAGAGTGGGCGTTGCTCTTTTAGGACCCTGGATTCAGGTCCTAGCACACACAGTAGGCAGCTCACAGCTATTACCCCAGTTCCAGGGAAAGCTTATGCCTCTAGTCTCCGTATGCACCCATACCTATCTGTATACATACACACAAATACAGCTAAACACACACTTAAATGTACACACACAAATCTGCATGCACACACCTGCACACATACCACACACAGAGACACTCATACCTGCATACACACATTCTTGCTTGTATACACACACACACACGCACACACACCTATACACACACCTGTACACACAAGCATACTTGCATACACATACCGGAATACACAAACATCTGCATAAAGAGAGACACACACACACATACCTACATACACACACCACCATCATACACATACACACCTGCATACACACATACCTGCACACATAGCTGCACTCACACATGCACACATACACAAACACCCCTACATTCACACACACATACACAAACCTGCATATACACATACATACACCTTCATACACACATATACATTCATACACCCCCCACATACACATGCACAGATAAACACAGAAACACATATCAGCATATACACACACTGCCATACAATACACAGCTACATACACACACACCTGCATACACACACCTGAATGCACATATACACACCTGCATACACATACACAACTGCACACACACAACTGCATACATACATACACACACACACACATATATATATATACACACACACAATTAATTTAAAATAAAATTAATCTTTAAAAAAGAAATGGCTACATTAATGTGATAAAAAATTACTAAAGCAAAATGCCCATGTGCCAAAGATTGCCAAAACAGGGTACTTAGCAACTGTGGTTTCACTTGAAGGAAAACTTGTCAATTTGGGGGCCCACAGTAGTCAATCTTAACAATCAAATTACATCTCTCCAGACCACTTAATACAGAATAAACAGAGGAGCTCGAAGGTACATAGAGAAAAGAAAAAATTCGAAGAGACAGAGTCGAGTCATTCTGAGCATGAAAATCAGGAGTAAGAGTTTGGCCCCTGACAGGCTCTGTGCGTATTGCGGCACAAGCCTGACCACCCTCAAACCCAAAAAAGGAGGGAAAAGTGAACCAACTCCTCAAAGTTGTCCTCTGACTCACATGTGTGCCGTAGGAGACATTTGCTCCCACACACACCATGCACATAGAGAAGAAAAATAGTAATAATAACAGTTTCACAAAAAGAATGGGAACCTGTGCTCTAGTCCCTCCAACCGAAACCAGACCACACTTAGTGCATCTGTTGCTGCTGGATTATATTCCTCTTCTAGGGAAATGCACCAGGAAACCTGATGTGTAAAGTTCACCTGGCTCCTGAGAAAGCTGACAGGGCCTATTCTTACATGTGTGTCCTAGGAACAAACCCTCCACTACTTAAGTTCAATGGGTTTCTCTCTCACACAACCAAATTAACTTACCACCACCAGTAGCTGAAGACAAAGTTATAACCTATTCCAAATCCCTTTGCAATCCAAAGGTTTTAGCATATTTGGGATCTAATTTATATCTCTGAGATGAGTCTCAGATTCTTACTGCATAATCTGCTGCTAAAGTTAGAAGTCTGTAGCTGGGCTATCAGCTCAGTCTCCCCACTGGGTTGGGTTTCCCCAAGCTGGTTCATTCCTCATATTGCAGTGTTCTTCATCTACAAACCCCTTTTGCTCTTATAAAGATGTCAGTCTATTGAAGTTCCAAAGATATGCAGCGTGAGGGCCATGCACTCTGGATGTGAGCGCCATGTGAATTGCATCATCCAAAGATGTAAACCAGCTCAATTAATATTGGTTAAAGATTACTCAGCAATTTTAATCATTGGTCAAAGTTTGTGCCTCTTTTTCTTCTTTTGTTTTTTTGGATTTGTTTGGTAGGTTTTGTGTTTTGTAGTTTTGTGGGTGTTTTAGTTTGCTTTTGTTTTTTGTTTCTTATTATATAACAAGCAGAAAAAGGAGTGGGAGAAGAATACTTGAGACCAAATCAACTAGAAAGAAATTCCAAGCACTGTCAGAAATGGATGTTTCTGAAAAATCAATCAAGTCTTCAAAAATGGCTGAGGTCTTAATTTCCAGCACTTCCCTAGGAGAGGAAGGGACATCTAGAGATTATCTTAGCATTATCCATCTTTCTAGTCACATTTCATTATCTGTCCTCAGGAGCTTCATTGAGAGGTGAGCAACTGCAGCAAGAGAGGAGGAGCCCCAATTCCGTGAACCCCTCAACCTCATTTAATCTTGTTTGAAATAATTCCAGAAAGGAAAAAAAATGTGTAACCACCTGACTTTGAAATATCTTAATAGATCCCGAATGTTACACCAAACACTCAAATGGGTCCTTGTAAGTGGAAATCCATTGTACAGACAATTGGTCATATATTGTGGGTGACAACATGTTTTAAGCATCATAGTTCCCTTGCTCTAGATTTCCGTTTACTGAGGAGGAGGCAAGCGCAAAAATGAAGAGTTCTACAACTGACTGAAAGGAATGAGTCTGCTACATCCTATGTTCCGGTGCTTTGCCTCTGTCATCAAAAGCAAGAGGCTGTGTTGCATTTCCATCTCCTTTAAAGAAGGTTAGAAGAGCCCAAAAACATTAGCTGTAGAATGTGATATTCCCTCGCTTAATGTTTATTGAACTTGGCAGTGGCCATATAAAAGAACTCTGGTCTAGGAGCTCTCAGGAAAATAACAATGAACCTAAGAAAAAATTCATTACCGAAGTAGCTATTCAGCCACAGGGAACACACTGGAAAAAGTTAGAGTGAGTTAGCATCTTTGTACGAAAGCCTCCAAGGAAAGGTGGGGGCCGGGCGGAAAGGCATGGCAGATAGTGGCCAGATGGCAAGAAGGAGGCAGTTCCGGACACAGCCTTGAAACAGAGAAGTTATGTGGGAGAGTGAGAGCAAACTGACCCTGCCATGCAGAGAGAGTGGGCAAAGCGTGAGTAAAGACAAGGGACATCAGGGAGACTCACAGGAAATACTGCTCAGTGGGTGGGAACTTGTGGTTCACATCAGAAACTGTATTCTAGAATGGAATCATCTTTGCCCATCAAGAGGCCGCTCATGCCTGGTCAAATATTGGTCTGAAATTTCACCCTGCCTCAAATGCCATGCCAACAGTCACTTGCTCTCACAAAATAGAAACTCTTGCAAATTGGGGTCCTGCAGGCCTTCAGAGGGAAGATCGTGAGTATACAGTGCAGTTCTTAGGACGGGTGCTTCAGGGAGACGCGAGGTATTGCTTCTCATAGCGGTATCAGACAGTCTGTGGTTTGGGGATGCCATGTCGGTTGCAGATACCAAATGAGAGCTAATACACACTCGGGGTGTCAGACAGAAGATGCTCATAGAGACTAGAGATATGAATAATCTCCACCTTCCTCTTACAAAATATAGCTAGAAGCTAGGGATGGGAGAATCCAGATCATGTTTGGACACTGACCAATAAAATAGGCATGGCCATAAAATGAAGTATCTAGAACAGGTCTAGAAAAGGGAAATAAGACCTCAGACCTGATTTATACGTATCCTATTGTAGGCTGCACAGGATTCAGTGGACTCCAAAACCACAGGGGGGTTGATCATGTAAGCTCAGAATTCTCCTCCTACAGTGGAGGTTATCAAATGTGGCCCTGTTGAGCCGTTTGGCTTGTCAAAAATGTTGGAATGCACCACTCATGTGGCACACGGTGTTGGAATCACTTTTGACCTACGAACTCTGTCTTCCATCATAACTCCAAGGTTTCTGCTATTTCAAACAATGGCTTTCACTGATGGATATTTGGAAAGCCAATGTGTAGACACTGGACGTCTCTGCCTTTTTTCCATAAAATCTGACCGCATTATTTTCTGACTTGATGGTCTGGAGTCAACCTTCCTCCTTGATTAAGGATTTCAAGGCTCCAGGGATCTGTTACTTTTTGACTCCGCTATTTTCTGTCCCTTCTTCCTGATATTCCATACCAACAAGTCAGATATTAACCAAGCAAGGGAATGTGCTCTCTATTTAGAACATTCTTCTCTTTGTCACTGTGGTACCTACAAAGGGTGCTTTAAGACTCAAAGGTGTTCTTTGCCATGCTGTTTCTTGATAACACCTTGCACAATTTATTTAAAATGCTAGCATTACAATTAATTGCATTGGACTGTGATTCCCTCCAGGCCAGAAACCATGTTTATTCATTGTTTCATTCATAACTGACCCTTTTCTAAGTGAAGAGGCTAATTCAGGCGGCAGTGACAAAATGTGACCACCAGATGGCAGTAGGTGGACATTTTGTCTCACCCATCACGAGGAGGGTTTGTAACAAGTTACTTTTCATCTCTGCCCTTGCAGACAGACAAACACATCTCTGAAGACAGAAAGAAACCTTGGACTGGCTAGTCAGAATCACACATCCCCAAATCAGAATAACAGGTGGCCATTGTATTATCTGTTTTCTGACAGCTTTGTTCCTGAAGTTCAACTGTGCCCCATGACGCAGGAGCTTAGATTTTTCAATTTGATCTTCACAAGGACAAGGTGACCATCTTCTTGGTAACTGGAAGGAATGGTCATCAACACCCACTGATGGTCAGCGTCTGTTGAGGTCCTGGAGCTTCCTGCCCACACCCATCTGCCAGATCCAGGCAGTAGACAAAAGTCAACCGGATATTCGTTGCTTACTTTTCTTCTAAACATTGCTATTCTATTTTTACTTGACATGTAATAAGAGTACACATTGTTAGGTGCAGTATGGGTTAAATATCAGAAGACTTCATGTAATAACCAGTGTGGCATTTTAGCATATCTAATCACCTCATCCGCTATAATTTCTTTAATGTGAGAGTATTCAGATTCTCCCTGATAGACATTTGGAAATACATACAGCAATATCCACCCTAGTTATACGGTTGTGTTTTAGAGAGCCAGACCATCTTCTTTTTACCTAGTTAGGCATGGGCCAGGCTCCCCCTTCATTTCCTCCTCTCCTCTCCACACGGTCTGATTAGCACTTTCCCAGTCTACCCCTATGACATCAGCTTGTTTTGATTCCTCAAACGAGTGAGGTCATCCCTGTGGTGTTTGTCTTTCTGGGCCTGTCTTGTTTCCCTTAGTTATGCCCTCCAGACTCATTCACAACATTGCAAAGTTAAGAAGTCAACAAGTTTTAATGGCCAAATAATATTCTTCTGCGTATGAACTTTTCACTGACGGGCCCTACCAATGATAACAATGCCAGGCTTTCATGGAAATCGCCAGCAATTCCCTGCTTGTGTGTAAGACCGTGAGAGCTAGTGTCTTCCCTGGGGATTTGCCAGCTTCATTGGTGAGCACTGTGCTCATCAGCAAGATGGCCCTCATCTTGACCTGAGAATCAGCCGAGAACCAGAAACCCTGGCTTCTCTGTGTATGCTGGTCTCTGAAGTGCCTGAGAAGCCAAGGGGCTCTGGAGACATAGAAAAACTGACCCAAAAATCTCTAGAGGCACCCAAAAGATCTCCCAGTCCTACAGTAAGGAGGGTGAGCGTTTCCTTCCTCATTCCCCTGTCCTTGCTTCCTGGCATTCTTCTCTGCCCTTTACTGCCTATTGGCATGGCAACTAGAATTCAGTAAGCATTGGAAAGTGGCTATTACACTTGCCATAATGCTCGACTGTCTAGCACCACTAGATGTGCCCCAATCCTATTCTCCTGGTTATTTTTTTGGCAGTTTGACATAAACTGGAGTCATCTGACAAGGAGAAACCTCGGTTGAGAAAGTTCCACCAACAGACTGCTCTCCAACAGCAAGGCTGTGGAATGTTTTCTTAATTGGTGGTTGATGTGGATGGATCCAGCTCACTCTAGGGATCCTTTCCCTAGGCAGGTGGTCCTGGTTGCATAAGAAATCAGGTTGAATGAGCTAGCAGCCCTTACCCATGGCTTCTGCTGAAGTTTCTGCCTGCAGGTTTCTGTGTGGAGTGTCTACCTTGCACCCATTCGGTGGACTGTGACTTCTGATACGTAAAGCAAGTAAGCTTCCTCCCCCCACCCTCCGCAAGTTGGTCTTTAAAACCCCAGCAACAGAAACCAAACTAAGAAAACTATGGGTTTTTAAAAAACCACTATTAGAGCAAACATCCCATTCAAGGATAAAGCCTAATATTTGAGTAAGATTCCACAGAGCCCAACTTCCCTAAAATAAACACAACTGTTTTAGCTCTAAGTGTCTTCCTTGGCATTGAGTTTCTAAAAATGTACCCTCCAGAAAATAAGATGCAAAGTTCCATACATCATAAAGTGGGTATAATGCATAGGTCAAATAAACCAGAGGATCACAGCCTGACCCTCTTCCTTCCTGTCGTTGGGTTACATTGCCTCCGCCAGTCCAAGCTTCCTTATCTACAAAAGCAGCTTAGACGGTAACACAGGCGAGTGTTTAGTAGAGAACCAGTGCGCAACGCACAAAATAAGTGTTAGCAATTATCATTAGCGTTGGAATCTGCAGAAGTAGAAGTGAGAAGACACGGCTCCCGAAAAGTAAAGCTTGATGTTATATTTAGCCAGTGCAGAAAAATGTAACGATCCCAAATCTCTCCATAAATCACACCCAAACCCATTCTTTCAGAGAGATCCACGTAGAGCCCTTGCACTGAGGCTTACTCAGTCACTGAGCTGTGATAAGCTAAGAGCAGGGGAAGACGATCCAACATTTACAGCGTGGTCTCTGCCCTCAGTGAGCCCATGGGATATGGAAATATGCCCACAATAGTTACTATTCAGTGGCTGAATGCACTTGGCTCATGCCCACAGATTCAGAAGCCATCCAGAGGGGAGTGACACTCCCTGGTGATCCTCAGAGGACCCTGCAAGGCTGTCATGAGCTAACCTTGGCCTTCCTGGCTAAGATTCCAATAGCATTGTCTTTTGAGAACGCATTATGATGGCTCACACCTTTAACCTTGGCATTAGTGTCCTCTCTGAATACTCACCTGCTGGGAAGTGGAAAATGGCCCCAAGTCTTTCTCATGAGCTCTGCTTGCCTGACAGATCCTTCTCCCCCAGCAGTGATCTTGTGGCAGATTTGCACTGCATCTGTTTTACTAAGAAAACCAATATTCTGTAGTTGACATGCATGGACAAATTTTGGTGAAGCCCTCCCACATCCAATTGTGACCACATGTCGGTCACAAGAAGGAAAGCCAGCAAGCCACACAAAAGATCTTGTGTCCCCAGGTCACCTAGATTCGTGAAAGAGAAATGGCTTTAGTAAGACTTCCAAGGTCATCTGAATTCTATTTTCCTTTTAATGCCTTCCAACTTTAAATCCATGCTTTAAGAGAATGCTGAACAAATACATCAATACTCTCATTGGCATAAAATCTCTCTGAACATGTAAGCATCAATATGCAATCTCCCTTTTTACTTATTCTCCAATGCGTCTGGCTAATTGAACCCTCACCAATACATGCTTTTGGGAGTTTGTCATTAGATAAGCGATTCTGTGTGAACTGATGCTCCGAGTATAGTCCTGGGGCCTCCAGTGCCACAGCCACTGTATTTATGTTCCTCTTCCGTCTGCACATAGTCCCCTTTACATAGTCCTGGCCATTTTAGGTGTGACTCTTTAGTTACCGTGGTTGTTGCTGCCACTAGTTTGTTGAAGAAGCTCAAGGAAGCCTTGGCCAGCTTCGGTTTGGGTTCTTGTGTTTCTCCAAAAAGACAAACAGACCTGCTGCCACTGGCTGGGTTGACTGAGGAGACACAGTTCCTGCTGGGAGTGGCCTCGCTGCAGATTGCCTCACATGGTCACCAGGCAGCCTCTTCTGCGTGCTTGCTCCAGTGGCAGCTCTGCGCAAGGCTGGGGGGCATACCTTTTTGGTCAACACGTCATTGTACTGTTGAAGATCTGTGTGGTGCTTTGGTTGAGATTCACAGTGAAGACGGATCCGGCCAGGGAAGCCACTTCTTGGTTACTACTCATACAAGTATGACTGCACACATACAAGTTACTAGTCCCACTTTGCTGCCTGGTTTGATATACATAGTTGTTGCTGATTATGTTCACACTGGTATCTCATGCCAAAGAACATGAGAACTTAGTTATTCCGGCAAACCATCAGCCAGGATGCTACCCTTGGATCAGCATTTCGTTTGAGTTGATAATACCTACTCCCTTCTTTCTACCTTCTTCAGATAGCCTCTGATCAACAGCAAAGTGTTCCCCTTTCTGTAAAGGAGAAATTCTAGAGTGATCCGAGATCGCCATCTGCTCCTAGGGCTCTTGTGAAACATTCCTTCTCCAAGCACCACTATATCTCGGGGTTCTGCGGAGCCCCCTGTGGTTTTAAAGTTCAGAGTCACATCACTATTTCATTACTTCGTCTTCTTTGTAGTCTATATACCTCCCAGGAAAAGACTTATCTTAAATTTCTCACCTCCAAATTGAAGTTAAAATTAGAAAAAAACCTTAAAGTTCCAAGTCACCTACAAACCATGTGGGTGCTTGAAGGTGCATTTGGGTAATCCAGTTTCCATGATGCAAACATGTTATGTCCAGTATGCAGGAGGCCATGGAGGGTGACTGGCCACTCCTCACTGTGTGCGTACAGCTCGAGACAAATTGGGAAAGGAAATAATGAGAATGTACATGAGAGCGTCTAAATTCACGCCAAAATATCTATTAGATTTTCCAGACAGGAAGTGTGGATAGGAGACCACGGAAAGGGTCCGTCTCTCTCCCTGGGGTTAGGAAATTAGTCACCAGAGAGAACAGAATGAAGAATGTAACTGAGACTCAAGGACACTCTACTGGAAACAATGGTATAGGAACCAGCAAAGAGTCACCAGTCGAGGGACCATTCCCTGCTGCTCTGCTGTTAGCCATCTATGTCACTGGGTACATTCAGCATCTTAACAGAGTTTCATTTCCTAACTGATAGGAGACAGACAGTCGTAGTTCAAGGTGTCCAGAGGGACTGTGGACATCAAAGGCGACAAAGGTTAGAAAAGCACAACACAAAGTCAGTGTTACCTAAGGCTGTGCTGGCTCTGTGGGATCGGAGAGCAGTGCACTGGACAGATATGCTTAGGATGAGCTGACACAGACTCTCCTGCTAACTCGGATGCAGCAAGGATGCTCAACTTCAGCAGGTTGAAGAGATTATGCATTTCCAGCAAGGGGCAGCTGTGAAACTACATTCATCCCATTCCAGGGTCTCCAGACAGCCTTCCACAACACACCTTAAACTAAATCTGCCCCTGTTCCCTCAAAACCAGCCTTGCTTCCCAAAACCCCTGTTTATTCCTAACAGGACGGTATCTCTTAGCACTTTTGCTTGAGGTCTATATTCCTGTTCTCAACTTTAAGTGTGCAGAACGTTCTTCCTGTGCAGTCTCTGACTCTGAGTCTTAATATCTGATGTATGCAATGAAGACAACTCCACCTGTCCCAAATCCTCATTAGCATCTTATGAGAATTTCCTAGTTGATGAAAAAAGATTCCTAAAAACTGTAAACTGTACTGAAAGAGAAGGAAGGTCTTAGTAGCCACAATAGCACTCCACTACCCGCCTTTGTGTGGTACAAGCAGAGGTCTGAGTCCAAAACCCCATCTTTAATAATACCAAGTGCTATTGGTTCAAAGACTTGCTGCTTGCACTGACATAATTGTGCTGTTTGTTCTTTAGCTCAATAGCTTGACTCTGTGGCATTTTGGTGCTGAGAGAATTAAGAAAATCATTCCCACATTAAAGGTGTAAAAATCTTTTGAATACATTAATGAGGTGGTAGGAAGCAGGCTGACATTAAAGTACTTTGGAAGTTCTCTAATTAAGCCAAGCTAATGAGTTTTTCCACTCTGCCTGAGCACTAAGCCCAGCAGCCCAACAGAACGCTGACTTCTGTGATCTCCATGAGAGCAGGCCACTAGCAACTGAAGCTCATGTTCTTCATGGGCTGACTCATCCTCTCACACCGTCGGGTGAGACCTCCTCTTCGAGCAGCTCCATCCCATGCACCTTGGGGGGCTGAGGTATGAACCTTCTGAAGCAGTGGATGTCAAGTACCACTGCATCAGCACACAACATTAAGGTTCAGAGGATGTCATGGGAACCTTCCCAGATACCACGTCAGAGCTGGGAACAATATGGAAGAAGAAATGGACTTTAATGGATTAAATCTGATTTACTTAGCAATAACTGAAGATGGAGTTCTGAGCAGAATACACTTCGGGCTATAGTTGTGTTTAGGAAAAGAATAACATTAAGAGACAATTCAACCTCTTGCTAAATTAGCATATTATTCATTGCTTTGAGTTCTCCAGATATTTCCATCTCTTGACAGATCTTGCAAAGTCACTTAAGATCTGGTCCAGGTACTCTTACCACTTCTGCCCATTCAGGATAGGGTGAGGTCACCTTCTCAGCTTCCTGCTCTTCACTTCTCCGTGTATCAGATGAACTGGTATCTTTACTGATTTGAGGACATCTGCCAGATTCTCTGTTGTGGGACAATTGGCTGGATATATATTTGGTGTTGTTTACTGTGACCATACATAGTTTTTCAGTAGATGAACTAACTTAGAGCTAGAACACTTTCTCCAGCTTGACCTGGCCTCCTAAACTACGTTTCAGACATTGGAGTACTACATATCAGCATCTGAGTGTCTCATAAACTTTTGGTTTTACTGCTTGGAGAATCAACCATAAAATATACCAAAAAAATCATATAATACATGGAAAACTAAGGGAGTTACTCTTCTATTTTTTCCTTCACAACATTATGCAGGGACCCCTTGGTATGGGGCTCATCCCATCACTTAAAGTATAAAATGGTTCATTCACAACTGTTTTATGTGAGTATTTTAAGGAGTGGTCCATTTATATACACAGCACAGGGAACTTCTGTGCGCATAGGTCCTCTGTGCAGCAGTGCTGAAGAAAGCAGACAAATCCATACTCACTAACACATGGGACTGGACTGTGTCACCGCAGCTCTGACACTGTGCTCGGCCTGTGCTACAGTGTCAAGTGTGGAATAGACAACATCAAGTACAAGTCAGCCTGCTGTGGAGCTCGGCACCGCCTCATGAAAGAAGCAGAGCGAGCAAGTCCCTGGAAGGGAGCAGCAGATTAATCCTACAGGTCCTGTACATAAATGATAATACTGCAATAATGTAATAAAACACGAACATTGTATTTATGAGCCAAGCACCTTAGAATGTCGAGAGAATCCTAGACACCGGGAGGTGACAAGACAAGAGAGTAAAGAAAAGCAAACAGAAGGAGACACTGTGAGAAATACAGAGGTATCTGATCTTAGAGGGGAGATGCTGAGGAAGACTTTGCCTACTCACATGGACATCATTTATGGAGGCAGGTGAAGTACTTAAGTCATGAATACTCCAAAATGCCCTCAGCTGTGATGAGATTCTTGTGTCCCTTCCATTTCATAGGTAATGAAACTCAGGCATGCAAACCTTCCAGTGTCCACGGTCACCAAATTGTGAGGAATGAGATGCAGGTTCTAATGTCGGCCTGTCTAAGTCCAGAGACTACGCTACTAGATGCAAAGACTGCTAACTCCCTGTCCAACTCTAGCTATTCTGAGATTCCTAGAATATTGGCCTAGCGAGAAACAGATTATACAGTAATAAATGGAGCTGTGCCCATCACTTCCCCTTTGTCCTCCAGTGGAATCCCTATGCTTGTGACTACAAACCAACCAAGTTTCAAGTTTGTGGCATGTCAGTATGTATGTGTTCATGGATCTGACAGGGCTGGTTCACTTCAAGTAACCAAGTATGTCTTTGGACAGCTCTTGTCAAGATCCATAGAAGCGCCAATTCCAAAAATATGTTCCTTTAGTGGTTTTTTAGGGTTCTCTGCTTTGCACGGATTGACAATGTGGTAACAAGAGACATTCTGGAGACTGGATTTAATGCAACCATATGCTAGACAGAATGAGAACCCATATTGCAGCAGGCCAGCCGGTACATTTCCATGTTAACAGAAGCTTGATTGCAAATTACATTTAGTCTCAACAGCTCAGTTCACTGCACACAGATGCCACGAGGGACTGTAAAGTTAGCGAGATGTGGGGGAGTACGACTAACATTTTTTTTTTGAAAAAAAAAATTCTTTAGCTGATAGAATGCCAAAAAGCATCAGCGCTGATGCTCAAAAGAAAATGCTTCTATATTTGTTTTGCCAGAAAAGGAAAAAATAATCATTGTCGCGAGTTGTTAGTCAAATTATGAATACGAGCGTGGCTGGTAATTGTCTGATAATACAAACAGTGATATTAGGGCTGTCAGATGCTGCACACACTGCATGACAGTAACCATGTGCACGCTCTGTGAACGAGGAGGAGCACCGCTGATTCTAACAGGCAGACAGAAGGGCGGTGATTAAGGGAAATGTCGCTGGATTCTGGCCTCTCGTCCAGAGCTGGAACGGAGTCAACTTCCTGAAGTGTGGTCAACATCTCTGTGCCGAGGAGAATCTGTGTAATTGTGGAAAGACACAGTGTGGCTTTGAGTTGCAAATTTGTCTCATTTGCAGCATAGCCCTGGGTAACCTCTATCCACATAGGTTTTTCCACTTCTAAAATGGGAGTGATAATTTTCTACCATGTTGTCGTCCTGGGGTTATCGTAAGGGTCTGCTTGGAGCTTTGGTTGTCAGCATAAGTAAACCACCTGGTACTCACTGAAACTAGAAGCTGTCTGTGTGGCTGAGCTTCAGTTTGCTATTATTTTAAGAGCAGAGCTAGAATACTCTCTTGTCCATTTACTAGTGGTTGGAATAGATTTTTTTTTAAAATCTAAGTACATCTTTTAATTATAATTACTCATTATAATTCCTTTTCCAAGTATTTGACCCGAAGGTACTGCCCATTTAGAAGCCTCTTAGACATGTTGGTCCTGTGACTCTTCTGTTCAGCGAGTCTTCTGGAAGGCTAAAAGAAAGTCATGTCATGTCCTGCCACATGTGCACAATGACCTTCTTCTCTCCATCCCATGATTCTGCATATTCCAGGCCATGGAAAAGTTTGTTAAACAGTATATGTTTTCCCGGAATGCCTTGTAGTTAAGAATGGTCATGTCACTAGGTTGTAGTCAAGGAAGAAGAACAGAAATGAAGTAGGAAACCTCTGGACCTCACCTTTAAATGTTTTGTATATGCACAGTGACAATTCTTTACATCACTGGCTAAGTACAACATAGAAAGAAAGAGATGCAGAGGAAAGCCAACGATGAAAGAACCCCAGGCCTTTAGTGACTTCCTGAAGATTTAGCCCTTCCCACACACATTGGGATGAGAAGTGAATGGGGAACAAATGTCCACTTTCCTAATGCTCTGAGATCAGTTGACTACTTATTATAGTAGCTATCTCACCTAAACCTCCAAGTGCCTTCAATCTCATGTCACTATAAAGGGATGATACCAGAAGCACAAACAACACCTCACTGTAATCTCTGGATTCACTGGCATTTCGAGACTTGTCCCGTTTCTCTCTACCCATAGACACACACACACACACACACACACACACACACACACACACCATGCACAAATACACACACTTACACATGTACATGCGTGTATGTTTCTAACATAGGGCTTGATACAAGCACATGTTGTGGTAGGCATAAAAAAAGCCCATACCTTGCCTATCCAGCATCATGTGAGAACTATGCTGACCATTTGTTTGAGTTAAAACCAGAGCTAGTCCATACCTGATTCCAACACAGCCAATCAACAAGGAGCTTCGTTCTCAACAGGACCTTGATGCTCATGTCAAACAGTGCTTTGTACAGCTTAAAACACCTTTCTGGGGTCTACTGCCATATAGCCGCTGCTGCTATTCACCATTTAGGTTTGGTCCTCTCCTTACCCCAACCACCTGCACACATATGGAATGCTTCTCAAGATGACTTTTGCTGTCATTTACCTACTTCTCAGTCTGCTCCATTGACATTTGAATTGGCATTGGGTCATTTTATCTGTGAACTCAGAGGAGGGTCTTAGAGATTTCTACAGAGGCTTCAATGCTAACAGCTATGCAAAAGGAGTCTATGTTGGGGAAGGAAAGCCTGCGTTTGAGTTCTGGCTCTTTGAAAAGAACAAAATGATCATCAGTCAGTTTGTCTCTGAAATAGGTACAAATGAAGATAGCATGTTTATAATATTTCTGGCTTAATCCACCTTGTTCAGAATTTCATCTGGGTCCCGACCCCAGCACCTAGTATGTGCTCGGCCCTCATCAAAGATGGCTGAATGAACAAAGACTGTTTTAGAAATCGAATAAGGTAATAAACAAAAAGCACTCCATAAATTCTGCAGTAGTGTATTCAGGGAAGTGTTATTATTGCACAGATGGGGAACTCATGGACTGTCCCCAAACTGAAGAGTTACTTGGCTATTTTAAGATGTTGGAAGACACTTTCCCAAGTGTATTTCAAATGTACATTAGTTGTGTTGTCCAGTGCTTTAATGCAAATGAGGCCTGGTCAGAGAAGTTGTGTGCTATCTTACTAGAGATAAAAGGAAAAAAGCCCTGGAGTGTTCCTTAGTAGAAAGGCATACACATAAGAGAGGAATCTTGTACTTGCTTGTTAAAACAAACAAGACTTTTTTTTTCCTGCAAGTGAATCTCATCATTGGACTGTAGACTTGAAAAGGAATGTTGCCCCAAAGAGTGACTATTTATTCCCTAAGGTGTTCTCTATTTATCGATAGCTTTACCATGTCTGTAAAATGACTTGAGGCAGAATTTGTCAAAAGTGGCCCATCCAATTGAAATGTACCCTGACCTCAGTGATGGTGGTTTAGGGAAAAGTCATATGGTACGTGTAAACCTCACTACACATGACACTCAGAGTGAGCCACTTTTCTGACACAGCTTTGCAAAATCCCCAAAGGACTGAGAACACTGGCCTCTGGCAGGAAAATTTCCCACAGACAACCAGAAGGAAGTGAAGGTGTAGCTACATCCTGCTTCACCGTGTTTCTATGCCCTCTGGTTGCTTCTTTGGCTTCACATTCTGACAAGTTCCCATTCTTAAATGCATTTGTTGTCGTCCAAAAACACTCATAACATTCCATAAAACTCCATAGCATGGAGAGGTTGCTAACAAGCTTAACAGCCTGCTAGCAGCTCCTAGAGGGGCCACCCATCTCCACAGGTCTCAACACAATGCCTCACACCGACAGCTGCTTGGGAATGTAGGTTGTTGATCATTAGCGAACCTCTGTTTAAGAGTTTCTCTTTCCCAAAAGCTCTCTGCTAGAAGACTCCTTAACTCTAACTGTAGATATGTTGTCCTCTGTCTTTAGCTTTCACTGCTCCCCTTTTTCTACCATGTTCCCCTTTTCCATGTTTCCTAGGCACAAAGACAACGAGGGCTGGGCACACTATATAAAACTCTCTTTAGTCCACATTATTCCATGTTGTAAGATTCTGAAAGAGACAATCAACATGTCAGACCCTGGGTTCACAGCAAGAGAAACACATAACCCCTATCTCTTAGGAGACCTCAGAACTTTTGGCAGATAGACTTATATACACACAACCAGCATGCAATTTTAAAATTACAGTGAATATTGTTTTTGGAAATTATATATAAGTTATTAAATATGTAATAAACTCATGTCTACAGCATAGCACTATCAGATGACATGCTTTATATAGCATGTGTTGTGAAATATTAGAAGGGAGTCATGTACATGGTCCTCCAAAAGCCAGGGGCCATGCTAGGTCGTGAGATTAAAGGAAGCTTGCAAGAATAAGGAACATTTGAACTTAGCCATGAAACAGCGTAGGCTTTTCCAATGGCAGAAGCAAGGAAGAAGGGCATCCTAAGTAGAGGAAATAACATGTTTAGTGGCAAAGAGGGGTGGACAGATGTCACAGTGAGAGGGGACTACAATTCATCTGGAAAGGCTGGACCAGTATTTCCCAGAAAGTGCCCTGGGAGGAAAAAAATAGTTAATGCATCCTGTTTAGAACCATGAAGTGTAGATGTGATCACCAGTGGTTGTGAGAGAGCAGTTGGGAAGCCACCTAGTCCAGGGTGGTCCAGCAGCACACATGAGTGGAGGAAAGAAAAGTGCACAGAAAAGAGACTGGCTGCAGAAACACTTTAGAGAGGGTGTGGTCAGAACTTACTAATTAAAAAAACAAAACAAATGTAAAAGAACAGGTTTTAGTTCATCTGAGCAAGTGGATCTCAGAAGAAAAGAATGGGACCCGGGGACGGAAACATAGACTTTGCTTCGGCCATGTTGAATGTGAGTTAGTTACAGAGCAAGCATCTGGTGATATCAGGAGAAAATGGACAGGTCCTCCAGGTCCAGGGTCGGGAAGTGATGTCATTTTTTGTTAAATGTATTTACTTATTTTCTGTATATGAGCACACTGTCACTCTCTTCGGACACACCAGAAGAGGGCATCAGATTGCACTATGGATGGTTGCAAACCACCATGTAGTTACTGGGAGTTGAACTCAGGACCTCTAAAAGAGCAGTCAATGTTCGTAACCACTGAGCCATCTCTCCAGCCAGAAAATGATGTCTTAATGGAAGAAACCATTAAAACCTCTGGATAGCTACTGGACTGCATGAACTCAGGGTGAAAATATACATGAGCTCAGGGTGATAATATATACATGAGCTCAGGCTCCTCTTTGGCCCAGAACTCTTGTCAGTGAATGGCCAGAGAGACTCCAAGTTTTAGGAAAAGAATGTGTAGTTGGTCTGTCTGTCATCCAAGTCCTTAACCTCCTGCAGCTGGCCACAAAGTTCTGCCCACATAAGGAAGCAGGACAGCTGTGTGCATCCCAATGAAAGGAAGTGGTTTTTATCAGAATGAATCCAACTACTAAAACGTTTCAGTGACCCCACTAAAAAGATTCCCTTGCTGTTGGTCTCGCTTTATGTAGAAAGCATGGTGTATTTAATAAAAATTACAGCAGGGATGAAGAGACTTCTCAGGGGTCAGGAAAACTCACTGCTTTTTCGGAGGATCTGAATTTAGTTCTCGGCAACCCCTTTAGGCAATTCACAACTGCCCCTGCCTCTTGCCCCATGGTGTCTGATGCTCACTTCTGACCTCAATAGGCACAGGCTATTATGAGCATAAATATGTTTACTTCTAGACATCAGTATCACCTGCTTGGAGTAGAAGGAAGGATGCTGAGAATGAGGTGCCTGAGCTTTGCATCTGGACTAGAGCACATGTCATTCTGTGGCCTTCTGAGTGGTTACCATTTAATGAATCATCTATTAGCCTGTCTGTAAGACACATATGATGACACAAGGGCTTCACTGGCTGGCTTTGCATGTTTGCTTATTAACAAGAACACCAGCAACAGGTACCTCTTGTTCCAGATCCACAGATGATTGTACCATACTCAGCTGACACATGAGGGAGGCAGGGCCCAGTGGGAACAACTGATTCACCCACCCGCAGACAGGAAGCCAGGGCACAGCTGCCTGGTAGAAGCTCAGCTTTGCAGGGAGCCCTGTCTTCCAAGGGCTGAGACTCAGAAAGAAATCAGTGCTGCCTGAGAGTTAACACTGACTGTCAATTTGACCAGAGCTAGAGTCTGCATGGGAACAATCCTTTAAGTAAGTCTAGATTTGGCTCACTGAGGTAGGAAAAGACACCATAATGGTAAAGCTACGATTCTACGGGCTGGGGTTTCTATCTGAATGAAATGAAAAAGAGGGGCTGGACAGCTTTATGTGCTTGCTCTCTGATTACAGATATAATGTGACCCATCGCTTCCTACACCTACCACCATTGCTTCCCTCTCGCCGTGGCCTGGATCCTCTGGAACTAAATACATCCTTCCTCCTTAGGTCGCTTTAGCTGGTAATTTATCACAGCAATTGGAAAAGCACCAGAGCAGGTTGGAAAGGAAATGTGGGCCAAGTCGTGAACCTGTGTCAATCAAAACCTCAAGTGCCCCACACACTGTGAGGGTAATTATTTTCTTCACTGCCTGTGTCCTATGTCTATGAAGTGAGCATTCTGCATTTGTCATTATTGATCACCTGGGTATAGTTTTCCACCAAAACATGTATCAGTGAAAAACTTTTAAATCAGTGACCTCCACTGATTAGATACATCAATGTCATCTTCTCTCCTATGCACTCTCTTAGTCCAGGGGGCATAGGCGATGCTGGACAAACTTCCAAGTGGCCACAGTCATTTGACCTTGATCTTGTTTTACTTCATCCTCTGACCAGGCTGGCTCAGTCAGTCAGGGGGTTCTCGGGGCAAAAGTGAGGATTGAAAAGAAAAAAGGCAATTAGACAACACTAAACATGACTCCAGTCAGTTCTGAGGATGAAGCGGGGTTATTATTTTCCAATATGCTTTTAAACCACTTTTTAAATACACGAAGAATAATTAGATCAGTTCTGAGTCAAGGAACAAGCCAGGCAATAAACAAAGTCCTGTAAACATCTTTCTAGGGCCTAAGCAGGATGACCGAAACAGAAGGAAAGCCACATATGCTTCTGCTGAGCCTGATCTGAGCTTTGCATTAACTCAACTATAAATGTTCTTAATCCAGGTCTCTGTCCTGAGCCTAGGCCTAGAGTCAGATTCGTGCCTTGAGCTTACTTCTTTTGTCCTGGTAATGTCAAATTTCAGCCAAGTGTCTAGAAGCAAGTGCCTCCTGATGGCTGGAGTTCCCATCTTTCCATAGTGTCTGCTTCTTGCCTCCCTGTTTCCACAGTGTACAGGATGGGGTCCGGATCTTCAGTGTGACACTCAGCCCCCCACACACTGGGTCCGTCACTCTTCCTCATGTGTACACTCACTTTAAGCTACACCCAGACTCAGTGCTAAAGTCTACATTCAGGAGGCCTCTTTTCCAACTGCTTCTCTACCTACTAGGAACCACTAGAAAGTTCCTCTGCACTGCCACACCCTCTCAGTTTCAGGTTTGTCCTGCTCAAAGCACTGCCTTCCTCTCACAGTTTTAAAGCATGTGCCCTTGTCTTCCTTCTACCCCCTTACATGGCCCTTCTCCATTCTCCCTCTGTGTCCTCAAGTGTCAGCCTGGAGGAACTACTTGCATTACTTGAGATAAAATTAGATGCAGACGCTAGAAGGAAGTTATAGTATAGAGAGAAGCAGAATTTTAAAAAAAAACCCACGCATAAAAACAAACCACCAGCTTTTGGCTTCCAATGAAAGTGTGTCTATACAGCGTCAAATTAGAGCTGTGTGGCTGGTTCTCCAGAGAACCTGGAACATTGTTTACCAGCCCTTTCTCTTGTCTGTTCAGTTGCCTGGGATGCTTTGAAGTCTGCAAATCTACTATCTCCAATCAGAGCTGGGTTTCCTTTCCAGACAGGAAGACTGCCTTTAGCAGAGAAGCTAGGCTTCTATTTGTGGTCTGACTGTAGCCATGAGTCATCCAGTCAAGACAGAGGCTGATTTGATCCTTTGCTGTCCAGAGTCTGTTTACACTTGTAATTTTCTCTCTTTGCTTTGGTCTTCTTCTTCCCACTCTCATGAGTTATCAGAAGGGTCATACTCACTGACAAGCAGAACCTTTACAGGAGAGAGTACTCAAAGTAAACACACTTTTGCATGATGCCCACAAATAAATGCTTGTATTTACAGGTCTGATGACAGAGTTCCAGCAATGACTTGGCCTTTTTTGACTTGATTGAATATTCCCCTGGGCCTGCCAGTCTGGACTTCAGTTATTTAAAGAGAACATTGGAATATAACCTCAAGTTGTCTGAAAAATTGACCTTTTCTTTGGGTTTGCTCCCAGAGCAGAGCAAAGCTTTCGTTAGACTGTGGAGCTCTAGAACACTAGTTGAGAATTCACTCTCCTCAGAACCCACCAAATCCACAGAGAGCCATGGGTCTGATGATGTAAATTCCATGCTTTACTCAGAGAAATGGACACTAAAGCAGAGAAGGCGACATGTCTCAAGTCACACAGTGTAGTCACAAGGGTCCCATTGAATGGCTTGCATTGGACACTGAGCAGCTCGAGGTTTACTGTCCCCAGTGTACACACTTCCTGTGTCACACTATGACAACTGCTATACCCTCTTTTCTCTTCTGCTCAGAAATTCCACTGGCCAGAGGGACCATGGCTTGGACTAGGGAAAATGAGAGACAAACACAAAACTAGCCTATTTGTTTTTAAGGAGCTGTCTTACGGTTAGACTGGGAGATGATACAGGATACTCTTAGGAGCCCTGTGAGCAATCTGAAAGTGAACCACCCCAGAGGTACTAGAGCCACCTCCTTTCCTCCAGATCTTTATTTGCAGTCCATTCACTACAGGAGTGCTAATTCACACTTACTCAAAGTTTGAAGGAGAAAGGAGATTCATAAAGTGCATTATAAGGACTCTGTTCTGTGTGTGAGAATTATTATATTCCAACTATGACACCATATTTTCTTCAACATAAAGACTTCAGTGCTGACACTTCTCAAATCTAATATTAAAGATTATCCTTTGGTACAAGTTTTGCATAAACTTATTGTGGACCACTGGGAGTGCATACGTATACATTTTACAGAGAAAGAAAGAAATTTGTAAACTGGAGACCCCTATTTATCACACATGTATTTAGTTAGAATCAAATTACAATAATTTGTAATTGTGTTATAAGCAATCTCCAGATCATTGAAGAAGAAAGAACATACATGCATGCACAAGCACACACATGAAAATCCCCAGTAGAAAGCACTGAACTTTAAATGCAATCTTTTGTAGTGTAGACATGGCTGATCAACAACTGCTTGTCCTCACCTTCAGGGTTGAGATCATGTTGGGGGTTCCCTGAGACCCCCCTAGTCAGCTGCCACAAAACAAAGAAACAACCGGTAAGCCAGCTGAGGGTGTTACTGAGGATAAAATAAAATCACACTTTAACCATTGCTCTGTAACAAAGTAAGGAACTGGAACAGCTTGGGCACATTGGGATCTATGGTTACTCTGCGAGCAGACATGGAGCATTTCGGGAATTGTAGTGACTACAGATGTGGCAAAAACTAAAATGGAAACTCTCCAGAGTCAGAGACATTAGGTCCACTGGAGCTTCAGATTCTTTGCTCAGTATCCAGCATCCTTTGTAAAAGTGCTAAATGTCCCCAATCTCAACGTTTTCTTCTCTCAAATGCAGACTCCTCCCCAATCTTAACCCTTCCTGCTCCTCAAACTCAAGCCATCTTCTTCATTATATCAGAGTATAAATGATAGCTCAGGCCATTTAATGGTAGCGCTTAAATGCAGGGTTCAAGCCCTACCCCTGTCAAAAGACTATTGTAGCTAGAATTCGATCCTTTGATAGATTTTTTTTATGGTGTTAGTATAATGAAGTTGGTATGTTTTATCAGTATTAGAGGTATATCCTAAATAGTCTACATTCTAACATATAAATTGTTTTTTAATAGAGAAAGAAACATTCCATTCATCAATACTTGTACCCGGAGGTTTCCAAGAACTTTGATAGTCTTTTTTTTTCATGAAATTGAAAAGCTTTTACTTTTTATTTTTTATTTTATTACTCTTACTCAATGACTTTTTATTGGATGAGAGAAGTGTCATTAAAAGGAAATTATACATCTTTGAAATTTACAAGTCTGTAAAATTGGGACCTTGCCAATATAATATATATTTGGCTATATATTTTAATTGGATATTTTATTTATTTACATTTCAGATGTTATCCCTTTCTCAGTTCTCCCCCTCACATCCACTATCTCCCTGCTTCTATGAGGATGCTACTCCACCCACCCACCAACTCCCACCTCACAGCCCTGGCATTCTCCTACACTGGGGCATTGAGCCTTCACAGGACCAAGAACCCCACCTCCCATTAATGCCAGATATACTCATCCCCTGCTACATATATGGCTGGAGCCATGGGTCTCTCCATGTGTACTCTTTGGTTGGTGGTTTTTGTCCTTGGGGTCTCTGGAGGGGCGTGGTTGTTGATATTGTTGTTCTTCCTATGGGGTTGCAAACCCCTTCGGTTCCTTCAATTCTTTCCCAAGCTTCTCCAGTGAGGTATCTGAGCTCAGTCTAATAGTTGGCTGGGAACATCCACCTCTGTATTTGTCAGGCTCTTGCAGAGCCTCTCAGGAGACAGCTATATCAAGCTTCTGTCAGCAAGCATTTCTTGGCATCAGCAATAGTGTCTGGGTTTGGTTACTGTATATGGGATGGATCCCCAGGTGGGGCAGTTTCTGGATGGCCTTTCCTTTAGTCTCTGCTCTGTACTTTTTCCCTGTATTTCCTTTAGACAGGAGCAATCCTGGGTTAAATTTGGAGATGAGTGGGTGACCCCATCTTTCGACCCGGAACCTTGCCTAACCTCTGGATATGGTCTCTACAGGTTCTCCCTCCCCTTTGTTGGGTATTTCAGCTCAGCTCATCCCCTTTGGATCCTGGGAGTCTCTTAATTTCCAGACATCTGAGACTTTCTGGTGGTTGCCCTAGGTTCTACATCACCCACTGCTACAGACCGGTGTTCAATTTCTTCACCCTCCATATGATGTCATCCATGTTTCTTTCCATACTTGATACGTTTTGCCCCTCTTTTTCCTCTCTTCCTCCCGTGTCTCTCCTATCATCTACATCCTGTGAGTGTTTTGTTCCCCCTTCTAAGAAGGACTGTTTCATCCACACTTTGGTCTGTCTTTTTCTTGAGCTTCATGTGGTCTATAAATTGTATCATGGGTATGTAGAGCTTTTGGGCTAATATCCACTTATCAGTGAGTGAATACCATGTATATTATTTTGTGATTGGGTTACCTCACTCAGGATGAAATTTTCTCATTCCACCAACTTGCCTAAGAATTTCATGAAGTCAGTGTTTTAAATAGCTGAGTAATACTTTATTGTGTAAATGTACCACATTTTCTGCATCCATTCCTCTGTTGAGGGACATCTGGGTTGTTTACAGCTTCTGGCCATTATAAATGAGGCTGCTATGAACATAGTGGGGCATGTGTCCTTGCTAGTCTTTTTATCGCTGTTATTTACTTTCATTATTCACAGTGTGTGTGTGTATGTATGTACACATGCCTCTGTGTGTGTGTGTGTGTGTGTGTGTGTGTGTGTGTGTGTGTGTGTGTGTTAAAATAACAATTCATTTTGCTCTAATGATATTTAGGTAGCTAGGATTATTTGAACTAGTTAAAAATAGTGAGTACAGTTTGGATGAAAGGCCTATATACATGTTAATTCTCATCAATAACAAGGGGCAACATTTATATTCACTGAAACCTCATAATTGCTCCCAGACGAGAAGGAATCACAAGTCCTTAAAGCAGCCGAAGGAATTATCTTGAACCAGCCCCTTCTCCTCTCTATTCATCCCAAGAATAAGGGCTGTGAACTTATATATCATTTTGTGTACAAGGTCCACACATTTACCACGATCATCTAATTAGTGGTACTAGATATAACACATGAGAGTTGGAGCCGAAAGATGCATCATGACGTACCACATATCAACAGTCAACAAGGGAACCATTTTTTCAGTTCAAAGTTTAGTTTAAAAGGTTTTATTATGATTCTCATAATGTATACCTTTAATGCTTCTCTTTGATTCCCTGGTCTTCTGAGATCATTTGTATATCACTTTTCTCCAGAATGCCCCTTATAGGAGCAAGTGCTGAGTCAATCCCAGGGAAGTACATTGTGTTCATTTCTTCCCTTCAGAGACTTGACAGAGTCATACTTTTATTGTAGACAGAATGACTCCTCATATGTGTGTTGGTCATAGAACACAATACTTGTGTTCTATGTTGTAATGTAAGTTAGCTTAAATAAGGGCAAAAAGCAACGGTTTCTTCTGAAGAAAAAGCTAGTTGATGAACCCAGAAAAATAGAAAATAAAATTGACCCACTAATAATAATGGTGAACAATATCACTAGAAGCTAAATTTTGTTGTATCTGAGGATTTAAGGACTTGATTAATAAAGGCTAATGCAAAAACAAGACATATTTGTACTCTCACTGTCTTAACTGAAATTTTTTACCAAACAAAAGAGGAAAAGAGTAATTTAGAGTGACAGCACCCAGTGGAAGGCAACTAAGATCAATGCCTCTATTAGACCTCAGCACATATCTTGAGGACAGATCTCATGTCACCCATAGTACCTTTAGCATAAACGTGATAGACCAGGAAGAAAGCCAAGTTGAATGACATTCTGCAGAATGACTTCTCTGTCCCCATCATAAAGCTCAGTGGTGAATTAGAAGGCAGTGCTGGCACTTTTTCTGGTAGCAAGAGGTGGGGAAGTAAAATACAAGGCTGAATGGGAAGAAAAGAGTGTTTGCCTAGTAATCGATGACAATGGATGAAGTGTGAACTGCACTTAGCCCTAGAGTATGAGATTGACTTCTTAATTCTATCACTGTTCTGTATGTAAGATGGGAGATGCTAATGTTAGAAGCCAAAGAAGGTCACACCAGTGCTTGCTCTCTGCAATGTATATAATAAATGTAAAGTTATCAAAAATTCAAAATATGAAATGAAACAATAGTGTGCTTTGGTGCCAATAGCAGCACTCATCAAACCCTTTGGTAAGTCATATGACAACTCTAATCTCCCCTCTGATCTCTTCTACAGTTGGGAACAGAACATTTATCACTGGGTTACTGTAAAATCAGGCAAAGAATGTGGGGGCACCGTGAAAGCTATCGGCTATTTTTCAAAATATAATTTATTAACCTATCCTGTCCCATATACCTTGGCTACCACATAAAATGTAGAAGACTCAGATAGTTTCAGTTTGCTATAAAATATAGTTAGTTGAATCATACTAATTTTAAGAGACATGGTATTTTTAACTTGAATTTATATTTAATGGAATATATAGTATTTTAATTTACCAAATATGATAAAGCAGTCTACCCAAGTTCTGATATTCCATTTTATCCGATAAGACAACTTCCTCCCTCTCTCTTCAGTTTGTCCTTATACAAGACCAAGGATCCCTGCACAGGATTCCATTCAAGCACCATGGTAGCTGATCTCCCAGCTATGACCTCAGTAAACACAATTCACCAAAAATACATGACTCCTTGGGAATTTCCTTCCTCTGACCCAATTGCAATTTTGCAAAATTTATTTTAAATTTTTATATTTTCATTAGCAAATCTCATAACATGCCAATGTTACAAGTGCTTCTGGAGATGTTCCTTTTGTGAGACAAGAGCTACCACAATTCACAGGGTGTTCCCAGTAAGTGATAGGGCCATCTTGCGCTTCCTTCCTGTGCGATAGCTCAGGATGATGAATGAGAGAGAAGATAGAAGCCTGAATCCCCGTGAGTTCATCTTATGTTAGCACAGCATCACCTACCTAGAAAAATTCTTAAGCTGAGGAAACACAAATAAAAAACACCCTCCCTTTCTCATGAGGAAATTATCTTTGCCATGCACCAGACCACAAGGTCCTATGTTTTGGTTTCTCTGGGCCACATAGATAAGTAATAGTAGGAACACTCATTCAATACACAAAAACTAACAAAATCTGTTGATCAAAAATTTAATTAATTAATATGTTTATATAAAATATAATTTTTATGATTCTACCAATATTGATAAGCCAAATGTCCTCAGATAGCAGAATCTGTTCTGAGAGTGCTCTGAAATCATTGAGCAGGTCCTAAGTTTGTGAGCATTCATAAATTAAATGACTATATCAAAGTAGTAAACTTCATTGATATTTATGCATATTTCTTGTGAATAATAAAAAAAGAGGGCAAAGCAAAATTAGTGGGGCATTTGACATGACATGTGAGAAATTCAAACTTCAGTATAGACTTCATTCAAGTTACAGCTTTCAGTGGATTTGCATGGAATTCATCAGGGATCGGTGGTTTATTTTCACTCTACGTTGCTTCATTCTCACAAGTATCGGTGGTGCCGAAAGCAATGCCATCAATGAAGCATGACTGGTAAGAAAATGTTACTGACAATTATTGCATTTCTTCCAAGGAGTTAAAACAGGTACATGAGAGTTCAGATTATACCAGTTCTCCTGTGCTGAACTATAGCAAAACTGGTATAATTTTATAATGGTAGGTAAAATTGATGCTGTGAATACCTGCAAATGGGAAGAATATTTGTGGACTTATTTTGTGTGATTATAATGCAATTTTGATATTTACAAAGTTGACCCTCAAGAACCACACCAATTTTTTTTTTTTTTAGTTACAAAAAGAAATTTCCCCATTTTAAGTAAGTTTCTAATTTTATGTTGGGGTATATATAGTCATGCAGCCCATGGACCATTAGCTGTGTGTCTATGCTCTAGGCACAAACTCCATGTTTTTTCTTCTATAGCATCTGTCTGTCATGGTTCTACATAAAGAGCTCCTCCCCTCAGGTTCTATAACTCAAAGATAGCTTGATGTTCTCTCAATCTTCACATTGTTGTTAAAAAGACCCTTTTCTTGGAGTCTATAAACATCATGATCAGTATTTTATCTGCTTTTGGTTTTCAGGTCAATGATTTTATGTGTTCATGGCAAATCATTGTACAGTATCAATCAGAAAAAGCAATGCTTCCTAACTGGACAATAAAAGATCCAACTTCTTGGTCAGCCGTAGCAATGACATAGTCCACTTCAGACACTATACAATTGTAGTGAGAATTCAAGTTTTGTCAGTACCTTCTGTCTGCTGTCATATATATTTTTTTAGATGACCTTTCCAATTCCTCCTGTTCTCCCATGCTGAAGTTCGGGCCCCTGGTCTCCTTATAACAGAAAGAAATTTCAGTCATGGGTTTGTGGCACCAACACCTGCAGTTACTGAAAACACCAAAACACCTTCCTATGGCAATCAACTGTGTTTTGTTTGAGATTCTTACATCTCTCCTCACTTCATAGGTATGTCAGATGTCTTTAGATAGTATGTTTAGTGAGCTGAGAACTTTGCAGCATCAGAAGTAACAAACATTCCAGGTTCAACAGCATGAAATCTATGAGGGTCAAATTCAAGATGCAAGTTCTTTACTAACAGAAGTTACAGGCTCCAAGCATATAAGAGAATGTTCCTGCTGGGTGTGAGTCTTTAATATTTATTTATACCTCAGTTCTCCTGTCCAGTAAAGTGACATTCTTCCATTTTCTGTGCTTCTGGCTGGCCATTATCTCATGACTGTTGGGAATCAAACAATACCTAAGAACATCCATTGCAGAGCACATAGCATACTACAGACACCAAACTTGGAGTACTTCAGGTGTCTGTTTAAGCCTTCATCTGTCTGTAATTTTGTTATTTAAGTTTCTGTGTGACAGATGGGGACAATAAAGCTCAGTAAGTTAAGCAAATTCAGCAAGACCAGTGTGCTACAAAATAATGGAAACCCAAGTCCAACCCATGGATACCTCTAGAATCCATGTGTGCACACTTCCCATTGTGAAAATGCTATGGACTCAAAAAAGTATCAGAGCCCAACACATGGATACCTCTAGAATCCATGTTTGCACACTTCCCATTGTGAAAATGCTTTGGGATCAAAAAAGTATCAGGTATATAAGATTTTTCTATTTAACATTCTTAACACAGAGATTGGTGCTGGTGTTCTCTTCTATAATAACCAGCGAGAAGCTTCACTGTCCTCTAGCAAACGAGGAGTAAGGCTAGGGGCTATGCCTCTTCTCTGACTCATTGGCCAGATTTCTTCCATTAAAACCAGAAGCACAGCTTTCAAGTTCTGTGGGAAACCCGTGTGTTTCCAATTTTATAAGGTCATGCTGCCTTCCACAAGTCTAGCTCCACTCTTTACATGCTTGCTACCTGCGTCAAATCGACTTACTATACCCGGAACAGAGAGTTTTCCCAGTGTCAGCATCTCAGAGCCCAAAATGGGCTGGTCTCTATCCCATGCATCATTCTGCAAAGCAAAACTGCCAGCCAAGCCCTGTTTCTAGAACTTGTATTTATGTATAATGATGCTATGAACCAAGTGAAAGAGCCAGCTAGCTTTGTTTAGGGTATCGGTGCTGGCAGAGAGGAATCCACCTTGTGCTTTGTCAGAAAAGTCGATCGGATTTGAGACAGTAGATATGGAATGCCATCAGGGTGATTTGCAGAGATTTTTTTTTTAACCATTAAGGATACTTTAAAATAAAACAAAATTTCCCGGTAGAAGTAGAAAATTTAAAGGCCCATGACATCATTTTCTGAGCAGGTAATAAAACTGATCATGGCCATAAGTGCTGTGATGAAAGCTTTCTCAGAAGAATGTTTATTTCTGAGATCCAAAGACTTTAAGTTCCCAGATTCCTCATACCAGCTTCAGTAGTGTTGGGTCTGATGACTAAGAAGACTCATAAACAGAAAGACCAAAAGAATATGTAGGGGGGAGGAATTGTTTACATAAAGGCTGCATATTTTTATTTCTTCGCCAATCCCTTACCTTTGTGGACTTCATAAGAAGTAGGGAAGGGAAAAGGAATTAACCAAGTATAAATAAACAAGCCTGGAAGAAGATCTTATGGTCTCACAGGCCCAGGGCTCAGGAAATAATAAGCAGCTATGTTTATGTGGAACTTTGTAGTTCAATGTAAAATTTCAATGAGACCATTTCTTTTGATCCCCCAAAATATAAGTGAGGCCAACTGTAACTCGTATCCTCACTTGACACCTAAGCAAACTGACATCAAGAGCCACACTGCATGTCTAGCTTATAGCCGAAGCCCCTCTGTGAGGCCATAGCACAGGCGCCCTTCTTGAACCACATCATCCTTAAGGAAATATTGAAAATGGCAAGAAATACAACCCATTCTATTTCTGAAGGTGATTGTCTAGAAATTCATTAAATGAACAAAACCTACTACTGTGGACAAGACCAGAAAACAAAACAATATGTATTTGTTGTTGTCTCTCTGATTCCATGCTCATTGCCGACCTGACAGAACTGAATGGGAAAGGCTTCCGAGGTTTGGTATCATGAGGGAAGAGAAAGAGAGAACTGACTTTAGCACTGCTGAAAAACAGCCTATGGGTATGCAAGACTTTCCTGATATGCAAAAGCATGATATTGCCTTCTGCTGCCAAAAGTATTAGAACATTCAGTGGGTCAATAAAACGTCTAGAGGACAGACATCAGACATAGAAAAATAAAATAAATGTATACACTAGAAACAAGAGAGACAGTTCTTTACACAAAGGGAGTTGGGCAATAGGATGATCCAAACTCCAGCAGTGTCTCTTGTCCTCCCCGCTCTTAGGGCTCAAACAGTGGCGTTAAGTGTATTGCTTCTGTATGTCTCCATACAAGAAAGGCTGTAAACCCTTTTCCAGTTCCCACTGCACACTGCAGGTGCCTCTCTTCTAATCCTCCATGCACACTGCTATCAGGAATATCTCCACGCTCCCCCATGGAGCCTTCTTAAACACAGCCCTTTGTCTCCTCATCCCTGTGCATCTTTTCCTACACTGTCTCCAATGTGATAGCACATGCTAGCGCATGTATCAATGAGTCCCTCAAGTTAGTGAGCTAGTAGGATCCTTTAGAGGCTAATATTCTTGAGAAAAGGCAGAATAATCAGAACAAACATGCATGAGTCAAGACAGTGCCATGCTGGATGATTCTAATAAATTTCGAAACCCAAAGAACCATAGAAGGACATGCCTGTTCTACAAAAGGAGATGCCTGCCTGGGAGACAGTGTCATGTGCAGTGAAACAAACCCTGTTGTGCTGTGAAGCCGTCAAATGCTGCCGATTGGCCAAGGTCAATAGCCTATGCAGCTAGCCATTTTCCTCCTTGCTTTGGCCAAGGAGATGCTTGATCAAGTGCCAGCAAGCACAATGAATGTCATACCTTACAAATGCCAAGGAGACAACATGTTCCTTTTAGCATTAATTGCTTCATTCAGAAGAGGCCATTTAAAACTGAGTCTGGTCTTTTTCCTTGATGAGCAATTTCAGGCAGCTTACCAAAGCTTTTGTTTGTTGGGAGGCGAGAGGAAGAGAAGGTATTTTGTACGACGTTTTAATTTTCATATTTAATGAAACAGATTGGATAGCAGGTTCCTTCAATTTTATTTTTCTGTCTCCTGAATGCCTCCTTGCAGATTACAAGATCTTCTGGAGCTTCCTATAAAAACTTTTCTATATCTCACTAGTTACGGCTGTCACATGCTAGCCACAGAGTGAAACATAAACGCATCTTATAGCAACATTCGATCATTATTATTGTAACACGCCAATCATAAATCTCAGAGCTGGAGAGGAGAGGAACATACACTCCTGCCCCCACCTATTCTCCTGAGCTCATAAAATTATATAACTCTCAGAAGCCTTCTTTTTATTGTTGCATTTAAAATGCTCTCCCTTCTTTGCAGGCTAAATTTTTTGAAAGGATTATCTCTTCACAGTAACTGAGAATTAACGAATCCATCAGAAAACTCATCTATTTTAATTGATTAACAAAAGATGGAGAAAAAACTGCGTCAGATTAGAGGCAGGAAAGCAAGCTTGCTCAGTTTGCCATTAATGTTCACAGTGTCTTCCTCGTTCATTCTTTTGGATGAATTGAGAACAGCACCTCGGTCCATTTTTAGAACAAAACTAGAACAATGCCTGGCAGACACAGGAGTTCAATTACTATTTGTGGAGTAAATGAACAATGTAATTTGGCTATGTAACATAACTTTTTCTGGGTCTCCATTTTTTTCCTTGTTCAAAAAAAGAAAAACCAAACGTGATTGAAGATATCTGTGTCTCTGCCTCACGTGGTCATTGTAGCAAATGAGATAAATCATGACTTTGTGAGCTGCTGTATGATGTTCAAAACTGAAGGGGCAGAGCTGTTAGTGACAGATGCCTGTGACCTTTGGCAAGCATGTGACCTGTGACCTTAAACAGGACATTTCAGCTTTTCCAGCCATCTTCTCCCCAGTGTACACAATTGTATTGAGCAATCCCTAATTTTGTTTCCAGCTCAAACCAAGGTCTTTCAACAGCATGCATCATGCTATGCAGAATGCCCTTCTAGGAAGAAACATTTACAAAATTCCACGAGATTTCAAAGAAAAGCAAAATGCACTGATTTTTTTTTCTAAAATACTTGGTCCTGGTTACAGTTTGAAATACAAAAGCAGACAATCAGGGAACCGCCCAGGGAGGCATGAAAACCAGATTTCATAAGAAAAGTCTTTGGGGGAAGTAAAAATTTGAGCTAACTTCTGGTATGCATCATTTGGAGATCATTCTGACCTTCCAAAATGCTTGTGTAATAAACTTGGATTTGGCATTTGGCTCTGGCTTTTGCAATCTACCTAATGAGGAAGATTCTAAAGGAAACCAAAAGTATGCTGCACCGAAACATGCAGGGAAATGTGGAGGTTGGATGCTGTAGAAACACACGATTGAGAACTAAACAAGCTACTTCATGGGACTGTCAGGACAATTCAAGGCAATTCCAGCCACACAGAAAGAAGAAACACCATGGAAGCTTTCAGGGGAATTTGTTGACTTACAAAGCCAGAAAATTTCATACAGACTTCAGCTGACGGAATCAGTCCATCAAGAAGTACCAATGGAATGAGGAGAGCAGATACCACCAAGAATTAAAAGCGTATGCCAGTTTGCTCTTAATGTTATTAATAAAATCACACATGGTTAGCAATTAAATATTCTTGCAGTATGACACTCGCAGATTTACTCTCACATGCTTAATTCTCATGGTTACTTTTCCTCACTCCCCTGATTTTGAAAAATTCTGTCTTGTTTTACATACGTACACAGAGGCAGAGAGAGACAGAGACAGAGAGACAGAGACAGAGACAGAGCTTATCTTGATTCCTGATCCTTCATTTCCAGTATTCATTGAACTATATGACCGCCATCAAGTTCGGAGGAAGTCATAAAAGCATTACTTAGGGCTGCATAGGAAAGTGTGGAAGACTAGGGTCTGCTTTAGGAACAAACAGGGAAGGAAATGGCAGAAGGTCAGCACCACCAGTATTTACATCCCATTTGTTTGTCATCGATGAGATATACATCAGCAGTGCTCAGTACTTATAACCATGACAAAGATTCACTTTGTTTCTCTTCTTTAACTGCAAAAAAAATAAGTGTTTTATATGGTCTTCCAAATTCATAACAAAAGAGAAGACAATACAGACTACATAAGGCTGGTTTTTACATTTCAAGCATAGGGTATTCTTAGGATAGATAGTTCAGTGGATAAACCTGCCTGCCCTCAAACCTGACCACGTGTTTTCAACCCCAAGTATCCCTTTGGTGGAAGGGAGGAAACTGACTCCCACAAGAAAGACGCGATTTAGTAATTCAATACTAGCTTTCACAGCTACTCTTGGTTCCTTGTTATCGAATAAAAGGCTTTATGTTCATCTAAATCTTCCTGTCTCTTATACCTCCCTCTGGAGCTGCAGGAATACCAAGACTTGGGTTCAGATAATATATGGCAAGAAATGAAAATGTAGGTCTCCAAAATGCTGAAGACCTTGAAGGACAACACTGAGGTTGGACAAGTTTGACTCTCAGATATAATTCAGACAAAATTTACTGATGCCCCTTAATCTTTTTACCTGCTTGGCACCAGTTATCCCGCACCCCCATACACCCTATGAGCTGATCCTAAATAATAGTTTTCGCTAAAATACATTACTGGACTGCAAAGTCTATTTAGACACTTGCTTTAGTTTAGATGTAAGTTTGACACACATCTCGTGCCTGCCAACCAGTTTTATAAACACATGTGTTAACATTGATATTCCTCTACCTGTGAACTCCTTGTCATAGACAGTCCTAGTTCATTATGGCTGTGTCCTCTTATCATAAAACAAAACCTGTCCTCAAAATCATATTTGTTGAATGAATGAGAAAAAGAACATTTTAGCTCAGTCATTTTGAGGCAGCCAAAATAGGGAGGCAAGAAAACTATTAGCAACCAATAACACATCTAAGAATTTCATATGCAGCACATCGCACAGAGCGTGGTCCTGGAAACCTGAAGAGGGTGACAAGGAAATAAAGAAAAAAAAGGCACCCAAGACACACAGACAGACACACAGACAGAAAAGTCAGAATTGGGTGGGCTTTGCTCACTTGGATAAATCAGCACCAATTATGCAAGCAATCAGGAACCTCTGCATTCAGTGTGGACAGCACAAGGGAGCAATCCACTATCATCAGTGGGGTTTCTGAAGACAAACGGTTCCAGGTTTCAGTCATCCTAGAAGAGGAAGCTACAGTTGCTAGATTTACACACACTAGTCAATCACTGTAAACACTCATACTTGGACCAGAGGAAAACTTTGTCCCTTCTATAGATTCAAGGCACTAGGACCCATGACACAGCCACCCCTATGCCAGTCAGTTCACACTGACTCAAGGCTTTCTTGGGCCCCCACACATACTCATGAGAATAAGAGAGCTGCAAGGTTCTCTGAAGAATCACTTTGGAAAGAGTGCTTCCTTCCAAAGCAATGTCACTTTTGTGACAATAACTCTGGTCATCCCAACTTAACAGTGCTCATGTTTAGAAACTCCACAGTTACTGGGCTTTTTTTTTTTTTTTTTTTTTTTTTTTTTTTTTTTTTTTTTTTTTTTTTCCATCCCTAAGCATTACTATATGAGCTTAGGTCAAAGTTGTATTTATTTTATGATTTTACCAACATGGTGAATCTTGCCAAACAAAACAATGTGTTTTTCAATTTAAGCCTCAATGATTGTGCAAGCTTGAGGAACTGAGCTTAATCCCCAGAACCTCCATGAGAAAGATGACACCCAAGACCCCCTCTGCCTGCATGCATGTGTGCATGATCATGCATTCACACACACACACACAAGTATGAGCACACACACACACATATACAAGTGAAAGCTTGCATATATCTTGGTGTGGAGGGGTCATTTGACTAATCTTTGAACTCTGTGGAAACTGTGAAAAACAATGGCCTTGACTTCTTTAAAGTCATTCTAGAAACGTCAGCGGAAGTAAGCCCCCAGTCATCTGGACCACTCCGTCACTTTTCATACTCTTCCACTGTGCATATGAAACACTACAACTTTCCAGCACCACAATGACCCTATGTTGAACATGAGATCAACATTGACGTAACCTTTGGCATTGTAGCAAGGAAACATTCATGGCACAACAGTTATTGTCACTGGTCTGGGGGTTTACACTGACAGCTTATGGCTGATATAGTTATCCTCACTGATATGGTTACCCCTCATCAAGGAAACCCAAGGATTTTGGGTTGTTTTATTTTTCACTGAAGCCCAGTCTGTTGACATTTCAGTGCTGCGTGTTCACTTTCAGACCCCACTATTCCACCAGACTGATGTTTACAGGAAGGTCTGGCATCATTTTTAACCCGCTGGCTGTGATTTCATTTAGTGTGTCTTTGCTTGGGCCACAGTTAATAAACCTTGGGTTTATTCAAGCCCAAAGGTTAGAAAGTTTCCACCGGCTCACAGGCTTGTGGGACAAGATACATCTAGATACATCTCAAACAGCGCTTCACTGGCTAGTGTATTCTCCACTCAGCACAAGAGGTGAAGTGGGTATATGGCTTGGCTTCCCAGGAACTATCCCTCTTTGACCATGAAGAAATAAAGTTACTTAGAAAAATTTTGGCCACTAACCAAGGGGTGGAGAGAGCTGACACACTCCATCCCTGCTGATTTCCACATGCAGCCCACAAGGCTGAACCACCACTCCTACCTCTTTATGACCATGTGGCCGCCTCAGTAAACAGCCTCTTTAGATCCACTTATGCTCTTTGCCATCTTGCTGCTCACTCTGCCTGAGGTTTTACATCCCAAGGAAGTGTTACATTAAACTTGCTTCAGATAGAGAAAGCAAGGCTACTTAAAGTGAAAAAAAAAAGGTTTTCTTATAATAAAATTGAGAAGTTGTAATATTATTGTGTGTGTGTTATGCTGGTTTTAACTGAATATGTTTATATATAGATAAATATGCACAGCATGGATGGATGGATGGATGGATGGATGGATGGATGGATGGATGGATGGATGGATAGATTGATGAATGAATAGATGGATAGATAAATATAGATATATGGATAGATGATAGAAGGCTGGTAAATACAAATAGAGGATAGATAAAAGATAGATAGATAGATAGATAGATAGATAGATAGATAGATAGATAGATAGATAGATAGATAGATAGGAAGGAGACAGAGCCAAGCCACTATCAGGACTCATAGCCTGCATGCAGACTGCTGAGCACCCAGAAGAGCATTAGGAGGCTCTCCATTCTGAGCCCACGAGTGAGTCTCAACTTCTCCACTGTTTCCTCGAAGACAAATGTCCAATAAATGTGGACTGTTGACTTGACGTTGTTGAGTTTATGTTATGACATTATTCTTCTCCAGGAAGCAGAAGCAGATATTATTTTCAGGATGAGAAACTGTGCAAAACAAGCAGAAAAGGAGTGCACATATGATATATTTAGGAAAGTCGTGAGTGTACCAGCATCTGTACTGTTGTTCTAAAACACACACACAAAGAAAGAATAATGTATTTTAAAACTAACGTATGCAGGACTGGGAAGAAGGCTTGGTAGGAAAACATATGAAACATAGCACAAGAACCTTCATTTAGACCCTCAGCACTGATGTAGATCGCTCCCCAGAGATCATTGACCAGCTGGCCTAGAAGGGTGGGTTAGCTCCACATTCTTGAAGAGACCATGTCTTACAAACTATGGTGGAGCACGAGAGGATGACTCATGAAGGCAATTCTGACCTACATGCTCAAACATACCCACTGTGAAATGTACATGGACAATACTCTACTGTCACTCACACACATGCACCATACCCACAGTGACATCTACATAAATCACACTCCGCACCCATGAACACAAATGTACACATACCCACAGTAACATGTACCCACACCACACACCCACCCACTTACACACACACACACACACACACACACACACACATTAAAAACAAAACAAAGTAAATTTTACAGAATCATTAAAAAAAAGAAACCTCAATGAAACAAAGTAATTAATTCACCCATTACATCTGAAATGAGCATCTGGATACCCAAAGAGGCTCCAAACAGTCTCTTTCTAGAAGCAGTCAGCCAGGAATCTCCATGTTCTATGAGCTGCTGTCAGCTTGCCCCTGCCTCCAGCCCCACACAAAGCCAGCCTGCCTGACTACTAGACAGTCTAAACAGTGGCAGATTGGCTCTCATTGCAGAGCACTAGCTCCAGATGTCCACAATTCAGGAATACTTGGACACATTCTTCAGACATAAATGAAACTCAGTATTTCAAAAGCCATCAACCTGCTGGAAGGTTGGAAGAACCACAGATATGGACAGGAAGCCAGGATGGTCACCTTTGGGTGCTCATGGCATCATGGAGGTATCATAGATCGTGGGTTCTCTACCATGCAAATTATTCAATCAAAAGTACATGATGTTAGAGGACAAATTACAGACAAGATTGAAGAGATGTCTTAAAAAGCCTGTAGAGTTTCTTTCTGTCCTATGAATATAACTATACAAAATAACTTGTTTTCAACAAGGTAAACAAAAACTGTAAAATAAAATTTCTTTTACAATAAATTATAATCTGGATGATTCCTTGTGCAGATACATTCAGAAATTGCATATCCTGTGAGAAAACTCAAAGATCAGTTTCAATTTGGAGGTTGTTTTACAACTTATATATACACCAAATTAAACATTTGTAGGAATATATGAGGGGTGGTATTCATGGAATTTCTATAGATGAGGCATTGCTTTCAGGTCTGTATTTCCTTCCAAGGCAATGTTTACATGAATGTAGCAAATTAATAGGAGAAAAAAACCAAATTGTAATGTGCATGTTATAAAGAGAAACTTATGTTCAGAAAAAGCCACTAGCTGAACACAAACATTTTTTTGCCAATCTTATAAAAACACACGCTATGAGTATTCACATATAGACATCATCTTTGCCTTTAAGCAATATATATATTATATATATATACATACATACATACATACATGTAGTCTGTCTGACCTCCTGAGATACTCAAATATTATCAAATATTATTATGTCAATGAGATTCCCCATCCCCTTAATGCACCCCAAAAGCCACATGAAGAAATTAAGTTATGAAAAGTCAGAGGATGCTAAAACGTAGATGGGAAATCATTGCACTGTCTTTGCTGTGTACTTTAAAATTAGGTTCTGTTTTGTTTTTGTTGGTGGTGGAGTTTTTGTTTGTTTTGTTTTGCTTTTCTAAGTCTACAGTATAAGTTTTCAAAAGGTTTTTAGTGTTAGTTAACATGTCCTGTAATTTTTCCTTGATCCTCCCTTTCCCTTACCCCCACCACGAAGTTCTATTTATTCCTATTCTAGTTTCTCCTTTATCTCTTTATAACACTATGTTTTATTTCCCCTTCTTTGGATAAAGCAGTGCGATTCTCAACCCTCTCCCGACAGCTTAAAATAGATAGTAATTAACAGAGACCAACCAATAGACAGTGTGCAGAGACAGACTTGGGAGCACTCAGCTCTAAATGGGATGTCTCCATAAAATCTCTTTCTCAAGGCTGAAAGACCTGACCAAAAGAGAGGATTGTAGACTGAGAAGTGGTAGCATATTACTGAAGGAAACTGTCTTCCAGACACATCAGGACTGATACGTTGCAGTTGCTAATTAACCTCTACTCAAATAGATCCCGGGAGTGGTGGCACATTCTGGGTTCCTGAATGAAAATCACATACACACATACCCATGCAGCATTCTACCTTAATATGCCTTTAACAGCTCAATGACAGGACCACTCCAAACCTCCAAAAGACAAACACACTCTCCACTCTGATAATCCTGAAGTATTACTTACTAAAACCTATATTCTATTCTGGCCACCCCAGACCCCTAATGGGCCAGCATCCCTGACCCTTACATTTTATCAGTCTCTGTATTCTACACTTCTCGGGCCTGAGCTTCTTGTTTCCCAGCATGGAGGTTCTAAATCCTTCTTTCTGTCCCCTTGCCCACAAATCCCAAGGTTCCTCCTCTGTATCTCTGCCCAGCCATTAGCACCCAGCAACTTTATTCATCAGTCAGAACCATCATCTGGTTGCAGGGACCCTTAGCATCTTACATGAAGATTGTCATGCAATTTGGGGAACCCAGTAAACGCTATACAGACATTAGTCCAAATCCAGAACACTAACACACAAATGAACTCACGTAATGGAACACCCAAACAGTGCACAGATTCAAACAAGACAACATCCCAGCACTAAGAGATGGAGCTAGACACAAAATCCCACCTGTAACTCAGAAGTTATTTGCAATTAAAGCCTGCTGGAGAAGGGAAAGTTTTTTTTTTTTCTCCAAGGGATTGTCACTGGGTAAATTAACCACACTTGAGGGCAGGATCCACGCCCAGGACTAGTTGGCTAACCTCAAACCTCCATGGTTTAGAGACAGGAGAGGTAGAGAGGGAAGGATGAAAAGAGGGAGGGAGAGATTCTCTCTCTCTCTCTCTCTCTCTCTCTCTCTCTCTCTCTCTCTCTCTCTCTGTGTGTGTGTGTGTGTGTGTGTGTGTGTGTGTAAAACAATAATTAAAGAGCCATGAGATCCTAAGATTTTAGCTTCACCAACAGGGAGAAAATAGTCAAAACTGGCCATGGAGCTTTGTAGAATATTTATTAGATAAGTTATCTGATGGAATCGGGGGAAATCTCTCTTTAGCAAGTGTTTCTGGGAAAACTACACACACAGACAGACAGACACACACACACACAATTAAAACTAGATCTCCATCTCTCTCCATGTTCAAAAATAAAAGGAGATAAAATGACATGATCTTGGCCCTGAAACTTTGAACCTCCTAAAAAAGCAAGATAAGTACCCTGAAAGACTTTCTGAGAGTTTTTCCAATAGCTCAGGAATTGAACTGCGTCAAATTACAATCCTTCTGCACAGTAAAGAAATAAACACAATGGAGAGTCGGTCTACAGAACAGAAGAAAATATTTACCCGCTATTCATCCAAGAGAGGATTCATATCCACAATATATATAGAAATTTAAACCCCAAAAGAACAAACAATCCAATTAATCATATGAGTAATTTACCTCAAAGAAGAAAGAGGAGGAGGAGGATGAAGAGGAGGAGGAGGAGAAAGAACAAGAAGAAGAACCAAATGATGGGGGAGAAGCAGTAGCAGCAACACTAGTAGCTAATGGTTGTATAAAGAATTAAAATCTTTAGTCATAGAAGAAATGCAATTCAAACCACAATGAGATTCTTTCTCCAAAACAGTCCAAATGTCTATTAAGGATACAAAACACAAAAATACTAATGTTTAAGAGGATGTGAGACAAGGGAGCGCTTGTATATCAATAGTGAAAATTTAAGTTAATACAGCTACTATAAAATTAGAATAGAGATTTCTCAGAAACTAAAATCTAGAATGATCTAGCCAGGACACTCCTTGTAATCAAAGTCAACATATAATGGAGATATCTGCACAGGCGGCAAACACTCTTCTCAATAACCAAGAGTGTGAGTCAGTCTCTGTGTCCGTCAGCAGATGAATGGATGAATAAAATGGAAAGTATATATAAAATCTCATGACAATCACAGAAAATGGGGGGTGGGGACTCTAGGTCATTATGTTATACCAAATAATCTAAGCTCAAAAAAATGCAATTTTGCATTTCTGACATGTGAGCTCTATAAGAACAAGTAAAAGGGAAGAAGAGGGGATGCTAATATGGGGGGGTAGACCAAAGCATATAACATGCATGATGAAAATAGTGAACTTATTATGCTATATAATTAATGTGGAATAAAATAATAAATATGTAAAAGATAATCTACTGTAGTGAATCCTCACTTAATTTACATGTTTAATTAAGCCAAAATCTATGATTAAAAAGCTTAGACAGCCTTTGTTGACTGCATACTACCCACCAAGTGCTATAGTATTTATCTTCTATACAAAGCCTGGAAGGTAGACATAATTCTCATCTTTCAGAGGAACAAGAGACTGAAAGAGAATAATTGCTTTGCTTTACGTACTAATTCATTTAAAAAGGCAATATACTAATATATTCAACACTTTGCATTACCACAAATGGTGGCTCTTCTTGCTATAATAAAAACTGTGATTTATCTTTCTAGCTATACTTTCTTTATTATTACCTTTTAATTTTCTCAAACACTTAGGAGATGTGATAAGCCATTATAATTCTCAGCTTGAAGACATAATATTGAATAATAAAATCATAAGACATATGCCAGATCCTCAAGGTACCCCTATATCTGCTCCATGACTGTACCTTTCTCAAGCTACAAATATATATATACATACATACATACATACATATATATATATATATATATATATATATATATACTTGCAACTTTTTAGCTTGTTTCCTTTGTTGTTGTTGTTGTTGCTTTGATAAACATTGTGACTAAAAGCAACCTGCGAAGAGATGTATTCATTTCATTTTACAAATTAGTCTATTAATGAGAGATTTCAAGGCAAGAACTCAAAGCAGAAACCTACAAGATTCGATAAAGGAACTCCCCTTTTTGACCTTGCTCTCAGGCTCATATCCAGCTTGCTTTTCTCCAATAACTCTGGACTGTGTCAAGTTGAGCAAACATGAAAACCCTATCCCTTGTCAATGTGACACACCAACATATCACCTTTAGCTATAGCCTTTTCTTTCTTATTGGACCCCAAGAACTTATGAGAATATCATAACATAAAACAATGTTAAACATCCCACACTCTTGACAAACACCGATGCTCTGAAAAAAATCATTCAGAAACCCTATCCTGGTGTAATGCCTATAAACTACAACAATGGCCAGAAGAATGCAGGACATCCTAAAAGATGCAATTATAGCAGTTCTATGATGAGGGTAACTCAAAGGCCTCTGACCCCGGCTTAAGGACCACTAACTAGAAGAGAATTTGTGCCTGACACTGTCAACTTAGCCAACCACCCATAGACAATAAGGCCATGGTACTTAGAAAACCTGCTGCAACCATTCTCCTAAATCAATAAACTTTGTCACTGGATTCTAAATACCTTATTCACTCCAATTACTCTTGTCTTGTACACACAGGAAAGTGTTCTTCTCACACAACATCAGAGGAGCATCTCTTTCAGAGATCACTACAGAAAAGCCACTGCTGGTCAGAAACACTTTTCACTCCTGATTAATACATTACATCATAACCCTTCCACCCGAATCTTAGGGAACATCACAGAAGAGAGGCAAAGAGCTAGTAAGACCAGCACATCTGCTGTGAGGTAGTCACTTCTAAAAAAAAAATAAATAAAAGGAAAACAAGGGGTAGCACAAAGTGAGGAGACAGGGAGGATGGGGTTCCTCTGGGAAGAGTTAGGGAGAGGGGTGGGAAGGTAAATAGGATAAAGTTGTAGATATATTGGATGAGATTCCCAAATAATTATTTTAAAAATCACATACTATTTGCTAGGTCACTGTCTCTTTAAAATGCTTTAACTGTGGCTCCTGTAAAAAGAAATTAAATACTTTCTTTTCCAAGAAGGGAGGGGAAACAGGGCATAATTACAATCAGATCAACATAAAACAGAAGTCCAGTAAGTCCCTCTATGTCACTTCTGGGACTCACTCGTGACCTAGTTTCAAATGGCTTTAGTAACTAAGCTTCCTCAGCTCTGCCAGTCATAACTAAACGTCTCATGAAACAGCAGCCACTCGTCTTGTTGGTGTTCCATGGTTCTTGCTCCAGTATCCTGGAGTCCCCGCTAAAAATGATACCTTCCCCAACTTCCTTTCCTCATCTCTCTTCAGACCTTGTCACATGCCAAATGCCAGCCACTCTCCATAACCCTCCTTGGTCTTGCATCTTTTGTGCTTTCAAAACCAATGTCTTATGTGTGATCCTTACACTTTATCAAGTTTGGCTTCCAACTTTAGATATAGCAAGATCCTCATATCTATACCCATTCATAGCACAGCAACTACTGTATGCTAATATCATGGAAATACTTCCTGAAAGATTTGACCTCAGTGATGGTATCTCCTGTAAATCATAACTTATTTCTCAACCTCAGGTGAACAGCATCAATTGTCCAGACAAGAAATGCAATTGCTAGGTTCTAGTCTCTTGTCTAGACTAGAATTAATTAAAATATATCACACAAAGATCCTCAACAGAGACTTTTATTCCCTCACAAACCTTAGGAGCTGGGCTTCTATCGTCTTGATTTCTCTCAAGGTTCTTATATTTAAAGTCCCACAGAACAGTCTATTAAGGTATAAACACTCAACATCTTTTCCAGCTCAAATCTCCAAATGGTTCTATAGTGCTCCCCCTAAAGCAGGTTAAACACAACAATGGGCTATTCTCAGTACCACTGCAATAAACACTGAGCAAAAGCATTTTAGGAATCAAAGGGTTTATTTCATGTTGAAGGCTACAGTCCATTGTTGATGGTAGTTGGGGATGAAACCAAAACAAGGTAAGAACTTGAAACAGAAACCACAGAGTGAAGAACTCTACTAATTCTCTGGCTCTCAGGTTCATGTTCAGCTACCCCTCTTGTACAACCCAGACCAACCTGCCCAGGGATGGAATTGTACACATGGTCTGGCCCTCCTACATCAATTAGCAGTTGAGAAAAATGCCCCTTGGACATGTATACAGCTCAATCTGATTGAGGCAATCCCCCAGTTGGGAGTCTCTCAAATAATTAACTAGGTAAGCATCCTTCAAAATGTGATTTCTATTTTATATCAAGTTTGGGTTTTTTTATTGCTGTTTTATTCCTAGCAATCTGTTAGTGTGTTATGTACTCTAGATACAATGATAAAAGGTATGTATTCCTGCATTGTGATATGTGAGAAGTACTTCATAAGTCACAAGTATGGACTTAGAACAGTACAACAGGAGTGACTGTCAACAATATAAGGTGAAGCCTGGAAGATTCATATTGACATCATGCAAATATGCCTTTCCCTTCTTGATTCTCTTCTGCACTGGCACTTTCAATAAGACTCTGCTGGTCAGCTCCCTTCATCTCTTCGTTATGGTGCTGGTTTCCTTTTATAAAGGTTCTTAATGAGTTCATGTTCTAAAATGCATACCCCATATTTCAGTTTCTCTTGGTTCTCAGCTAAGGCACTGTGGATTTCACTGTAGTAAAAGAGTTTCTTATAGAGAGATTTTGGTGCAATCAGACGGACAGTTAACTCTTCCCTCAACAAGGTATCTACCAGAACTGGGCAGTCTTTACCAGTGCTACAGAGATCTAGTCTAAGCCTCAGTTGAATACTGCTAACTATATTATGCATGAAGGCCAAGCTCTGAAACCATGGATGAAGTCAGGTTATTAGAGGCTAGGCAGTTTGAAGAGAACTTAGAAACCTCAAGTACATAAAATATATTTTGTTCATGCTAGGGGAAGGCTTGTTAGGCAAGCAGGCAACCAGTGCACACTGGCTACACATAGGAAGGCACACACAAACAGACGAGCACATAGGCAAGCTGATCAGAGCAAAGCCATGTAGATACATCGCTTTAAAAGGTGGCATTCTGCCAGAAATAGTTATATTACAGATAACACCATAGTTTACTGTTTTGGTTTCCAGGATATTTTTTCTTTTGGAGGGGAGTGGGAGAGTGCAATAGAACTTTATTGATGGTATTCAAGAGAGTAGGGAGAGCTCCTTAGGCCCCTTCTGTTATTATGGGAGTCTGGAATGGAAATTATGAGGGGGATGCTTACTGTTGGGAAAGAAACTCCTCAGTAACTGAGGGCCTCTCTCCTGCTCTTAGTGTCCTTGCTGAGGGGTGAGTGGTCCAGGGATTCTTATTCCTTGGAGGCCATGTCCTATGAGGTCAACCACCCTGTTGCTGTAGCTATATTCATTGTCATACCAGAAAATGAGCTTCACAAAGTTGGCATTGAGAGCAATGTCAGCTCCAGCATCAAAGGTAGAAGAGTAGGAGTTACTGTTGAAGTTGCAAGAGACAACCTGGTCCTCAGTGTAGCCCAGGATGCCCATTAGTGGGCCCTCGGCTGCCTGCTTCACCACCTTCTTAATGTCAACATACTTGGCAGGTTGGCATATCAGATCCACAGCAGATATATTTAGGGTAGGAACACAGAAGGCTATGCCAGTGAGCTTCCCATTCAGCTCTGGGATGACCTTGCCCACAGCCTTGGCAGCATCAGTGGATGCAGGGATGATGTTCTGCGCTACCACATGGACATCACACTACAGCATTCCAGAGGGGCCATCCACGGTCTTCTGAGTGGCAGTGATGGCATGGACTGTGGTCATGAGCCCTTCCATGATGCTAAAGTTATCATAGATGACCTTAGCCCGGGGGACTAAGCAGTTGGTGATACAGGATGCATTGCTGACAATCTTGAGGGAGTTGTCATATTTCTCATGGTTTACACCCATCACAAACATGGGGGCATCGGCCAAAGGGGCAGAGATGAGGATCCATTTAGCCCCACCCTTCAAGTGGAACCTGTCATTCTGCCTGGTGGTGAAGACTCCATGATATACTCAGCACCAGCATCACCCCACTTGATGTTAGCAGGGTCTCGCTCCTGGGAGATGGTGATAGGCTTCCTGCTGATGACAAGCTTCCCATTCTCAGCCTTGATTGTGCCATTGAATTTGCCATGGTTAAGGTCATACTAGAACATGTAGACCATGTAGTTGAAGCCAGTGAAGGGATCGTTGATGGCAACAATCTCCACTTTGCCAGATGCAGAGCTGAAGGTAGCCCTGGTAACCAGGTGCCCAATAGGGCAAAAACCATTCACACCAACCTTTGCCTTCTTGTCTAAGGGACAAGGCTGGCATTGCATGAGAAGTTGCTGCTGTGTCTGGAACAGAGAGGAGCAGAGATCACCAGGGATGGCTGCAGTCCATATTTATAGGTTTCTAGGATTTCTATTGTCAGGTATTTTGTGCTGATTCATAGACCTGTGGTTGTACAGCCACCTTGACCCATGCTGGATATGAGCAGCATGCTGTCCAAACATAAACTGTTCCTTATAACCCTGTGTTTCTTCACATAGACTGGCAAGTGCCAAGAATATAAGAAAAATAGTTGGGATACAGGAGGAAAAAATGAAAGACATCAGTGCACAGGACAGAGACACAGAGTTTATTGAAATAGTTACATTGAAAGAGGCATACTAATATCCAAAGGGCTTGCTTGCTTTAAAAAAAATTAGATGGCAAACCTAGTAGAGAGTTTAATCTTCAAGTTTCCAAAAGAAACTTTGCAAAAAAAAAAAAGTTTTGATGGAAAAATTAAACACCACCACCAACAGCAACAAGAAAAAGCAAACAAACAAAACACGATGGTATTTCCTCGAGGTTCCAACTGCTACAAAAACATATTACCTCCTGAGGGTTTTAAAGAACAACTCACTGGTTAAGAGTACATACTGCTCTCCAGAAGACTGGAGTCGGCTTCCCAACACCCTGTGAGGCAGCTCACAATGACTAACAACTCCCTCTCCAGGACTTTCAACACTCTTCTGACCACCACAGCTACCTATACTCGTGTGTGTGAACGCATACACTTGTACATGTATACACACACACACACACACACACACACACTTAAAAAGAAAAACATTTAATTTTTTAAAATATGATACTTCCAAATAATATTTTTATTAATTTCTCAAACCAGATTTTTATCTCTCAAATCACAGCTCATTTTGGAAACCACGAAATCTCCATCATTTAATAAAAGCAGTGTCTTCAGCATCACAACTACTGTGTGACTTGGTCAAATGCCTTGTTATGTCCCACATAACCAGATCATTACGAAGCTTAAGTTCAAATCTTAGCCTTGTGAAGATAAAAATCCCTTGCTGTCTGCACCATCCCGCCTGCTGTAAGCCAAACTATCAGCATTTATTTTTTTTCTAACCATTTCTCAGGGCCATCACAGACAACAAATAGGTTAGCATTTTCAAAGGCAATAAATTTTACAAGCAAACACTCACTGTACAAACATTAGTCATTATCTTTACCAAATAATTTGTTATGTAACCATTTGAGACATGCTAGAACCAAAATATTAAGTGTGATGGAAGGAGGTGACGGAGAACCAACACTACGGACACTTTCTTGAGGGTGACACTGGACCTGGTCCTCAGACAATACATTTGGTGTTCCTGAACAGTTCCAAATTCTGCCCACAATACTCCCCAACACACCTTCCATAGCTCCACTGCACGGAAGCTGAGGTGCTTCAGTTTTTGGTAGAGCAAAGGCAAGACCCACTGTGCTGCTGGCAGGCACGGTGGTAGCAGGAGATCCTAATATGTCATAGGAAGTTGTCTTCTCTCGGTGGCAATGTCCCTCTCTGGCTCCTGGATGGCTCCTGAGACCTGGCCTCTTTTTTCCAAACCTTTAAATCAGCCTTCTTCTCAGGCTGACCTCCTCAGGCTGAATCTTAGTTTTGACTTGCCCTCCTTTCTTCTCATCTAATTTCATTTGGCCCCGTGTTCTTAATTTTTGAAGGTGGATGGGGCCAAGTCCTTGCCTCTGCATTGGGATTGTATTTAGACATCATTGGCCTAGGTAGAAGAGAACACAGTCAGATTTCTGGTAAAATCTTCAAGGGGAAACAACTCGTCTTCCACTGTGTGGTGCATATGACCTGGCACTGAGAAACAAGGCGAGGAGACATGAGAGAAATAACAAAGAGTAATGTTTTTTCAAATAGCATCTTTGGAGCAATCAGACTTATAGTTAGAAGCCCTTCCCTGGGTATCCTTTGCCAACTTTCTTTCCATTTTGTGTTGCTGAGGGATGGAGGGATTCAAGTCAGACCCCACATCTTATACTACTTTGGCCCAACTGAGTCCAAGCAGGTATGGAGTTAGAAATCTACCCAACTCACCACATAAACAACAAAACCACACCCAAGCATTTCTCCAGATTCCTCTGCCGGGTTTCAGGCTATGCCTCTACCTCCGGGAGCAAATGACCCCCCCGGAAAGCTACAGAGGATGGGACATAAAAATAAATACTGATTTCCCCCTGCCCATTTTCACACCCTGTCTGGCCTGATCTGCCTCCCCTCTCCACTTCCACCCACATCTCCTCCTGGTCCCCAAGGGGTGCTATTCCGGAGCCAAAATCCACTTTGTCAGCACAAGAGCAGCTTTGCCTTCTCTTACTCCACAAGCCATGTGACCCTGGATATCCTCCAGGGCATATTTCATCTGGCATCAGCCTCTCGAGGTCACCATGACCCAGAACTTCCTGCACTCGGGGGCCAGCCAACCAGCACCTGCCAAAGCCAGCCATGGCAAGGAATGAGCGCTGCTTGGGGAGGGCTGACGAAGTGTGGTGCCGGCAGAGGCCCTGTCTGCCAGCAGACGGTAGCACTGGTTTTCCACTGTTGTTCCTTCCCTAGGACCAAGTCAACAAACTAAGAAGGGAGGAGCTTTGCAGCTCAGGCATGCAGCGGAAAGCTGTTACTTTTTGCCTTCATGGGGACAGCTATTGACCCTTAGTGGAACCTGGAGACTCTGATTTCCCAAATGTCCCAGCACTGCACTGTGCCAACAAGAGGTTTTGGATTTTATGGATTCACTATACCAGTTTTTCCCTCATGAATAAGAGAAACTGTTATAGAGGCAAAAGACCGTGTCTTGTATATAGCTTGGGTCAAATGATTAAGACCATAAAAGTGATGTTATTTTACAGGGTCCCTAACTATCTAAGGTCATGATGTTTGAGGCCTATGAAATACTGTGAAACAGACATACATAAATAAATGAGGTCTGTGCTCCTTCATTACATATGCTAAGGAGGCCTTTGAGTGTCAATGAAAACAATCCACATCCCACCCTAGAAAAAAAAATCACAACCATTCAAGGTTTCCTCATAATTTTGAGAAAGTAGACTCTGGAAAACCAACTGTAGATGGTTTCAATTTTGTTTTGTTTCTCATAATACTAGGGATTGAAATTAGGTCCTGTAAGTGCTGAACCACCAAGTTATATCTCCAACCTTCCTTTTTTTCCTTTAATGCTTTAAGCATTAAGGGAGAGTTTTACTAGGCCACTCTGGCTTGCTTTGAGCTCACTCTGCTTGACCTCCTGCCCTCCTGTTTTATCCTTCCCAGAAATTGAGATTACAGGCCTGAGCCATCCAGCCCATTTGGAGTATCCTTGTCTATCTCCAGTCCAATTTCTTTACCTCCCGGGACACTCATTTTGCAGGAAGGGAAATAGGAAACCAGGAGAAGATGTTAACTATTGCAAAGAAGAAGCTGGTTAGGTCCTGCTGAGCCCAGGTCTCCAGTCTCATGGAAGACTGTGCCATATCTACTACCCATGGGAGAGCTCTTGTCTCATTTTTCTTTCTCTTATGGTTCCTCTCTGATTCTCTCTATGTTAAACCTTCTTGCTTTTGTATACTTCATTTCCTCTTTTTTGTTTCTCCACCTCAGCCACTTTACCCATTTTCTATATTAATGTTCAGAAGCCAAGTCAGTGAGTGAATCTTGGTCCTGTTGTTCTTGGTGAACCAAAGGTCATAATGTCTAAGCCAATGGCTTAGAATTCATTTGCAGAAAGAAGTAAAGTGGGGGTCCTGTCTCCCACCAATCTACAGGTCCCATCTACTGCAGATAGGTCTTTTGGATAAGGAGTAAGAATTGAAACAGTAAGCAAATTTGTAGGTCAGTGTTTCTCAACAAGTGGTCCTAGGGGCCCATGGGATTTCTGAGACACACTCAGGGAACTCATGAGGTAAATACTATTTCCCAGTGGTGCTAAGATTTGATCTGTTTTTATCATATGTTTTATTGGTGTATAAAAATCATATAAGATCAAATTACTAGAGCCTTAGTGTATACCAAGGTAGTAAAGCCAAGATGGGGTATCTTCATCATCAGGAAGAAAAGTGAAAAAAGAAAATGACCTTCTCTGTAGAATACCCTTAACAAAGCAGTTACTACATTTTTAATGAAATTTAGAACTTTACACATTTATCCTTTTATATTTCATAATAAAGTAAAAACTGTAGAAAATACATCAGTGTACCAAAAGATAAGGGTTATCTCAATAAGAAAATGATGTGAAAGTGATCTAAAACTTCATTTTCATGGAGCATTACACAGATATGGAAAAATAAGAACAATTGTTCATTTCAACATGAGTGGTTTTGGTGACAGTGCAAACATATACATCCAACACGGAGAGCTGTGAGGCAGTTCCTCAGGAAGCTGGGAGCACATCTACCTCAAGCTCTAGCTAGAATACTCCTGTGTACATACCTAAAGAAATTTACATCCTACTTAGAAACACTGGCTCAACCACGTACACTGCTGCTCTATTCATAATAGCCAGAAGTTTGAAATAATTTAGATATCTATCAACAGATGAATGGATAAAGAAAATATAGATATTTATGCAGTGGAATATTACTCAGCTCTTTAAAAAAGCAAAATCAAGGAGCTGGAGAGGTAGATCAGTTGTTAGGAGCACTGACAGCTCTCCCAGAGGTCCTGAGATCAATTTCCAACAATCACATGGTGGCTCACATCCATATGAAATGGGATCTGATGCCTTCTTCTGATGTGTCTGAAGACAGCTACAGAATATTCACATATATAAAATAAATAAATAATTCTTTGAAAAAATAATGAAAGTTTCACAAAAAAAAAAATCTATAGAGCTGGACAAAAATAAAAATTTCAAGTGAGGTAAACTAGACCCTGAAAAAAAATGGTATTTACTTGTTCATATCTAATGTTAATTTTTTTAGTCTTCAATAAGCAGCCTAAAATTTGTATCACCACAGAGATTACAAATACAATAATAGATTGGTAAGGAAAAAAGTATATTCCTAGGAAGGAGAAATAGAATAGATAATGTGAATATTTAGTGTGGTGGGAGCTGGGGAGCTGGAATGGGAGGATCAACCAGGAAAAGGAAGGGAAGATGGGGACGGGAGAGGAAATATGGGTAGGGACAGCTAAAATTAAGAGCAATTTGAGGGGTCATGTGGAAGCCAAATACACACAAACACACCAAGTAACAAGAGAGACAGAGCTATCAAGTAGATATCCCTAATCACCAAATTAAGCTTTAGTTACATCTAATGAGTCAGTGATGTTCCATGTGAACCCCTAAACAACTCCAACTATTATAAAAGCTATTGGTTGCTCTCTACACCACAACTCCCTATTGCTAAAGACAAAACAAAACTCACTGAAAAGAGAGAAGACAAAATGGTGCCTACTTAAAGCTTTCACCACTGTTGACTAGTGTTAATGATACTAGAAGTTTCTCTGAACACTCCCAGAGGAGAAAGGCATACATCAACCCAACTACAAATCCTTCAACCAACAGTAGTGATCAGCATGCATCTTATACTGGTGCAATAGTGGCACAAAAGTTGTAGGAGTAACCAACCACCACATGACTGGAATTAAGGCCCACTCCATGACATGGAACTCAAGGCCAACATTTTCTAGATAGACAAGAACCTGAGACTAGATAGGTCATAGAAAACCAAATACCCCTGCCTTGCTGGAGGAACATAGCAATAAAATGACTCCTCACAACATTCCACTATCCTGACAGACTAATAGACTCACTATTCTCTGCTCACCTTGCTCAGACATTATCAGGGAAGCTTCCTCCTGCAGCAGATGGAAACAAACATAAAGGCCCACAACTGGACAATGCACAGAGAGAACACTTGGAATACGTGGAACACTCAGTCCTCAATGGGATGTCTTACCTTCCTTCCCCTCAGGTCTGTGGGAACTCTGTAGAAGAAGAGAAGGCAGAAAGAGTGTAAGAGCCAGAGGGGTTAGAAAAATGCTAAGGAAGCAAGACCTTCTAAACACAGAGAAACTGGTGTAGGTGCGTAGGAACATCCGTATGGCCTGCATGGGTCTAAGCGTACCAGGGTAGAGAGGAGAACTAGGCACAAGCTCTCATTTCTAATTCAGAAGTTTTCTCCAATGAATAACTGTTCTCAGAGGAAAGGATAACTCTCTCCAATGGAGTCTAATTGGTTAGAGAAACCACACTTACGGGTAGGCCCCCATGCCCACGAAAAAATAGACAATATAAAACAATATCAATGTCATTTTTGAAGAATTTTTTCTTATAGATCTTTTGCCTGTATATAGTTGCTAACATTGTTTTTATAAGTTTTCTGTGTGTGTGTGAGTGCATGTGTCTCTGTGTCTATATGCGATTCTTGGACTTTTTTGTTTTTTTTTTCTGTTTGTCTGTTTTGTCATGTTTTGGTTTGCTTTTATTATTATTATTATTTTAGCTGCCTTTTGTATTCTATCGAACAAAAAAAGTGTGGATTTAGGTGGGAAGCTGGGGAAGATCTGGGAAGAGTTGGAGGAGTTGAATCAGCAATCAGAATATATTGTATGGTGAAAACTCTATTTTCAATAAAAAATAAATAAACTTGAATGTTTTCTTATGATATTTTTCCAACTATGAACCAAAAATTTTATTAGTTGAAACCTCTAAACGATTTAATACAAATATTTTCTCACAAGATTGGTAATTATAATAAAGTGGGGTTCATTTGAATATCTGAGTACATGGTGCCAATACTTGGAACACTGGCAGGAGGCAGTGAAATAATTTTATTCAGATGACCAATACATAGCATGATAATGTGTGTAGAAAATACTCACAAGGCGAGGTGGACTTGTGAGCGTTATTGCAGCTGAACAGGAAATGCCCACCAGTCCAGTTCCTCAATGCAACCAACCTTTAATCTGCTCTAATAGAGTTTTGATGTTAATAACAAAGAAACCTGCCTACAATTAACCTCAATATATTACTATGTTCCTACCCTTTTTTTTTTTAGTTACAAATAAGTATAAGGCAGGGGTTCTTTTATCTGCTTAGCCTAAACAAAAACATTATTGCAGAGTGTATATCAAATAAGGCAAGACATTCTGACTTCAATAACTTAAATTTAAAGAAATTTACAAAATGTAAAATAATACAACTTCAAAAGATGTTGTTATTGGTGAATTTCTCTATTTCTCAAATTTCTGGTTCATTAAATATGAATAGGTAGAATATGGTAAGAAAAAAGCTATTTGGGTTCCATAGTGCTTTTAAAATTTACAAAAATATTGAGGCACGAAGACTTGAGTTCTGTTGTTATACACTGTGGAGATGGGAGTTGTAAGGAACGGACAAGCGGGCCTAGAGCTTGGAGGAAAACAGCCCCACTTCTTCCTGTGCCAGAACAAGATTTTCAGGATTTAGACATGTTTCCATCTTATTTTTCTCTGAACTGGCCTACCCAGTCACACAGCTTTCCAGACTTACAATATAGCATCCTATGTTGTTTTGGTTTTGTTTTTATTCTTTAAATTTATTTACTTTTATGTAAATGAGACTTTTGTGCGCACACTCACATACACACACACACACACACACACACACACACAAGCTCATGTGCACACGCGAGCATACACTAAGTGCACTATGTGTCTGCCTGGTGCTCTTGGAGGTCAGAAGAAGGTGCTTAAAAGCCTGAACGTGTAGTCATAGAGAGTCTTGAATGTTTTGTGGGAGCTGGGAATTGAGTCTGCATTCTGCACAATAGCAACAAGCGTTCTGAACACCTAAACCATCTGTCTAGCTCCTATAGACTGTTTTAAAAGAAGAAAAGATACCCAGGGTGATGCTCACTTACTGAAAAGCCAGTGAGTTGAGGTCAGTGCTGCACACGGTGAGGAGTCAAGTTCTGAGCTCACCATGGGTGGGGGGGGGGGATAGAACATGCAGATCAGTAGCCACTCTGCATAAAAGTGCCTTCAGGGGGAACAATCTGACTCCTGCTAGAAATCCACTCTAGAAGAGGGAAGTAAGAGTAGAGCAGTCGTCCAAGAAGAGTCATAGAAGCTTCAGAAACATGAGAACAAAAATCAACCTCCAGGACACAAAATTAGGAAAAATGCCATAAGGACAAGAAGGGATTGCTAGCAACCAAGCGGACTCCCTTAGGTGAAGAACAAGCCTTCCACTGAACACAGTGAGATACAGCACCAAGGCCTTCTGAAGGACGCCTCTCACGCCGCTGGTTTGATGTAAATATTTGCCAGGTGATTCTGCACATAAAAATAGTGATTTAGTATTCCAAGGGTGATTTTAGCTCCAGAAACATCAGGTGATTCATGCCAAGTGCAAACCCGATAGCGACTCAGGCTCTGACCTAATGCTATCTCCCGAATCCAAGTCTTTCTGCAGGGAGCAATCTCTCCTTGAGTTCTGTCTGCTCCTACATGAGAGAGACACTGGATGAGAAAAGAGCAACCAGACTAGAGCCTTGAGATTCCTCCTGTAAAAGACATCTGGATCCCAGCTGGTCTGAGTACCAGGCACTATAGGTGGAGACCTGTGGAGCTCCGGCCTGGCCAAAGCAGCCAGTGTTGCACCTTCCAAAGGGAAGGGCAAGTCGCTCTGCTGCTGCTGCTGCTGCTGCTGCTGCTGCTGCGCTGCTGCTGCTGCTCTGGAGCAGGGAACTATGCAGCTGGCCAGCGCCAGAGCAGGAAGTGACTGGGGTAGACTTCAGCAGCTTCCAGGAGCAAAGACTTTGGGAGAGAACTCTCTCCCCTCAAAGTGCCACAGCTCTTAGATGACAGACATTCTCAGACAATCTTTGATGAAATGACTGGCATGCTTTATTCCTTGTAAACAGGGTCTGATAAACATTTTGGGGACCGTTGGGTCTAAAAGCAGATGCTTTCTATTGGCTTGGTCTGAGATGTTAGGGATGCCTCATCTGCATGTGGATGGACTTCAGACCCTCCCCCTATGTGACTGATTGTCACGTCCTCTCCATGGGGTGATGTGGTGGTAACATGTGTTCCAGGACAAGGACCTGGTCAGGAGCAGGTAAAACAGTTACTGTCCTCAGGTATGAGGGTATCAGGGTTTCTGAACCCACTCAACATTCCTAAGATTCCTGGCATAGTCCACTCCCCACAGATGCTCATTCTTTGCTTGGCTCAGTCGGGATACAGAGCTGAAAAGAGGCTACTTCCTTTTCACAAGGAGAAAGCAGGAACCCGATGTATGGACCACAGGTCTTCCCTAATGCAGGGCACAGAACCAGGTCCAGCAATGGCGAGGCTTAGTAGAGGGAAGGGAAAGACAGCTGGCAGATTATAAAGAATGGATCCTGACTGAATGTGAGACACTAATCCATGGATTCAAAGGCTCCTAAAGAGTACAGGCTGTCGATTTCCTTCTAGATCTCTGAACGTCAGCGTGGCAAAGACTTTCCGTAAATGTTTGTCTGATAAGCTACTCTGAATGCAAAGACAAGGAAAGGGTCTGCCACTGAGGCACAAACGTCTGCGATTCGCCTCTCCTTGCCTCACTTAGAAATCACATCAGTCTCTCACAGACAACAGCTCCTAGGACTGCAAGAACGAGGTACGCGGGGTCTTAGTTGCCACTGCTGGGAGAGACTTGTAAGCATCCAGGACAGATGAGATGGCAGGCAGTGTAGATCAAATCCCCATTTCACCTTGATATGGCCTCTCTTCCATCACCCTGTCTCAGCAGTCAGCAGACAGAAGAATTGCATCAGTACCCTAGTCGGGAGCCAGTGTCTCTGGAAGGAAGGCTACAATCACTACCGTGACAAGACTAATATGATGTCTGAGAAGTGAGGAGATGTCTCTACACCCACGGCAGTCATTTCCAGAGGTTGCACAGCCTGTCCCACTAGAAAGGATGCAGCTGCACCTGCCTCTAACTGCAAGGGGCAGGGTGTGGGGGTAAAGGGCAGCCTAAGGCCTCTCTTCCAGTGCAAGGGGTATTAGGTAGTGCTCACACGCCCACGCTGCCTACCATCTCTGAATTCACCCGAACTGAAAGTACTTCCTCTTTGAGAGATTGGCTGCCAGTGCCAGTGACATTGAGGGAAAATAACTGATTCTGCCTGGATGATCTTTTGTGCCGCAGAGGACGGAACTGCATTAGACATGACACAAAACCAAAAGTGCAAGAAGGATGCTGGGAAGGTGGCCAGAGTTCAGGATGACAAGTTGAAAGTCCTGCTCCAAGCTCAGGACTTTGGGTGGCCTCGTCAGCCTCAGACTTCTTGAAGCACCAGTTAGTGTGGATCGACATATACAAACTGCATTAAATTTGGGATGCAAAGAGGAGACTTGAAAGAGCAGTTATGGAATATCTGAGGAAGTCCAAGAAAGGCCAAACGTTACTGGACATAGCTCTTTCTCCTGAAAGGTCTGGAAGGACTGCTAACTCCACCTCAGAACCCAGACGACCGTGTATCAGCTTATTCAGGCCCAGTGAGGTCAGCCTCGGCTAATACCATCCCATACCCATTTCGTAGGCCGCTGTACTCCACGCAACGAGCGGCAGTGCTCTATTACTCTGATGGTTTTGTGTCCAGCGGTCAGACCTAGCACAAAGCCCATTGAAAGTGCTCAGCAAATTTAGAGGCTGCTTCATTTAGAAAGATTCAAGTGGTAAATTGAAATATGAACAAATGACTGAAGTTGGACGTGGACTCAGGGCTAGGATCCCAGAGCTGTTGGAACCCTAGACTTTCTCTCAGTTTCCTTTCCATGAATAAATTTGATAAGGTTAGAAAATTGGGATTGTGTTTCCTGTTTGTGTTTTGTTGGTTTTGATTTGTTTTTATTTTTTTGGGGGGGGTTGTTTTTTTAATTTAATTGTTTATTGATTTACTTTACATCCGACTCACTGCCTTTCTTCTGGTCATCCCTTCCCACAGGCCTTCCCCCATTGCCCATCCCCTTCTTCTCTGAGAGTGTTGTTTCCACCCCTCCCACAAATATCACCCTCATCCAGGCACTTCAAGTCTCTGTGAGACTAGGCACTTCCGCTCCCATTGATGCAGCCCAGTTAGAAGGACACGTCCCACATAGAGGCAACAACTTTTTGGACAGCCCCTGATCCAGTTGTTCAGGACCCACATGGAGACCAAGCTACACATCTGCCATTTATGTTGGGGAGGCCTAAGTCCAGCCCTTGTATGTTCTTTGGTTGGTGACGCAGACTCTGAGAGCCCCTAGGGTCTGTATTAGTTGACACTGCTGGTCTTCCTGTGCAGTTCATATTCCCTTCAGCAATCTTTTTCCTGTTTTTCCATAAGAGTCCCCAAGCTCTATTTGGCTGTGGGTGTCTGTTTCTGTCTGAGTCAGCTGCTGGGTAGAGCCTCTCAGAAGACAACCTCTTCCTGTCTGCAAGCATAGCAGGGTATCATCATCATTAATCGTGTTAGAGATTGGTGCTTGCCCATGGGATGGGTCTCAAGTTTGGCTGGTTATTGGTTGGCCTGTCCCTGAGTCTCTGCTCCACCCCTGCCTCCCCACACACACACCCTGCCCAATGCCTGCATTTCTTGTAGACAAGATACATTTTGGGTTGAAAGTTTTGTAGGTGGGTTGGTTTCTCTGGGGTTCCTGCCTGGTTACAGGAGGTGGCCTCTTTATGTTTCATATCCCCAAATGCAGTGAGTCACAGCTAAGGTCACTCCCATTAATTCTTAGGCACCTTCCTTATCCCTGTGACTTTGTCTTGTCCTATAGGTGCCCCTCCCCCACCTTCTTACACTGCCAGCTTTAGATTTCCATTCATTTTCAAGCCCATCTACCATCTCTCCTTCCTTCCCCATACCTATCCTGAACTCCCCATTCCCCTCCTTCCCACATCCCTTCCTCCATCTGCCTCCTATGACTATTTTATTTCCCCTTCTCAGTGAGATTTAAGCTTCCTCCTTTGGGCCTCCCTTCTTCGATATACTCAATTTCTATCTATTTGCCTGCAAAGTTCATGCTGTGTAGATGAACCACATTTTCTTTATCCATTCTTCAGTTTAGGGACATCTAGGCTGTTTTTAGTTTCTAGTCATTATGAATAAAGTTGCCACAAAGACACTTGCTCAACAAACAACATTTAAAAAAGATTAAAGAAGAAGAAATTGATTTTGAGAGTATGGGCTTTTGTACCCCAGAATGTAACCTATTATAAATTAGTAACCTGAGCCCCACAAAGAGAGCTTTGCCTGTCCTACTGCCATTCACCCTCGTCCACAGGATAAGAGATCATATTAAGTTTACATCCGATTCCAGGATTTAAATGACTGTTTCTTGGCATCTCAAATAAATCTCATTAATTAAATCCCCGCACACCCACAAAGTAAGAGATGCTTTTATTCAGCTCACAGAAACAATACAAACAACAGAGAACATGTTATTTCTTCCATAAACTTTAGAAAATTAATATTCTTATGGTTCACTTGACTCTCATCTGTAAGGTCACCCCAGCCAGGGCTCCTTGAATGTTGAAGCCTACTCAATTAATCTTGTTTGTAGAGCTCTTAGAGATGTTAAGAAGGGTCAAAAGCTAGTTAAATTTCCCATCTGCAAGTTTTACCTTCATTCTTTTTTCCCCCATTTTCTCTTTATTCAAATACCCTTCATCAACTGTACACTCCCATCTCCCTCTCTCTCCCACATCCGTTCTCTTCCAGTACACACAGTTTGGCTCTAAGGTACTACTGTGTGTTTACAGATACCATAGACAAATATCTGTAACTCCATCATCCAGATGTAAAGGAAGAGAAGCAGTTGACAAACCTGAATTGTCTTCATCTATTCCACAGAAGTAACTGGCAGCTTAGAGAAAGATTAAACAGGAGTTAGGTGTTCAAAAAAAAAAAAAAAAAACAAAAACAAAAAACCTGACAAATAACAACCCTTAAATAAATCAGGGTGACATATGTAAGGTGTGGCCGTACATGAAGTGTTTGTGGAATTAGTAATTTTGTTAATTTTATCCTAATGCTTATGCTCTATGCTGCTTGAACTCCACCTTGGTTATAATTAACTTAAGCAAAAGCAGTGTTGCCTATGAAGTTCACAACAGCTGGAGGATCCCCACCCAGCACTGTGCCCCCGCCCTCATCGGCAGGAACAGACAAGCTCAAACACCCAGCCTGGCCGAGCAAGAGCTGCAAGCCAGTTCTGATCTCGATCCTCCATTGTTCTAATTCTCGTTGTAAACAGAGTAATTGGGAGTATTGGTTGCAAGAATGAAAGTTCCCTGATATTTCATTGTAAGTCAACAGGCAAGCCTAGAAACCAATTTAGAAGAAAAGAGAAATGGACTCAACAAATCCAAGCTTTAAGAGCTCCGGAAATGGCTGCTAAGATAGGTCAGTGGGTCACAGTGCTTGCTGCCAAGCTTGATGACCCGAGTTAGATCCTTAGAAAGGAAAGTTGTCCTCTGACACACACACACAAGTACACAAATTAAAATGTTTTTAAAAAACATGTGAATAGTGCTAATTGGAGATTTTAGAAAGAAAACTATGAAACCAACGAAGATTAAAGAGAATATCTCAGGTAAAAGGAAGAGAAGCAGGACCAACCGTGTTGCTCGGAAAGCGGTCTGTGGATCAGCATTGAGACATCAGCAAGATCTAAAGCATAACAAACCTCCCTTTGCAGGAGCCTCACAGGTGAGCAGAACCCATTGGCTCTGAAACAGCACGGAGCAGAGGCTCTGCCTTTGACAGTCCATTTAAAATGCTGATAACCAGCCATGCAGAAGCAGATGGCACTGAAATGAATATGTGAGTGGTAGAAGACCCAGTGGGTGTATTTCTCCTTGTAGTCCATCTGAGCTCACAACAGTAAAAGGAAAAGAAGAAATGATTTTCTTAGAACCCTGTGATCAACATCTAGACTACCTGTCCACTGAGACAACTGGTAAAAGGCATGTCAGAGTTAGATAGTTTCAGAAAACTTATAACCTTCAAGACCACTAGAAAAAAAGTATTTACACACAGACACCCTTGAAGGGACCTCAAATAGTTGTGTGAAGCATGAATAAAATAGGTGAAATGGTAAACAATATGTAAGAGACAAGATCGCTGGTAAACAGATGCAATAGGAAAATATGGATTATGTATAACCCCTGATATGTAATCCTAACTTATGTATACCTAAAATCCCAGGTTTTTCAAAGTGGAATCTTCAAAAAGGAGAGAAGAAAAAAAAGGGGGGTGGGGTAACTATGTTAGTTTTATTTCACTTCATAGCAATTAGAACTATTTGATATATGTAGATGTGGCAAATATATCACAAAAGGCTGCAAGCTATGGTATTCTGGTGGTATATGGTTGTTGGGATTCTGTAAACCCCACCTCTCAGTTACCTAGCAACAGCCAGGTATACCCCACCCCTCAATTACCCAGCAGTGGCCAGGTATGCTCCGCCCCAGTGACCTGACACTATAAAAGGAGCTGCTTGACCCCTCCTCTCTCTCTTGGCCTCTCCTGCCCTTGTGCTCTTGCAGCCTTGCTCTCCCATTTCCCTTCCCCCCTCTCTCCCACGTGCTCATGGCCGGCCTCTACTTCTCTACTTCTCTCTCTCTGCCTCTACCACCCTCTTAACTCTCCCATGACCTGAATAAACTCTATTCCGTACTATACTGTTGTGTGGCTGGTCCCTCAGGGAAGGGATTCCCAACATGGACCCCTCAGAGGCATCTCCCTTGCCCTCAGGCCTCGCCGCACCTCCATGGGCCATATGCCCCCCACTCTCTTCATCCTTCCCCTAACATTGGTGCCGTGACTCGGATCGTTAACCTTTCACAACATTGGTGCCCTGTGACTCTTCCTTTCAGTGACTTTTCCTTTCATTGGTGCCCAGTCATCTTTTTCCTTACAATGGTATTCAAAAGAAACTCCAGAAAAATTAATTCTAAACCATATTTTCAGACCCCTGGTAATGCTAGAGAGAGGTGTTATTGAATAGGACATGGTATGTGGGATTCTGGATGGAGAAAATGTTCTCTGTTTCAATCATAGAACTCAGTAATTAACTTAGCAGAACTTATTAAAGTATATTATTTTAAGTGACATGTGATTGTTATACAAATGATACAAATGTGATTTTTTAAATGTACATCAAAATCAGTGAGACTGATAAACCTTTATTCAAACTAACCAAAGGGAGGAAAGAAAAAATCCAAATTAACAAAATTAAAAAAGAAAAGGGGGACATAAAAGACACAGTGGAAAGTCAGAGAATATTAAGAATATATATTAAAAACCTATACTCCACAGAATTGGAAAATCTACAAGAAATTGTTGGTTTTCTTAATACATACCATCTACCAGAGTTAAATCAAGATCAGAGAAGCAATTTAATCAGAACTGCAACACCTTCAGCAGACTAGCAGAATGTAAAATTAACTCACAAAATCAGTAAGTAGCCTTCCTAAAAACAAATAAATGGGGTGCAAAATAAACTAGGGAAACAACTTCATGACAGTCATAAATAATTTGCATTGGGGTAACTCTAACTAAAGTGAAAATTTTATATGATAAAAAATTCTTTAAGATTTAAGAAGGAAATTGAAGAAGCTATAAAGAGATAAAAAGAACTCCCATGCTCATGAACTGGTAGCATTAATCGAGTAAGACTTCTCCTCCTAACAAAATTACTCTACAGATCCAATTAAATCCCCATCAATATTCCAGCAAGATTATTCAAATGTCTTAAAAGAGACATTTTAAGATTCATATTGAAAGCTAAAAACAATCCTGAATAATAATAATAATAATAATAATAATACAAAACTATCATAATAAAAACAGTATGTATTAGCACAAAAACAGACACTTTGATTAATGGAATAAAATTCAAACCTAGATATAGATCCACACAACTATTGACCCTAGAATTTTTATAAATTCAGAAATACACTCTGAAAAATAAGACAGCATCTTCAGCAAATTGTTCTGGTAAAATCGAATGGCTCTGTGCAGAAGCATCTAAGATCTATACTTATTATCCTGAACAAAACTCAACTCTAAATGAATGAAAAACCTCCACAGAACATCAGGTACACTGAATATGGTAGAAAAGAAAGTGGAAAATAGCCTTGAATTAATTGGCCCAGGAAATTACTTTCTAGCCAGAATATGGATGAACAGGCACTAAGAGGAACAATTAACGCATTGGATCTCATGCAACTAAAAATGTTTCCAAGCAGAGAGCATAATCAGTAGAACAAAGAGGCAGTCTACAGAATCAAAAAACAGTTTTACCAACTATGTATCCAATAGAGAAATAATATCCCAAATATATAAAGAACACAAAAATTAGACACCCTTCCCCACAAAATCGAAATAATCAAGTTTTAAAGTAAAGTACAGATTATAAACAACACATTTTCAAAAGAGGAAAATCAAATAACTGAGAAGCACAGAAAGAAATGTTCAACATCATTAGCCATCATGGAAATGAAAATACAAACTACTTAGAGATTTCCATCTTGTACCAGTCAAAAGAGACAAGATTAGTAATAAAGAGAGGGAGGGAGGGAGGGAGGGAGGGAGAGAGAGAGAGACAGACAGAGAGAGAGAGAGAGAGAGAGAGAGAGAGAGAGAGTTTCTGCTGGTGAGGATGTGGAACAAGAAAGAAACTCATCCATTGATGGTGAGAGTGAAAACTCAGGTAGCCACTATGAAAATCAGTGTAGCATTTCTTTAAGAAGATAGGAATCAATTTACCTCAAGATCCAGCTATACACTCTTGGGTATATGCCATGTTTCATCCAACTATAGAGATACTTACTCAATCACATTTATTGCTGCTCTATTTATAATAGCCAAAAATTGGAAACAGTCTATATGTCTGCCAACAGATGAATAGATAAAAATAATGTGGTACACTTACACAATAGAATGTTACTCAACTGTTGAAAAAATGAAATTATGAAATGGGTGAAATTAGAAAACATCATCTTGAGTGAGGTAAGCCAGACCCAGAAAGATAAATATGGTATGTATTTGCTTTTGCATGGATGTTAGTATATAAATCAAAGATAAGCAAGCTATAATCCATAGAACTACAGAGATAGGTATAGAGTAAAAGACTCAAGATGAGAGATATATATCTGTAAGAAGGGGAAAAAATTGTTATGGAGAGATGAGAGCAAGAACTGTAATGAGAAAATCAAATGTAGAGGAAGGGAATATGAAGAGGGATAGCTAAATGTAAGGGCCATTTAAGGTGATGTATGGAAACCTAATACGATAGAACCTTCTATCTAGGTTTCTATCTTTGTATTCTATCTTTGTATTCTACAAAGGGAATGTAGCCTTCTAGCTCAAGGCCAGAGCTGGTCCAGTTGCACCAAGACTGACAGTCTGTCCACAGATTGCTAGGCGCCAGAAAGAGCCACAGGGGTGAGTCTACACTCACTCTCTCTCCATTGACTATCCCGAGAGAGGCCACCCAGAATTCTCAGGGAACAGGTAGCAGTGCTTCCACCCCAAGGCCAGAGCCCAGGCCAGTTGCATCAGGACTGGGAACTGCCATCGGAACTCGTAGCCTACACAGAAAGCCGAACACTCAGGTGCTTTCTTCCATGGGAGCCCATGGGCCCACAGACCCACAGGGGAGACAAGCTCCAGTCAGAGGCAACAAGATCACCTAGCATCACCAATAAAAAAATGGCAAGAGGCATGTGCAAGTATCCAAGAAAGAGAAACCAAGACAACCTGGCAAAATCCGAACCCAGTTTTCCCACCACAGAAAATAGTGGATATGCCAACTCACCAGAAAAACAAGATTTAGACTTAAAATCATATTTCATGATGATGGAGGTCCTCAAGAAGTACATAGACAGCACACTTAAAGAAGTACAGGAAAGCCAGTAGAACACACAAAAAAAGTTGAAGCCCTTAAAGAGGAAACACAAAAACAAAACAAAACCAAAAAACAAATGCAAAAATAACTTGAAGAGCTATAGGAAAAGACAACCACACAGGTGAAGAAATTACAAATAGAAATGGAAACCATGAAAAAAATCACAAAAGGAGATAACCCTGAAATTGGAAAGCCTAGGAAAGACATCCAGAGTCATAGATGCAAAAATCACCAACAGAACACAAGAAATTGACATGAGAATCTCAGAGGCAAAAGATAACACAGAAAACATTGACACACCAGTTAGAGAAAATGCAAAAATCAGAAAGCTTCTAACCCAAAGCATCCAGAAAAACCAGGACACAATGAGAAGACCAAACTTAAGGATAATAGGTATGGAAGAGAGAATGAAGACTCCCAACTCAAAGGCCCAGTAAATATTTTTAACAAAATTATAAAAAAAAAACTTCCCTTATATAAAGAGATGACCACAAAAATACAAGAAGCCTACAGAACCCCAAATACATTGGACCAGAAAAGAAATTGTTTTTGACACATAATAGTCAAAACAATAAATGTTGAAAACAAAGAATACTAAAAACAATAAAGAAAAAGGACAAGTAACATATAAAGGCAGTCCAATCAGAATTGCACCAGACTTTTAAACAGAGACTATGAAGGCTAGAAGATCCTGGACCAAGGTTATACAGACCCTAAGAGAACACAAATGCCAGTCCAGGTTACTATATCTAACAAAACTCTCAATTACCATAGATGGAGAATCCAAGATAATTCAGGACAAAAGCAAATTTACACAGTATCTGTCCACAAATCCAGCTCTACAAAGGATAATAGATGGAAAACTCCACCACAAAGAGGGAAACTTTACCCTAAGAAAAGCAAAAAAATAATCTTCTTGCAACAAACCCCAAAGAAGAAAACCACACAAACATAATTCTACCTCTATCAACAAAAACAGGAGGCAACAACAATCACTATTACTTAATATCTCTTAATATTAATGGACTCAGTTCCCCAGTAAAAAGACATAGACTATCAGACTGGATACGTAAGTGGAATCCAACATTTTGCTGCATACAGTAAAATCATCTCAGCAACAAAGACAGGCACTACCTCAGAATAAAAGGTTGGGAAAAAATTTTCTAAGCAAATAATCCCAAGAAACAAGCTGGAGTAGCCATTCTAATATCGAATAAAATAGATTTTCTACCAAAAGCCAATAAAAAAGATAAGGAAAGACACTTTATGCTCATTAAAAAAATCTATCAAGATGAATTCTCAGTTCTGAACATCTATGCTCCAAATACAAGAGCAACCACTTTCATAAAACAAACTCTACTAAAACTCAAAGCATATATTGCACCAATCTCAATAATAGTGGGAGACTTTAACATCCAATTCTCATCAATGGACAGATCATGGAAGAAGAAACTGAACAGAGACACAGTGAAACCAACAGAAGTTATTAATCAAATGGATTTAACAGACAACTATAGAATATTTCATCCTAAAACAACAACAAAAAATATACCTTCATCTCAGCACCTCACAGCACCTTCTCCAAAATTGACCAGAGAGTCAATCACAAAACAGTCTTCAACAGATACAAGAACATGTAAAAATAATTCCAAGAATCTTATCAGATAAACATGGACTACAGCTGATCTTAAATAACAACAAAAATGACAAAAAAAAAAAAACCCACATAAACATGGAAGCTAAACAATGCTCTACTCAATACATTGGTCAAGAAAGATATAAACAAAGAAATCAAAGACTTCTTAGAATTTGACAAAAATGAAGGCACAACATACCCAAGCATATGGGATACAATGAAAGCAGTGCTAAGAGGAAAAGTCATAGCTCTGAGCACCTCCACACAAAAGCTGGAGAGAGCATACACTAGCACTTTGATAGTACATCTGAAAACTCTGGAACAAAAAGGAGATATACCCAAGAGGAGTGGTGGAAGGAAACTCAGAACTAAAACCAACCAAATGGAAAGAAAAAGAACTATAAAAAGAATCAACAGAACAAGGAGCTGGTTCTTTGAGGAAATCAACAAGATTGATAAACCATTAGCCAGACTAACTGTAGGTACAAATTAACAAAATCAGAAATGAAAGAAAAGACACATCAACAGAAACTGAGAAAATTCAGGAAATCATTAGATTCTACTACAAAAGCCTATACTCAACAAAACTGGAAAATCTAGAGGAAATGCAGAATTTTCTAGACAGATACCGGGTACCAAAGTTAAATCATGATCAGATAAACCATCTAAACAGCCCCATAACTCCCAAAGAAATTAAAACAGTAATCAAAAAATTTTACAAGTGTATCGAAGAACACATCGAAACTATCATACATCTTGATCAAGTAGACTTCATTCCAGGGATGCAAGGATGTTTCAATATACGGAAATCCATCAACAAGAAAAAAATCACATGATCATCTCTTTAGAATCTGAGAAAGCATTTAACAAAATCAACACCTCTTCATGTTAAAAGTCTCGGAAAGAGCAGCAATTGAAGTCTTATACTTAAACATAGTAAAAGCAATATATAGCAAACAAGTAACCAACATTAAACTATATAGTGAGAATCTTGAAGCAATCCCACTAAAATCAGGAATTAGACAAGGCTGCCCACTTTCTCTCTACCTATTGAATATAGTACTGGAAGTATTAGCCAGAGCAATCAGTCAGCAAAAAAGAGGTTGAAAGGGATACAAATTGGAAAGAAAGAAGTCAAAATATCACTATTTGCAAATGATGTGATAGTATACTTAAGTGACCCCAAAAAATTTCACCAGAGAACTCCTAGAGCTGATAAGCAACTTCAGTAAACTGTCTGGATATAAAATTAAATGAAACAAATCAGTGGCCTTTCTCTACTCAAAGGATAAAGAGGCTGAGAAACAAATTAGAGAATTGACAGCCTTCACAATAAACACAATGGATATAAAATACCTTCGTGTGACCCTAACCAAGCAAGTGAAGTATCTGTATGACAAGAACTTCAAGTCTCTGAAGAATAAAATTGAAGACAACCTTAGAAGATGGGAAGATCTCCCATGCTCATGGATTGGAAGGATCATCATACTAAAAATGGCCATCTTACCTGAAGCAATCTACAGGTTCAATCCAATTCCCTTCAAAATTCCAATTCTTCATAGAGTTTGAAAGAGCAATGTGCAAATTAATGTGGAATAATTTAGAAAACCCTAGATAGCAAAAACTATTCTCAATAATAAAAAAATTTCGGGAAATCATCATCTCTGACCTCAACCTGTATTACAGACCAATTGTGATTTAAAAAAAAAAGTGCATCAAGACAGAGACAGGCAAGTAGAACAATGGAATAGAATCAAAGACCTAATAATGAATCGACATACCTGTGGTCACTTGATTTTTGACAAAGGAGCTAAAAACATTCAATGGAAAAAAGACAACATCTTAAACAAATGGAGCTAGTTCAACTGACAGTCAGCATGCAGAAGAATGCACATCGATCCTTTCTTACCTCCTTATACAAAGCTCAAGTCCAAGTGGATCAAAGACATTCACATAAAATCAGGTACAGTAAAACTAATAGAATGGAATGTGGGGAAGAACTTAGAACACATAGGCAGATTAAGAATTTTCCTGAACAGAACATTAGTGGCTTATGCTTTAAGATTAAGAATCAACAAATGGGACTTCTTGAAATTGCAAAGCTTCTGTAAAGCAAAGGACACTGTCCAAAGGACAAAATGGCAACCAACAGAATGTTTAAAAAATCCTACATATGATAGAGGGTTAGTATCCAATATTTACAAAGAACTCAAGAAATTAGACACTAGAGAAACAAATAATCCAATTTCAAAATGGGTACAGAGCTAAACAAAGAATTCTCAACTGAAGAATATTGAATGGCTGAGAAGGACCTAAAAAATGTTCATCATCCCTAGTCATCAGGGAAATGCAAACCAAAACATCCCGAAGATTCTACCTCAAACAAGTCAGAATGACTAAGATCAAAAACTCAGTTGACAGCAGATGCTAGCAAGTATGTAGACAAATAGGAACACTTCCCTACTGTTAGTGGGATTGTAAACTGGTACAACCACACTCTGGAAATCAGTCTCTCTGTTCCTCAGAAAATTAGACATAGTACTACCTGAGAACCCAGCTATACCAGTCCTGGGCATATACCCAAAAGATGCTCCAAAATCTGACTAGGACACATGGTCCACTATGTTCATAGCAGCCTTATTTATAATTGCTAGAGGCTGCAAAGAACCCAGATGTCCTTCAACAGAGAAATAAATACATAAATTTTGGTACACATACACAACAGAGTACTACTCAGCTATTAAAAACAATGACTTCATGAAATTCCTAGGCAAATGGATGGAACTTGAAGTTCCATCCTAAGTGAGGTAACCCAGTCACAAAAGAACGCTCATGAAATGTACTCACTTATAAGTGGATACTAGCCCAAAACCTTGGAGTAACCAAGAAATAATTCCCAGATCTTATGAAGCTCATAGAGCAGGAAGGCCAGAAGGTGGGTGCCTCATTTCTTCTTAGAAGGGAGAACAAAACATAATGGGAGGAAATAAAGGGACAAATAGAGGAGCAGGGATTGCAGAAAAGATCATCCAGAGATTGCCTCACCTGGGGATCCACTCCATATGCTGCCACTAAACCCAAACACTATTTCTGATGCCAAGTAGTGCTTACTGGCAGGAACCTAATGTGGATGCCTCCTCAGAGGCTCTGCCAAAGCCATATTGATACAGAGGAGGATGCTTGCAACTAAGAAGCAGACTGAACACAAGGACCCCAGTGAAGGAGCTGGAGAAAGAACTGAAGAGGCTGAAAGCATCTGCAACCCCCATGGGAAGAACAAAATGATTTACTAACCAAATGCACCACCCCACTCAGGGACTAAAACGCCAACCAATAAGTTCGCATGGAGAGACTCATGGCCCCAGGTGCATATGCAGCAGAGGATAGCATTCTCTGGTATTAATGGGAGGGGAAGCCTTTGGTCCTGCGAAGGCTAATTTTCCCAGTGTAGGGGAAAGCCATGGTGCTGAGGTTTGATAGGGTGGTTGGAAGAGCAAGCATTTTCATGGAGGCAATGGGAGGGAAAGGATTGATTGGATTTGAGGAAAGGGACAACCTATACAATGTAAATGCAGAGAATATCTAATTTTTTAGAAAGCAATGTAGCAATAAAACCACTCCTAATGGTCTGTTCAGATCTGCACTACACTGTACCCTAGAGATGAAGGGAGAGGTGAAGGGAGAGATGAAGGGAGAGGTGAAGGGAGAGATGAAGGGAGAGGTGAAGGGAGAGGTGAAGGGAGAGGTGAAGGGAGAGATGAAGGGAGAGGTGAAGGGAGAGAGCCACTGTCCCCATCCTTAACCCAGACCGTGTTTCTAAGGGAGTCTCATTGGGGAAATAAACTTCTCTTAAATTAGGCACCATGCCCCCACTCTACGTGGCCAAAAGAAAACACACTAAATGGAAACTTTGTAAGTTCTTTGTCTCATAATGTTGAGTCAGGGCTTTTTCTTTTGTTAATAGAATACTATTATTTTGCTTGATTTTATTTTGCCCAACTGGTTTTGTGTATATATTACAGCTTCCAATTTTGTGTTTTAATGGGATTCCTGAATGTAAAAAGGAGTGTCTCTCTGCGTCCATATCTGTTCATTGCTTTACTTCTTGTGTTCTTTTCCTTCAGTCTGTTTTCTTATTGTATTTTATTATTATCCCTTATATGCCTGCTAATCTAGCAAGAGACAAAAAGGGTGTGGATCTGTGTGGGAGGGAAAGTGGGAAGGAAGTGGGAGCAGTGGAGGGAGGGGAAACTAATCAGAACAAACTCTATAAAAAACTCTATTTTCAATAAAGAAAACATGTATGCCATACACACAGGTAACCCCGAGGGGAAAAAATGATGTGCCATTTAAAAAATCCTAGAAGAAATGGTAGAGAAGATAGACTCATGAAGCAGAAATGGGAGGAAAGTTTGCCGTAACTACATCTCCACCGTGACTTGCTCTTTGTCCAGCCCGTCAGAATATTTTGAATGTAACAATATTCAAGATCCAGAAAGCAAATCGGTGAATTAAGAAAATCATTAAAGTCGTTCTTATTTAGTTGTCGAACAAACTGGAACCAGAGAGTTAACATAACTTGGCAACACTGAAGAGCAGGCAAGGCAGAGGGAGGGCTCCACACCAGGATACAGAACACTCTTCAACCTCTTAGCATAAGCACCAAGTAATTCGGGGACACAGCTGCAAAATGGCACTTATCAAAAGAAAAGAAATTGGAATACATAATCCTATACTAAACCAGAAACTAAAAATGTATTAATAAAAAGTAAAGTTTAGTTACATGTTATTTACAAAAGATATATCTAAGGCAAGAAGACCCAGGAAAGGTTAAAACTAAAAACATCTTAAACCTAAGGCTAGTCAATGTTAAAAATGGCCAATATGTTAATATTGGCACACAAATCAGACTTCATAATGAAAAGTACCAAGGAAGAGGGACTTGAATTGACAACATCATTAACAAAGAAAATAAAACTGTCATTAATGTACATGCCTAATAAACAGGGATCCTAGACACAGAAACAAAGAGACTAAAATTTGTAATTCATTCCTCTCAATGACATTTGATGAGTCACATAGCAAATCAAGGCCTTGATAATTTAACTAAGACAAAAACACAACATAAATATGCATATGTATGTCTTATTCTAAGTACTTGTCACAAAAATTGACCTTTTGTTGAAGTACAAAAAGTGGTAGTAAATTTTATTAACATAAAACAGAAAATTATATAAAAATCAGACTTTTTAATATTAGTAATTAGTAACAGAGGAGAACTGTCACCTACAAGATAACTGACTTGGAAATATTAGGGCATTTTTAAAGTAATACCTACAACCAAAAGGCATTTTTAAATGTCTGGCATCAAAAATTATACTGGTTCCAATGCAAGAAATTGTAAGTTGGAGCCATTATAAAAAAAATAGAATAGAAAAGAAAAAGAAATGCTTTAAAATTACAATGAAAAACTAAATTGATAAATGCATAACAAGCAAAAATAAACATTAAAATGAAAAATAATAAAACAAAAATGTTAACAAGTATCCCGTTGAAGACTAGTAAGTTGGAATTTTTATGAAGAAAGGAAGAATAGATGAAATCATATGAAGAACAATAGATTTTATTACCAACAGGAAGTAGATTTGCCAAAATGTTAAGAGAATGCTATCTATAAATTCTACATGAACAATTCTTTCTTATTTCTTGCTTCTCATTCTCTCTTGTTTGTTCTTGTGCTGAGAACTGAATCAGGTTTTTGGGGATAATTGACAAGCACTGAGCAACATCCCAGGCTAAAGACAGTTTTCAGCAGACAGCCTCTGAATGGATTCTACAGCAGGTCGTGAATTCTGAGATGAAGTCAGATGGCAGATCTAAGCACGTGTCTCCAAATCACTCGAAATTTGAACTTACAGACACAGGAAACAGCTACCCTAAGTCTAATACCAACATTGAATGTTTTATTAAAACTATTGGGTACAAAATTTAAATTCCAGTAAAATCAAGCTTTGCAGCTCTCTATAGTAATAGGTTAGAGCCAAGTCCTCTGCTAATTGGCTTCAGAAAATGTCATGCATCTAAACACAAGAAGAGGTAGAAGGCTTGTAAGAACCAGACTTGGTGGATGATTCCAAGAACACAGAATCTGCACAAATATTGGGACAGATACATATATGAACCCCCAAAAATCGTGACAGCATGAGCAGGCCCAGTAAATGTCAAACCAGGCACAGTCTCAGCACTGAGAAGGGAAATCAGAGTCCCTCCCTGAACCAAGAAGATATTTGCAACTGATACCTGCTGAGAAGAGAAAATCCATTTCCCCCAATGGATTGTCTTGGGTATATCAACAGCGGTGCAGGACAGGCCCTATACCCAGTAGTTGATCAACACAAAAAGGATTCCATGTTTTTCTCTCTGTAGTTTTTGGCTGTTGTTTTGAGGAATTTTTAAAATTTATTTTGTTTGCTTTTCAAAAGCTTTTTTTGTTTTGTTTTGAGTGTGTGTGTGTGTTTAACAGAGAAAGGGGGAACAGATAAAGTTATGTCAGCAGGGAAATATAATCAGAGAAGAGTTGAGGGAGGAAAAGAATACAACAAAAATATATAATATAAAAAATTATAATAAAACTTTTAAAAGCATGACATAGAAAATACTGTTAGAAGACCCACATCTGGGGGAAAGATGACAGTTCTGAGAGAGATAGAATGTTTAGTTAAGGAATAGCATTCTCTAGGGGCTGATTAAGAATAAAAAAGTTATATTTAGCCTTATTAAAATTAAGCAAAAGCCGTTAATTAAGTTGGAATTTTTGAGTTGCGAAGGTAGAGAAGACCTTTGGCCTTTCTTCAGATTCCTGTCTGAAGTAAAACAAGAGAGGGTACACGTGAGAACGGGTGGCAGGAACCAGCACAGTGTCTGTGGAACAGCGTGTTCTCAGACATTTCCTGGTTTTACAACAGCAGGTACCTTGAGGAGAATTGGTTTCCCATCCTTTTGACAAGCACAGTGGGCATTTCTTGGTACTTCTATTTGAGCATTTTATTGAGTCACATTTTAAGCATGACTTGCTGACGTCCTCTGCTAAAGCCACAGTGAGAGCTGATGCCCTCCACTGAGAACCTCCCATGTTCTTAAGCTGGCGAGAGGGCTTCTGTGCCCACCATTAACACATGCAGCTAAGGAGCACATGGAGGACAACTTCTAACTCAGTGTCTTAGGTTTTATTGATGTGAACAGACACTATGACCAATGCAAGTTTTATAAAGAACAACATTTAATTGGGGCTGGCTCATAGGTTCAGAGGTTCAGGCCATTATCCTCAAGCGGGGAGCATGGCAGCATCCAGGCAGGCATGGTGCAGGAGGAGCTGAGAGTTCTACATCTTCATCTGAAGAAAGTCAGAAACAGATCCAAAGAGGATGGTCCCCAAGCCTACCCCCATAGTGACACACTTCCTCCAACAAGGCCACACCTTCTAATAGTGCCACTCCCTGGGCCAAGCATATGCAAACCATCCCTCTCAGATAGTGAGCAACAAAACTAACATTTGAAGTCGGTCCTACCAAACACCACAGAGACTAAGGGAGCAACTTATTTTTTCATGTCTAGAGGTTAGCCACAGAAATTAGATATAAGCTCTAGAAAAATATTTAATTAGGTAGAAAAGAAGTAGTTCCTGTAGGAGTTTAATAATATTAGACTTAGAAGGACCCAGATGCAAAATTCTCTCATTTCCCACATTGGAAAATATCGATCTAGAAAAAATAAATCACTTTTCTGGGTCTAATCTACAATAAGGGTGCCGAGTCTTTCCCTGCTCAGCTGGTCCCAAAGCCAGGCCATGCACAAAGAAAACCCACTAGTAAGTCAGCTGCAGTAATGACAAAGGTTCTGTTCTTTCTCTCCTCCTCTGCTTCTGTTAGGTCTTCCTTCTGGCTTGTGCACCTTTAGGAGAAGACACTCCTCCCCACTTATCCTGTCCATGGCAACATTCAGGCTGAAGCTTCAAACTCTCCAGGCCTAATGCACCAAGTCTGTGTCCACAGCGGCAGCAGTTTAGAACACTCTCTCCCGGACTAGTGTCATCCTTAGTCACATGGGCCCCAGTGGTTGTTCATATACCAAGGAGCTCACAGAAACTGCCACACCTGCTAAAAACATACAACCAACTCCACCCCCTCCCCTCTCTGTCTTTTTCCATCCCCCCATTTTTTCTCATATGCTCAGCTCCCACCCAAACCTTATCTCTTTCCTACATGTGCAAAAGCTCCAGTGAATGCAAACTGACAAAACTATAGATACCCACTGTGTGAGTGTGCATGTGCACACATGTGCTAGCTCATATGAAGACACATCAGGGAAGTACTCAACAGTTCATTATTCTGCTCGGCTTAGCATGGGGTCACTGGACTTCTCAAATGCCAGTCACCGTTTATGACCAAAACAGCTGCATTTATAAAATACTAACCACTGGCATGTGCCTCCCAAGGTCTAAGAAATTCAAGATAAACCATGTGTTTGAAATGGAATCAATCTGTTTGAATTGCAGTAAGTAACAGGACACCATAGAGGGTACATTTTTGCTGCTCAAGTCCAAGGTGTCACCTTTCTTATCTTGGACATGGAGCCATTTGCAGCTATACACAGATGAAAGCTGCAAGAACGCATGCAGACTTAAAGAGTTAGGGACCAAATGCACCACCAGTTTGCTGGCCTCTTGGCAAGGTGCAAATATAGTTCTAGGTTTTCATCCACCCGGATACAGCTTACTTTAAAACTTAAACCAAGTACTTCTCTACTGAGCCCAGCACGTGTGTGCATGCAGTCATTTTCCTTTGGTTAATGTTCTCAAAACAAGAAGGGTTAACTCATGCTCTGACAAAATCTCACAGCCAGAGTAAGAGAAAGCCAATCGAGGGCCAGGTCTCCTAAAGCAAACGGCATGGCTCCCCAGAAGAGATGTGTACCCACCTTCCTGTGCTCATATGTATCCTTCATGTTTTTACCTGTATGTCTTCTTCTGCCCCTCACCAATGATGGTCACCTTGGCACGGGCAAATGATGTCATTTCATAACAAACAGCCAGCAAGCCTTTCCTGGGAGGATTACCTCCCCTGAATTCTCCTTCAGTCTTAAAACAAATTTAAGTGGAGTAGAAGGAGATCCATCAAACCAAGTGGAACCCTAAAAATTTAATTTTGTTAATGTTCCTTGGGCAGATTTCCGATTATGTTCATGTGCTGTGTTTTCTTCTAAAACTTTATCTTGTTCCTTCAAATTTTAGAATTCAAGGTGTTCTCCAAGACTTAGTCCTTTGTCTGTTTTAGGAGCCCACACTGGCCCATCTCAGTTTGCTCCCCTCCCCCTTCCTCTATAGAACCACCCGGGGAAAGAAGAAGCTTCTGTGCATTCTGGACCGGCATGGGGAAGTCTCAAGGGGAATAGAAAAAGATTATCTGTGCATCCCATTGACTGCATGTATGCATGTGTGTGTGCATGTGTGTGTGTGTGCATGTGTGTGTGCATGTGTGTGCATGTCTCTGTGTGTGTGCACGAATGTCTGTGTGCATACACATTTCTTTCTCTCTGTGTGCATGTCTGTGTGCATCTGTCTGTGTGTGTGTATGTCTTTGTCTGTGTCTCTGTGTGTGTGTGCATGTATGCCTCTGTGTGTCTGTGTCTCTGAAAATATGTCGGTGTATATGTTGCTTGGTTGTGGTGTTTGCAGCAACAGTTGCATATTCTTTATGTTACAGAATACTGGAAGAGTAAGTTTGGCTTCAGAGCTACTTCACGTTTTCTTTAGCCTAAATGTGGTTCTTGTTTCCTTAGTTGCTTTAGTTAAAGCTCCCTTTTGGGTTTCTCAGCTCCTTTTTCACAGTTATGAGCATCTTGAGGTTATCTCTATTTAAAGTTTGTCACAGTTTCTGTTTCCGTGTTCAGACAAAAAAGGTTGGCATTGATAGCTTTTGAGTCTTTTCTAGCTCTGACAGTCTTTGCTGCCTCACCTTTATTACACACTGGTTGCAAATGTGGGATGATTTTTTTTTCTCATTCACTCATTAATTCAACAGGCATCTTCTTTGCTATGGGATACATACGAAGCCACAGTCAGAGGTGAAAACTGTAGGCAGGAACTTGAATTGTCAGCACAGCATTCTACTCCTCCTGCTTTCAAAAGGAAATACATGGAAATTCACAAATAAACAGACAGACCAACAGGCAGAATGCATTTTTAGGACATCCTACCAGAGTACATTAAAAAAATGGTTTATTTATTTTTATTTCATATGCTTTGGTGTTTTACTTGCACGCATGCTAAGTGAGAATATCAGATCACTTGGAACTAGATAGGTTTCAGACAATTATGAGCTGCAATGTTGGTGCTACAAGTTGATCTTGGGTCCTCTGGGAAAGCCGCCATGGAATCAAAAGATTTTAGGCAAAATATTCCTGAGACCCACAAAGCTCTTTTTTCACTAATTAATTAATTATTAATTAATCATTTTACTTCCCCCAAACAGAGCTCTTAAAAGCAAAATGCTTGGTGCTCAGATCTATGACTCTGCTGGGAACAGCCTGTGGGATTACCTCAGTCACAATTCAACTGAGCCAATATACCCTGGTGCTTGTTTAAATGCAAAGCTAATACATGATTTCTCAGTCCTCCAAATATATAGATATAAATAGATATGGGTATAAATATAAATTATGGATATAGATGTAGAGGTAGACAGACAGACAGAAAGATAGACAGAGTGGTTTGTACCAAAAAGCTGGATAAGATAATAAAGGGTAGACTAAAAGGTCCAGGTAGCCAAAATGGTTGGATTACATAGGGAAGAACATCTGGGGGAAGGGCAGTCCAGTCCCTGCTCTGGACAAGTTCAGGGTGGGAGGCAGGCTATACCAGCCATAGCCTATAACAAGTAGGCACTGAAGGATACTAGGAGAACCTGGCTCCCAGGTCTGCCTTGATATATTAATTGGACACCTCATTTAGCCATTTGTTCCTGAATTGAGATCTACCAATCTGTAGGCCCATACTTCTGTCCCACAGAGGCAGTAATTTTCTAACAGGCTTCCAGCTATTGGATTAGTCTTCCCTATTCTCAGACAATTCACGGTATATATTTCTGTTGCATCTACTTTTCTTCTGTGTGGATATTTTTGAATCCTTTATATGGACATTTACATTGTTTCTAGGCTTTAATTTTTATTAAGACTGGTAGAGATATTTTCGGCCTTTTGTGGGTCTTTCATACCTGCTGAGTAAACAGGAAAATTGTGTGGTTGTGAACACATGTGTCTGTATAAGAGACTGCAGAGCCATTGTGGCTGTGCCACTTGACACCCCTCCCACCAGTGTGTGAGACTTCCAGTTGCTCCACACCACCACCAGCATTTGGTGCTGTCAGTCTTCTTGATTTCTACTATGTAGAGTTTACCCTCTCACTGCAGCATGGATTCTCTCATACGTGCATTCACTATTTGTATATATTCTTTTATGAAAGCGTCTGTCTACTTTTGCATATCATACTATATTTTCAAACAAACTTATTAAGTGACTCCACTTAGCTTCCTATTTGAGAACCCACATAATAATTCATCAGTCCCAGTACTAACTGTGGTAGATTTACCCAAGTAGTCTAATGTTTTCTTCCTGTATGTCCTGGGGCATATTTTCCTGAGTTACAGGGTCCTACTATTCACCACCATAGTGTACACATTTTAAAAAGGGAGGAAGAGGAGACCATGAAGCCCAGGGACTAACAACATCATGTATGGAGCTGAAAACCATTACACTTGCTAACCACATGTTCACGGCAATAAACCTTTTCTAGTCTTATATGTAGGATTAATACTGGTCTTGTGAATATTGAACATATGGTGTTTAAGCAATACCCAACAGCTTCGTGATAACGGAGCAAACGGAATTTGCTCTCAGACAGTCAGAGCAGAGAAGACTCTTAAGACCCATCAAAGCACACAGTGTAATGATGGTCTAGGGAGGTGTGTGACAAAACTTTTTCTGGGGAGATGTAACACGCATGTCTACTCCCGTGATAGGGACCCAGTGACAAACCAAAGAACAGATTCTACAAAAGTCCAACTAGGTGAACCAATAAATTTTATTTGAGTTACATACAGAGGTAAGGGTAGGGAATTAATTGCAGGAGCAAAAATGACTTAAAGATAGCTGCTTCACCAAGGTCTACCAAAGCTGAGAGAAGCTGGAAAACCTGGAGTACATTACACAGCCTGCAGGCAGCTCAACACACTGAGGCAAGTCTTTTCCAAGTGACTCCCGTCTAAATTTCTTTCAGGCAGCTCATCTGGTTTCTGCTACTTCCAGGCAGCTGGTTTGATCTCAGAGACTTTGTTAAGGTCTTCTCTGAGAGTCCTCCTTGCAGCTCAGCTCCCTTCTGTCTGAGAAAGAGTCACAGCTTTTATTATTTACACTGGCAAAAATGGGGCTTAGTGAATCTTGTCAACTTCAGGGACTTCCTGGAGTACGTTTGAGTTGTTTATCTGCCTGCTTAAGGAGATTCCCTCAGGATGGAATGCTTCAATACCAGGAAAGTGCTACACAACAAAGGAAAAACCTGCAGCCCAGAAATAAAACAAGATCAAAATAAACCCATGATCAGAGCACAGATCATTTTACTTAAGCTCAGAACCTCTTTTTGTAATACTATTAATTTAGGAAGAAAAGTGTTCTGGCATAAAATCTAAACTAAAAGAGAAAGTTCAGACATAGTAGTTATCTGAAGAAGTGCTGAACAGATGAATGGAATATAGCAGGAATGCTCCCTGGAGGCATGGGAAAACCACAGAAGCTGAAGACAAGAATACCTGCCCATGAGACCAGGCTCTCCTTAACCATGCAGCTTGAGACAATCAATTTAATCTTGATATTCTAATATCCTTGCCTAGTAATTAAAATAAAAACTATGTCTATTTCTACTCAGAAATACGTGTACATTAAGAAAGGGATTGAGAGAGGAGCCTACTTGGCTGCAGGGATAGAGGACAAGGATATCAGGGAAAGTCTAAGGAGAAAGGGTGCTGCTTGTCAGGTGGGTGAGCAAACCATGGCCACTGCTTGAGTTAGGGATTTCAACATATGGCTAAATCCCCACAAAGGAGAAGTTTTAGACAACCAAAAGGCTTCTACTGTCATATTTGCAGCTTACCTGTGGTTTGCTGTGGTCCCAAAGAATGAAGATGACAAAAGCAGTCTGGTACAGAGCGGGACCTCTGAAATCACTGTGTACTATAAAGTCGGAATGAAGACTTAGTGACAGAGAGCAAAAGGGCTACAAAAGTTTATGACTCCAGAGGGAGGAAAGTAATTCTTCTCACTCCCAAAGAGCCCATGTGCCAAACTTCAAAAGCTCATGAGGAAACTTAGAGTATAGGAAGGCCACCAATGCTGTGAACAGTCAGAGCATAAATTCATTGTTTATGGAGGGAAGCATGAGCACTCACACACACACACATACATACACACACACATACATACACAGACACACATACACATATACACACACACCATACACACATACACACACACCATACACACATACACACACACACATACACACACATACGTACATAGACACACATACACACACACCACACACACATACATACACACATACATACACAGACACACATACACACACCACACACACATACACACACATACATACACACACACATACACACACACCACACACCCATACACACACATACATACACAGACACACATACACATACCACACACACGTACACACACACATACACACACACCATACACACATACACACACACACACCACACACACATACACACACATACATAAACAGACACACATACACACACACCACACACACATACACACACACATACACACACACACACCACACACACATACACACACATACATAAACAGACACACATACACACACACCACACACACATACACACACACATACATACACAGACACACATACACACACTACACACACACATACATACACAGACACACATACATACACACCGCACACACATACGCACACATACATACATACATAGACACACATACACACACCACACATACATACACACACACATACATACACGCACACATACACACACACCACACACACATACACACACATACATACACAGACACACATACGCACATATACACACACCATACACACATACACACACCACACACACATACACACACACATACATACACACACAAATTATTAAATTATAAATTTTAAAAGTGAGAAGACAGGTTTTTAGAAGGTGTACTTCTACAAATTAAATATATATATATACTTAATCAATATATTTTAATCATAATCAGCATTAATGGGCTCAAAAATAATAGGATGTATTGTTAAAGCACTAAAAAAAGCCCAATTCACAAGGTGAAGCACAACAAGGAATCATTAACATTAACGGAAGCCACAGATGTGCCCAAATGCTAACCGGAACTCTTCCTAAGTTTAATTCCCAGAACCTCACAAAAATAAAATCCATGAAAAAAAACAAGTAGAAACCCACGGATAAACAATAGCAAAATTCCAGTAGAGTATAGCATTCATCTATATTCAGACACCCCCACACACACACACACTCATCTATATTCAGACACCCCCCACACACACACATCCTGCTTTATTTTGTGTATATTTGGGATTAAAAAGAAAGAAAAAGAGCACATTTGGATTATTTCTCTAAGAAATACATAGGAAGTATTTTTTAAAAGACTGAAACTGCCTACCTGTAGAGAGTGAAAGGCGTGGTAGAATATGACAGTTCTAGAAGCACACTCCTTTTTAATGTTTTGACATGTGGAAACATGTTAATGATCTGTGTGTTCAAAACACAACAGTAAATCAGCGAGATGAGAAAGGGAACACAAACATCAGAACCGAGTACAAACACAAGCAACCAAAAATAGTCTCCATTGTCTGACATTACCCATTCTATACTGTGGAGGACTCCTCCAGTGAGTCTGGCTTCTATTCTTTCTCTGTATACTCTTCATTTGGAGAAAATTATAAGAGGCGGGAGCAACCCTGACACTTCTTTGTTGCTCTGCTGCTGGGTGTTGCAGAGTTCTTTGTGTGTGGCACTGAACTGATGCTTGCAGAGAACTGGGCTCTTGCAAGAAAGAAAAGCTACAAGAAATGATGGAAAGCAAGTAAAGAGCCTATAAGGTTGGAATCCAGTTCAGTGAAACGGTGTAAACTCATGGTTCCCCTTTGGTACCTATTTTTTCCGTCTGTCTACCAGAAGTTCACAAAATTGATGGCACTCTGCTAAGAAACAGGTAGCTCTCCCAGAAATGATTAATTTGAAAATGGGACAGTACAAGAAGAGTATGGGACAACACCTTTTGTGCCAGAGAATAATGAAAGTTCTTTACACCCTAGGCTGGAAAGATGGCTTAACAGTACTGAGCTCAATTCCCAGCAACCTCATTAGAGGTCACAACCATCTGTAAAGGAATTCAAGGCCATCTTCTGGCCTGCAGCCATACATGTAAAGAGACCACTTATAGGTAAAACTTATAAATTAAAAATTCTTTACACCCTTGAGAACTTGTAAAATACATAAATGTATATGTGAAAGGATACATATTGGTGTTTGGAACATTTGAATGTCAAAATTACAAAGTACAACTGCTGATTATAACACGGTAAGAAGTAAGAAGTCCCGAGTCTCTAATACAAAAAAGAAAGAAGAGAGAGAAGAAAGAGAAATAGAGGAAGAAATAAAGAAAACCAAGAAAGAAAATAGGTGATAGATAGATAAATACATAGATAGATAGATAGATAGATAGATAGATAGATGGATAGATAGATAGATAGATAGAAGTACATGATTCAAAGGATCTTAGTGGAATACAATTTCAGGATAAAAAATGTTGAAAGAATACCAGCTGTCTTAGGGTTTCTTTATTTTTCCTCATTTTTTTTATTAGATACTCTGTATTTACATTTAAGATGTTATCCCTTTCCCTTCTCTGCTCCCATTCTCCCTTTCCCTCCATTTGCCTTCATAAAGGTGCACTCCCTTCTGATTCCCCCCTCCACCCATTGCCTTGGCGTTCCCCTACATTAGGAAAACACACCCTCCCTGGACCAAAAGCCTCTTCTCACATTGATGCCAGGCACTGTCGTCTTCAGCTACATATGCAAATGGAGCCATAGGTCCCTCAATGAGTGCTCAATGGTTTGTGTTTTAGTCCATGGGAATTTTGGGGGATTTGGGCCTATCTGTCCTCCGGAGCTCCAGGCAACCCTTCGGGGACAGCCTGTAGGGTGTGTGGTGAGCTCCCTGTGGGCTCAGGCAAAAAGTGCTTGCAAGGCTCTTCTGGGGCTCAGCCATCTGTGGGCGGGTCTTGAGTCTTGACAGCAGTCATCCGGCCCTCTTGATGGGCCACAAAGCTTAGTCAGGGTTTCTATTCCTGCACAAAACATCAGGACCAAGAAGCAAGTTGGGGAGAAAAGGGTTTATTCAGCTTTAATTTCCTCATTGCTGTTCATCACCAAAGAAAGTCAGGACTGGAATTCAAGGAGGTCAGGAAGCATTAGCTGATGCAGAGGCCATGGAGGGATGTTGTTTATTGCCTTGCTTCACAGGGCTTGCTCAGCTTGCTTTCTTATAGAATCCAGGACTATCAACCCAGGGATGGCACCACCCACAATGGGCTGCCCTCCCCATCCCCCATCACTAGTTGGGAAAATGCCTTATAGCCAGATCTCATGGAGGCATTTTCTTAACTGAGGCTCCTTTCTCTGTGATAACTCTGGCATTTGTCAAGTTGACACAAAACCAGCCAGCACATCAGCTAAATTTAAAAGCAAAAATATTGGAGATTAAAAAAAAATACATTGTGCAAATGAATAACAAATGTGAACATTATGAGCCTCAGGAGGTAGTGCCCCCAAAACATACACTATCCCTTAGTGGAATATATAATCAATAAAAGAAAAATATGCATTTTTAACATTGTTATTGGATATTTTATTTACTTGCATTTTAAATGTTATCCCCTTTTACAGTTTCCTCTCTGGAATCCCCATTTTCCATCCCTCCTCTCCATGCCTTTATGAGACTGTTCCCCCACCAACCCACTCCCTCCCACCTCATTGCCTTGGCATTTTCCTACACTGGGGCATTGAGCCTTCATGGGGCCAAGGGCCTCTACTCTCCTTGCTGTCTAATAAAACCATTCTCTGCTACATATGTGGCTGGAGCCATGGGTCCCTCCATGTGTACCCTTTGGTTGGTAGTTTAGTCTCTGGGAGCTCTGGGCAGTCTGGTTGATTGATATTATTCTTCTTCCTATGGGGTTGAAACGCCTTCAGCTGCTTTCTAACACTTCTGTTGGGGACCCCATTCACAGTACAATGGTTTGTTGACAGCATCGGAGTCTGCATTTCTCAGGCTCTGACAGAGTCTCTCAGGAGACAGCTTATATCACGTACCTGTCAGCATACACTTTTTGTCATCCACAATATTGTCTGGGTTTGGTGACTATATATGGGATAGATCCCTGGGTGGGACAGTCTCTGGATGCTGTTTCCTTCAGTCTATGCTCCCCACTTTGTCTTTGTATTTCCTCCTGTGAGTATTTTGTTTTCCCTTTTAAGAAGGACTGGAGCATCCATTCTTTGGTCTTCCAACTTCTTGAGCTTCATGTGGTCTGTAGATTTTATCCTGGGTATTCTGAGCCTTTGAACTAATAGCCACCTATCAGTGAGGGAATGCCTTGTGTGTTATTTTCTGATTGAGTTAGCTTACTCAGGGTGGTATTTTCTAGTTCCATCCATTTGCCTAAGAATTTCATAAAGTCATTGTTTTTCATAGCTGAGTAGTACTCCACTGTGTAAATGTACTAAAGTTTCTGTATCCATTCCTCTGTTGAAGGACATCTGGGTTCTTTCCAGATTCTGACTATCATAAATAAGGCTGCTATAAAAATAGTGGAGCAGGTGTCCTTCTTATACTTTGGAGAAACTTGTTGATATATGCCCAGGAGTGGATTACCTGACTTCTCGGGTTATACTATGTACAATTTTCTTAGGAATAGCCAGACTGATTTCCAGAGTGGATGTACCAGTTTGCAATCCCATCAACAATAGAGGAGTGTTTCTTTTTCTCCACATCCTCACCAGCATCTGCTGTCACTTGAGTTTTTGATCTTAGCCATTCTGACTGGTGTGAGGTAAAATCTTAGGGTTGTTTTGATTTGTATTTTCCTGATGACAAAGGAAGTTGAACATTTCTTTAGGTGTTTCTCAGCCATTCGATATTCTTCAGCTGAGAATTCTTTGTTTAGCTCTGCTCCCACCCCATTTATAATGGGGTTATTTGATTATCTGGAGTCTAACTTCTGTGTGTCAAACTCAAAGGGAACAAAAAAGCACATGATCATCTCATTAGATGCTGAAAATACATTTGACAAGCAATAGTGCTTGAGTTTGGTGACTGCATATGGGGTGGATCCCCAGGTGAGGCAGTCTCTGATTGATCTTTTCTTCAATCCTTGTTTCTCTGTTTGACTTTGTCTTTCCTCCTGTGAGTGTTGTATTCTACATTCTAATAAGAAAGAGCAACTTTCAAATTCATTTGGAATAATAATAAAAAATACCCAGGATAACAAATATTATTCTCAACAATAAAAAAAAACTACTGGGGCAATAAAGATCCCCAACCTCAAGCTGTATTACAGATCAATCATGAGAAAAACCTTGTGGTATTGGTACAGAAACAGGTAGGTATATCAATGGTATAGAATTGAAGACCCAGGAATGTACCTACATATATAAGGTCACTTGATCTTTGACAAAAAAGCTAAAACCACTCAGTGGGAAAAAGGCAGCTTTTTCAACATGTGGTCCTGGTTCAACTGGAGATCAGCATGTAGAAGAATGCAAGTCAATCCATTCTTATCACCTCTTACACAGCTCAAATCCAAGTGTATCAAGGATCTCCACATAATACTAGATACACTGAAACTAATAGAAGACAAAGTAGGGAAGAGCCTTTAACACTTAGGCACAGGGAAAATTTTCCTGAAACAGAACACCAGTGGCTTATGCTCTAAAATCAAGAATCAACAAATGGGACTTCATAAAATGGCAAAGCCTCTGTAAGGCAAAGGACACTGTCAATAGGACAAAACAGAAACCAGGAGATTAGGAAAGGACATTTACCAATCTATATCTGATAGAGGGCTAATATCCAATATATACAAAAAAACTCAAAAATATAAATTTTTATCATGAGAAAATAACAACAAACAAAACAATATTTACTATAACTGGCTTCAGTATGTAAGTCAGTGTGAATGTTCCTTAAAACACTAAATTTAGAACTACTCTGAGAATCACCTATACCATTCTTGCATATTTTCTTGAAGAACTCTAGTCTGCAAACCATAGGGATACTTGTCAATTCACTTCAATTGCTTGCATTGTTCACAATCACCAAGAAATGGAAGCAAATGCCTATGATCTGATAAATGGTTAAAGAAAATGTGTGACATCTGCACAGTGGAATTTAGGGCAGCTGGCAAGAAAGCATGACATTTGCAGGGAAACAGATGAATCATGACTCATTATGTTAAGTGAAATAACCAAGACTTGGAAAAATAAGTATTCATATTTTATTTATGTGGATGTGTGTGTGCATGTATGCATGTGTGCACCTGTATGTGTGCATCTTTGTGTGCCATGATAGAAAAAATGTGGGTAGGAGATGGAAAATAGGAAAGAGATCTTAAGAGAGTGGAAAAGGAGTAAGAAGACAATGTAACAAGGAGGACTACTTGTAGACAGGGTACGATCAGGAAGTGGGAAACAGTGGAGGAAGAAGATGAATACATCATATATATGATATATCTATGAAAACATAGTAACAAACCCACCGTTCTGTATGGTAATTTAAAAATTAATCTAAAAGCTATCTAAAAGAGGAGGAGATGTTTCTTTTCTAAAACTACCAATGACATGAAAAAATGTATAGCTGTGTAAAGAGAGTGAAGAGAAATGACAACTGTCAGTTCATGAGCCTATACTGGGTGTGAGGTGGAGCGGTGGGGAGGGTCTTCATGACCATTGTTGGGAGGTCGGACACTGTGAGTGATAATCTGTATTGTAGTGGTGTTATCTTTTCTGAAGACATGTTGAGATAAAGGAAAACCTTTGGTGAGGCACCGTTTATTATGATTCTTCCTTTAAGTATTGGGATCAAGCATCGCAAGAATATTAAATGTTTTCCCATCACTGTTTGGCTGTCGTAGATTCTCATTCCTGAAACACTACTCCTCAACTAACTGATTCTTAGTGTCATCCTCCAGTCATATGCCAAGGGGGAGAGAAGACACAGATCTCTAACAACCTAAAGCCTGCTGGAACCCAACTCCATTGACTCCTTTCTAGGGACCTTGATACAGACTGTTTAGAGGAACCAGAACATCAGAGAGCTGAACATAGAAGCCAATAAGTGGATACTCAACCTTAAAATCCTCCATTATGTTGCAATCCTACATCATCTTGTGACATCAGAAAACATAGATCTGTTCATTATTTTTTCAGGAAACCTATCAATTCTGCCTTTGCATAGCCTCAGGCTGCTGTGCATTAAAGGTGTCAGTCAGGGAATGATTGACTAAGCACAGTCCTTTTGCTCAACAGATTCTCCATGTACATGCACAGACCTCTTAAGGACTTTTCTTTGAGATCTATGACCCCTCCCCCTTCTTTCTCTCCTGTCTATCTCATGTAAGCATAAGATGTATTCTAGTGTTCACAGGTATGAGTTTGAGCCTCTGGAACATGTAGGCATCCCTGTAAACTCTGTAGACGAGCCCTCAAGTGTTGTTCCACTGCAAACACACATTCAGTGGCTTTACACTGCCAACTCTAAAATGGATAAATAGTGTATCTATTTCTTACTGGATTAACCTATTTAACTGCAAAATGTTGTTCTTTTGTCTAAGCAACTAGAAAATGTATTGGTTCATAGAGCCGGAATTTTCATTGTTAACTTAATAATCTCATTTGGAAAGGGAGAACTAGGCAGCCATGCACAGTAGAAACTAGACTTCAACATATATCAGTACATGTAGTTACCATTTACTAACTTTGTGATTAAAGTCAGCTTATGTTGTTGATGACCAAAACATACACTCAAAAAGTTCTCCTTTAAAAGAATTGGGGGTTGTGCTTATGATTCTGAACAAGTATTGTTGTACTGTCAACATACTGTGTACATGTTTATCTTTAAAGCTTTTAAGGTTAATACCAGGATCTTTTAAGTCATTCTTCTAGCAAGCAGTTTTCTTCAACACCTTAACTTTCAGCTTTGTGCCTGTCATGGTCAAAGGATGATTTGTACCCAAGGATGCTCTCAAGCCCTAGTCATATGCCTTCTCTGTGTCTTGGGTCAGTGTCTTTAACCTCACTCTCTTTTGATTGGGAAGGCTGTTTTTACAACACAAAGCTCTAGACTGTTGATAATCAATTATCTTATATTTCAAGACATAAATACAAAGATTTTCTAGTGAAACTCTTTTAATGTGTCTCTCCCACTCTTCTGTCTCTCCATCTTCCTTCCTCATTAAATATCTCTTTACTTTAGACTCACTTGCAATCATAAGAAACAATACCACACATTTCTCTGACACCGGCCCATTTTCCTAGTCCTAGTATTTGGAAAGCTATATCATAATCTGGATATGTACTTTGGTACATTATCCTGAGCTTAATTAAGTATACTAATAATCATTTTCTTCAATACAAAATTAATTAATTGACTTCTTTTGAACTTATCTTTGTGCATACTCATTTTGTTCATCTATGTGTGTAAGTGTGTGCTTGGTTCTATTAATATTATTGCTGAAAATTCATATCATTCACCTTACACAAGATACTCAATAGTTACATCCCAAAGTATGCATTGTGTTAATATCCAAAAGCATACCATTTATAAACTAACTACCTTTCTGCCCACCTCATTTTGAGAAAGCACACCTTAGTTAACATCATCAATAAGAAATTCTAGTTTTCTCTTCAAGGTCATGAAAAACACAAAAATCACTCACCTCACCATTGAGTTTTAATATAGTGCTAGATATCACAGCTTAATTTAGTAAGACAAGAAAATTAATGAAAGGAATACAGCCCAGAAACAAAGCATTATACCAAAGGCCTATGGTAGTAGTGTTTGGGAAGCTGGGGTAATTGATAGGTAGTTCAAGGTTAACTTGAACCTACTTGAATGTTTTACCAGAAAGCAAGAAATGGAGGAAGGAAGGAAGGAAGGAAGGAAGGAAGTATGGAAAGATGAAAGGATGGGAGGAAGCAAAATAAAAAGAGGCCAAAATAAAAATGAAACAGATTAAGGGAGAAGATACTATCACACTCATTGATTGCATGATCATCTGTGTAAAACAAAACTCAAACAAACATGTAGGATGATGTCATTATACAACAAGATAGGTTTAGCCTATCATTGGATAAGAAGAAGAGATAGGCCGGGAAAGGTCTAGGAAGGAGAGAGGAGGAGGAGGAAGCAGAAAAATCGAGAGGAGGCCACATGGAAACAGACATGGATGTTTTTCTCAGATATCTCTATATGGATAAGGTTGTTATAAATGTTTTATAATGGATGAAATTGTACAGTATTTGACTTATCTTGATGGAAATTTATATTATAACAATTGGGTCAGAGTTTGAAGTGGCAACACACACACAAAGCCCACCATGGATTTGAGATATGTATGTGTGCAAGGTTTGGCAACAACACACCAAGGGAATGTGAGTGAAAACAACACTCTGGGGTAGTTGTGGACCACCCAGAACAGAAGCTGCGAGGGTGGGTAGAGTGGACCGCACCTGGATCAAACAAAGCTGGAATCTATGACTACTCAGAGGCAGCCTGGAGCTGCTAAGAAACCCAGCAGTGCCATGTGATCCTACAGTTGTCAGCTCTAGTGTAGGATAAAAAAAAATTATCATCTTTTAATATTTACCACAACACAAACAAATAAAAATATCATATAATTGATAAGCAATGAATCTAGGTTTCAGGATATAAAGACAATATCTATAATATCATATTATATTATATTATATTATATTATATTATATTATATTATATTATATTATAAATGTAGTAGATATATAATATTAATATGGCAGAGCGGAGCCTGGCAGAGCGGAGCCTCGGCGGCTCATAGAGGCTGAGCAACTGGTGAGTGGGAGACCAAGACTGCAGGGGAGCAGAGAGATCTCTGCAGAGTGCACACGGAAAGTGCACACCGTAACTCGGCTTGCCCCGCCCTGCCCGATCCAGCGATTGGGAACAGAAAATTAGAACTTCTGTTTCCACCCGGAGGCAACTTCCAGATGCAGAGCGGAGCCTGGCCTACCTGCCAGGTGGAACGGCTGCTCATAGAGGCTGAGCAACTGCCATTGGGAACAGAAAATCAGAACTTCTGTTTCCACTCGGAGGCGACTTCCGGACGCAGAGCGAAGCCTGGCCTTACCTGCCAGGCAGAACAGCGGCTCATAGAGGCTGAGCAACTGTGCCTGATCCAGCAAACAGAAACAGAACGTTGGAACTTCTGCTCACACCCGACGACTCTGAGACCTAAAACAGGACTTGACCCATCTGACACCTCAACCAGTGGAGAACCAGGGACACAGACCAGATACAAGGGAAAGGTAAGAACATATCACTGACAACAAAATGGCAAGAGGAAGGAGAAAGAGTATTTCCCAAGGGAACCAAGACAATCTAGCAACACCAGAGCCCAGCTCTCCCATAACAGCAAACATCGGAACTCCAAACACTCCAGAAAAAGAAGACACAGACCTGAAATCATGCCTCAAGATGCTGATAGAGTTAATTAAACAAGAACGGGAGGAAAAGCAAAAAGATTCAGAAGCTTTTAAAGAAGAAACAAGAAAAACACTCAAAGAACTCAAAGAACTAGAGGAAAACAGAACCAAAAAAATAAAGAAATGGAAGAGGGAAATTAAAACAGAGATTGACACAATAAAGAAAACACTAAAAGAGATAACCCTAGAGTCAGAACACCAAAAAAAGAAATCAGGAGTCACAGAAGCAAGCATTTCCAATAGATTACAAGAGATCGAAGAGAGAATCTTGGGGGCAGAAGACAACATTGCAAACATAGACAAAACAGCCAGAGAAGATGCAAAAAACAAAAAGCTCCTAACCCAAAATGTCCAGGAAATCCAAGACACAATGAGAAGACCGAACCTAAGGATAATAGGAATAGAAGAGGGAGAAGAGTATCAACTAAGGGGCACAGTAAATATCTTCAACAAAATCATAGAAGAAAACTTCCCTACCCTCAAGAATGAGATGACCACGAGCATAAAAGAAGCCTTCAGAACTCCAAATAGGTTGGACCAGAAAAGAAATACCTACCGACACATAATAGTAAAAACATCAAGCACCCAAAGTAAAGAAAGAATACTAAAAACAGTAAGGGAAAAAGGTCAGGTAACATATAAAGGCAGACCAATCAGACTCACACCCGATTTCTCAACAGAGACTATGAAAACTAGAAGAGTCTGGACAGACATCATGCACTCCTTAAGAGAGCACAAGTGCCAGCCCAAGCTGCTATACCCAGCAAAACTATCAATCACCATCGATGGAGAGACGAAGATATTTCAAGACAAATCAAAATTCACACAATATCTGACCAAAAACCCAGCACTACAACGAATTATAGGTGGAAAACCCAATACAATGAGGAAAAATACAGCCTAGTAAGAACAAGAAAACTCCTAAACAAGAAAACTAAAAGAAGAAAAAGGCACAGATACAACTCAACCCACAAAAACAATAATGGCAGGAAACAGAAACTACTATTCCTTGATATCTATTAACATAAATGGTCTCAACTCCCCCAATAAAGAGACATAGACTATCAGACTGGATACATAAACAAAATCCAGCCTTTTGCTGCATACAGGAAACTCATCTCAGAGACAAAGACAGACACTATCTCAGAGTAAAAGGTTGGGAAAAAAACTTCCAAGCAAACAGCTCCAAGAAGCAAGCTGGAGTGACTATTCTAATATCGAATAAAGTAAATTTCCAACCAAAAGTTATCAAAAAAAGATAAGGAAGGACACTTTTTACTCATTACCGGGGAAATCTGTCAGGAGGAACTCTCAATCCTTAACATATATGCTCAAAATAAAAAATCACCCAGATTTATAAAAAAAACCCTACTAAAGCTCAAAAAATACATTTCACCCCACACAATAATAGTGGGAGACTTTAATACCCCACTCTCACCAATAGACAGATCATGGAAACAGAAACTGAACAAGGACACTGCAAAACTAGCAGAGACTTTGAACCAACTAGAATTAATAGATATATACAGAACATACTATCCCAAAGTAAAAGAATACACCTTCTTCTCACCGCCCCATGGCACCTTCTCGAAAATTGACCACATAATTGGACACAGAACGAGCCTCCATCGATATAAAAAGATTGAAATAATCCCATGCATCCTCTCAGATCACCATGGTCTATGGCTGGTCTTTAACAACAACAAAGACAACAAAAAGCCCACATACACATGGAAACTAAACAATGCTCTGTTAAAGGATAGCAGGGTCAAAGAAGAAATAAAGAAAGAAATTAAGGATTTTCTAGAATTCAACGAAAACGAAAACACAACATACCCAAACCTATGGGATACAATGAAAGCAGTATTGAGAGGAAAACTCATAGCCCTAAGGGCTTCCACAAAGAAACTGGAGAGAGCTCACATCACCAACCTGACAGCACAGCTAAAAGCCCTAGAACAAAAGAAAGCAGATATACCCAAAAAAGAGTAGACGGCAAGAAACAATCAAAATTAGGGCAGAAACAGACCAAATATAAACAAAAAGCACCATTGAAAAAATCAACAAAACCAAGAGTTGGTTCTTTGAGAAAATCAACAAGATTGATAAACCCCTAGTCAGACTAACTAGAGGGCAAAGAGAGAGTATCCAAATTAACAAAATCAGAAAGGAAAGTGGTGACATAACAACTGAAACTGAGGAAATTCAAGAAATCATCAGATCCTACTACAAAAACTTATACTCCACAAAATTGGAAAATCTGGAGGAAATGGATGAATCCTAGACAGATACAAGGTCCCAAAGTTATACCAGGACCAAGTAAACCATCTAAATAACCCTATAACACCTAAAGAAATAGAAGAAGTCATCAAAAGTCTCCCAACCAAAAAAAAGCCCAGGTCCAGACGGGTTCAGTGCAGAATTTTATCAGAATTGTATTGAGGATATAACACCAATACTCGCCAAACTATTCCAAAAGATAGAATCAGATGGAATATTACCCAACTCATTTTTTGAGGCTACAATAACCCTCGTACCTAAACCACACAAAGACCCTACAAGGAAAGAGAACTTCAGACCAATCTTACTTATGAACATTGATGCAAAAATACTCAACAAAATCCTTGCAAACCGAATCCAAGAACACATCAAAACGATCATTCATCATGACCAAGTAGGCTTCATCCCTGGGATGCAGGGATGGTTTAACATAAGGAAATCCATCAATGTAATCCACCATATAAACAAACTCAAAAACCAAAATCACATGGTCATCTCAATAGATGCTGAGAAAGCATTCGACAAAATCCAACATCCCTTCATGTTAAAAGTCCTGGAAAGAACAGGAATCCAAGGCCCACACTTAAACATAATAAAAGCAATATACAGCAAACCAACAGCCAACATCAAACTTAATGGTGAGAAACTTGAAGCAATCCCACTAAAATCAGGGACTCGACAAGGCTGCCCACTCTCCCCCTACCTATGCAACATAGTACTGGAAGTCCTGGCTGGAACAATCAGACAGCAAAAGGAGATCAAGGGGATACAAATCGGAAAGGAAGAGATAAAAACATCACTCTTTGCCGATGACATGATAGTGTACTTGAGTGACCCCAAAAATTCCACCAGAGAACTCCTACAGCTGATAAACAAGTTCAGCAAAGTGGCTGGATACAAAATTAACTCAAACAAATCAGCAGCCTTCCTGTACTCAAAGGACTAACATGTGGAGAAAGAAATTAGGGAAACGTACCCTTCACAATCGTCACAAAAACTATGAAATACCTTAGTGTGACTCTAACTAAGCAAGTGAAGGACCTGTATGACAAGAACTTCAAACCTCTAAAGAAAGAAATTGAGGAGGATCTCAGAAAATGGAAAGATCTCCCATGCTCATGGATTGGAAAAATCAACATCTTAAAAATGGCCATCCTACCAAAAGCAATCTACAGATTCAATGCAATCCCCATCAAAATTCCAACCCAGTTCTTCATGGAATTGGAAAGATCAATGTGCAATTTCATGTGGAATAACAAAAGACCTAGAATAGCGAAATCCATCCTCAACAACAAAAAATAATTCTGCGGGAATCACTATCCCTGACCACAAGGCAATTGTGCTGAAAACTGCATGGTACTGGTACAGAAATAGGCACGTGGATCAATGGAATAGAATAGAAGAGCCAGAAATGAGCACTCACATATATGGTCACCTGATTTTTGACAAAGGAGTCGTATACATTCAATGGAAAAAGGACAGCCGATTCAACAAATGGTGCTGGTCCAACTGGCACTCAACATGCAAAAGAATGAAAATATACCCTTTCTTATCTCCTTGTAAAAAGCTCAAGTGTAAGTGGATCAAAGATCTCTACATTAAACCAGTTACACTGAAACTATTAGATGAGAAAGTAGGGAAAACCTTAGAACACATAGGTACAGGAGAAAATTTCCTGAACAAAACACCAGTGGCTCAAGCTCTAAGGTCAAAGATTAACAAATGGGACTTAATGAGATTGCAAAGTTACTGTAAGGCTAAAGACATCGTCAAGAAAACAAAACGGCAGCCAACAGAATGGGAAAAGATCTTTACCAACACCACGTCAGATAGAGGCCTAATATCCAAGGTGTACAAGGAACTCAAAAAGCTAGACACCAGAGAATCAAATAACTTTATTAAAAAAATTGGGTACAGAGCTAAACAAAACGTTCTCAGTTGAGGAACACCGAATGGCCGAGAAACATCTGAGGAAGTACTCGACATCCTTAGCCACCAGGGAAATGCAAATCAAAACAACCCTAAGATTCCACCTCACTCCAGTCAGATTGGCCAAGATCCAAAACTCAGATGACAGCAGATGCTGGCGAGGCTGCGGAGAAATAGGAACACTTCTCCACTGTTGGTGGGGTTGCAAGCTAATACAACCACTCTGGAAATCTGTCTGGCGATACCTCAGAAAATTGGATATAGTACTACCTGAAGACCCAGCTATTCCACTTCTGGGCATATACCCCAGAGACACTTTAATACACAACAAAGATATATGCACCACAATGTTCATAGCGGCTCTATTTATAATAGCCAGAAGCTGGAAGAAACCCAGATGTCCTTCAGAAGACGAATGGATACAAAAATTGTGGTACATATACACAATGGAATACTACTCAGCCACCAGAAACAATGACTTAACCAAATTCTTAAGAAAATGGCTGCATCTAGAGAATATCATTCTGAGTGAGATAACCCAGTCACAAAAGAACAGACATAATATGCAGTCACTGATAGTTGGATGCTAACCCCAGAGGCTTGCACTCCCCCAGAAACAACTCACAAACTGTATGAAGTCCAAGAAATAAAGAAAACAAAAAAATATACATATATTTACTAACAAGAAGACTTTGACTGTTTCCATGTTTCGTTTTGTTTTGCATGTACTTTACGCTTATTGTAACTATTGGGTTTTCAATGCATACTGTCGGGCCCTTGAAAAAAATCAAGTACTGACTAAAAAAATATATTCACATGGTTTTATGTGAAAAATTATTTTAATGTCTGAAAAAACAGTACTGACAAAAAAGTATAATTTTAAGCAAAAAATGTTTAAAATCTGTACATTTATCTTTGTCTTGTAAAATAAAGTCGTTAAAAAAATAATATTAATATAATGAACACTGTCAATGAGCTAGTAAAATTTATACTGCAACAATTAATATGATATTAATATGATTTGCCTTTGGGTCCTAACTATAGGACCATTTGGGAATACTTAACAATAAATCTAACAAATTATATACTTTAGTTTTATGATGAAAAACCACTGAAGCTGATGAATCACAGATCTCTGTTGAAAGAAACTGAAGAACTAGAGATCTGTTTTCCCCGTATTAACGGCCAGAAGATTCAACATTTGTGAGGCTTGACTTCTTTCTATTTTGATCTATGGATTCAACATTGATTCAGGTCTTCCTGGGAAAAGCAGCAACATTTTCTAAAGTTTATATGAAGATTCAGAAGATCCAGAGTAGTCGCATAGTCTTGAAGACTTGGAGAAGTGTTGCTGCCTGGCTTCAATGCCATAGTGATCAAGAGGGAGATAGATAGTGGCAAAGAGAGAAAACTTGAGTGGGTGATCATGGTGGAGAGTTGCAAGGTAGACCCACTCAAATGTGTTCAACTGGTGTTCGAAAGAATGCCAAAGGCCATCTAATTAAGAATGTCGTCTTCTCAGTGAATAATATTGTAATGATGAGACATCCAAATGCAGAGGGGTTAAAAGGGGGTGGGAGCAGACCTTGAATTGTCACTAATATTAACTCAAAATAGAAAAAAAGCTTAAATGATAAATGTAAAGTTGTATAAGTGCATAATAGTGTAAGAAACATTTCAAATGGTTGGTGATGAGTATCAGATTGTTGTTGGTGTTTGATTTTTAGACATGACAATAACAGGAATATCTATGGATGTTATAATAAAATAATACAGTAGACATCTTAAAATTAAAAAGTTATAATGATGGAAAACTCTGTCAGGAGAATATAAAAACAGGACTAGGCTAGGAAAGATTCTTTGTGAAAACAATATTTCATACAAGATTATTATAGAATAAATACAAAGAATGTTTAAAATACAACAGTAAAAATTAAAAATAACCTCACTTTAAAATGGGAAAAATATTTAAACAGGTTCCCAGTCACAAAGTCACATATCTGGCAATGATGCCTATTAAAAAGCATTCAATATCATGTATTATTATTGAGCTACAAAATAAAATGTGAGGAGAAACCACTGCACATCTACTATAATGACTGAACTCCAGAACGCTGACAAGACATACTGGTGGGGATGTAGCGCCACAGGGATTCTCGTTTGTTGCTTGCATAAAAACAAAATGGCGCGGACACTCTGAAAGACAGCTTGGCTCTTCCTTTACAAAACGAAATGTACTCCACCATTAGATCCAGCTGGGCATCCTTTTTGGCACTTTCTCAAATGAGTTGAAAACATATGTGCATACAAATGCCTGCACACAAATGTTCATAATAGCTTTAGTCATCATTGCCAAACCTTGGAAGCAAGGGAGATATTCTACAGTAGGTGGATCAATGAATTAACTGTGCTTCTCCATGCAAAGGGATATCATACAGGTTACAAAGAAATTAACAACTGTGCATGAGAAGGGGAGAAACCTGGTGTGTTCTAGAGAGTGAAAGAAACCATCACTGTGAAACGCTGAGTTGTATAATTCCAGATAGATAACAGTGTGGCAAAGATGCCCAGAGGATGCTCAACAGTAGTAAACTACTCATCATAATACACCTGTAGAGACATAAAAAGTAAACTCCTAGACAGCTCCCTACCATAAACTATGTATATTGAATGGTAAGGATGTGTTGAGTTACACTGGTCATTTAATTGCAATGATTAAAGCCAATATGCTTCAGTGGTTTGGTAGGCTGAGTTTAGCATAGCCTATAAGCATGAGTCAAAAGGAAGAAATGTAGGGACTTCTCCTTGCTTTTGCTCTACTCATACTTAGTAGGTCATTTCTCTGTTCACTCTTTTGTTCTAATCTCATCACCAATTTCACATGACCTTGATTAGTAGAGCCCATATAAAATTAATAGAAAATTAATTGCTTTTAGTTTCTCATTCTCAATTGTTCGCACAATTTTACGGGTGCATTATTTCCCATTTAACTTTTAAAATGGACTTATCTGTGTCCACAAAGCAACTGTTGGGAAGAAGTGGGGAATTCATGAATACTGCCTGTCCCTGAAAGACTATTTGCACTTAATAGTTAGTAGGGAAGAGGTGTCCTATTTTTCCACAGTGTAGACATTGGTAGATAAATTGCCCTTGTTCCAGTAAGTAGCCTTTTGCCCCCACTCAGGCATGAAACTTTAATTCAATTCAGCAGACCACATACAAAAAGAATTTATGTAATAGGAGGAAGGCTTGTTGAGAAGAAGGGCTCCATTTGGTGTTGGGTTATGAGAACAAGTAAAATTTACTATAGGGGTGTAGAAATGGTCAAAAATTTAATGTGTCATAATATATTTGATATAATTTTAAAATATGTATTAGAATATTATTACAAATGGAATGGTAATGACTCACCTGTAAGCCTCGCGCAGAGGTTGAAATTCAGGCTCCAGGTTCAATAGTGAGAGAGGTTTTCTCAAAGAAATACAATTAAGGAGATGGGTAAATGGTTCTACATTTAAAGTGCTTGATGTGCATGCATGGGGACTTGAATTCTGGTCTTCAGAATTTAGGAAATGATGGGTGAATGTGAAGGACCACTCAAGTTTATTATTTTCCATATCACTTGTATAATGAGTGTATCTGTGTCCACATGGTAATTGCTGAGATACTGATAAAAATGATAATAGGTCTACAGATGTACTGGGGTGAACTGGGGTCCTTAGCATGCTTGAAGCCTGAAGGAGAAATGTCTTCTGGATATGATATAGCTGTTGCATTGGAGGTCAGAGACATTGGAATTCCCAGAGCAATCTGGCTAGTGAGACTAGTCAGATCAGAGAGTGCTAGGTTCAGTGAGAGATCTTAGTTGGAAGACTGTGAATGAAAGATTGAGGAAGATTCCTGATGTCAACTTAACATCTTGTCCTAGATTTTTTTTTAAGATTATTATGAAAGCCACAACCAGAAGCAATTCAGGGAGAAAAGGGTTTGTTTGGTTTGCAAGTCTCAATCATAGGCCATTATTAACAGAAGCTTGCTGTCAAGGGAAGCACTGTCTACAGCGAGCTGGGCCTATACACTAATCATTAATCAAGAAAGTGCCTACACAGACTTGCCCACAGGATATTCTGATGTAGACATTTTCTCAGTTGAAGTTTCCTATTCTCAGATGAGCCTAGCTTGTTTCAAATTGACAAAAGCTAGCAAACACATGTATCCATATGCATATAGACACAGATATTTGAGCAAATATGTACCCCTCACATTTGAGCAACTACACATACATGTAGATATACCACACACATGAGAAAGTAAAAATTTAATACTTACATAAAATCAGGTATAGAGTGATGAGGGAAGACATCTGAAGTTTCCATGTATACATAAACAGACACATCCACACACATGCTAGTTATTACATATGAATAACACAAACACACAAATAAGTTTAAAATAAGTAAATAAATGATTTGACCTCCTCTTGGACCCTCCCACTCCTTTACGGACTTATCAAATGAAGACCTTTCCCTGCTAGGGACCCATTAGTAATAATTAAAGAAAAAAAGGCCATGAATTCTACAGAGAATGGAGAGAGCTACATGGGATAGACTGGAATAGGGAATAGGATAAGGGAAATGATGTGACTGTATTTCAAATAAGTAAATACTCTGTGACCTTTTTTGTAGATGTGATGCCATCTTCAAGAAGAAAGAACAGTAGAACACAGTTGGTATGAAGGCGGAGACAGGAAGGGAGGTTTAAATGGGAAGAAGGATGGGTAGAATAAGAAGACACTGGAGGAGCTAGTTAAGAAGGGATAACTAATGCTAAGGAAGTGCGAAAAAGGGCCATATGAAAGCTTGTTATTTTATTAGCTTTCTAAATGCACATGTAAGTACTTCCTCATGTGACATATTTTACTTAGAGTTACCCTATTCAAGGTTATATTCATCACATAAGCCCTTTGTTGCCAAATAGAAGACTTACCTCTATGGCATATTCCCTAGAGTTATTAGTCAGAGGTGACCCAGAGACTTCCAAAGCACTGCAGGCAATTGCCATTGCTCTTCATTGGCCACAGAACTAGATAGTAATACCCTACTTTTGGAGATGGCACACATGTTTGTCACAAGAAATGGAGAGTTTAAGAAGGTACTCACCAGGAAGCTTTCTCCCTGCTATGATCCCCTTGTAGTGGAAGGTAATATGCAGGCTATTGGTGCTGGTATTATGGAGTGATCAGCAGTTTGACTCAACTGTGAATGCTGAGCACTGCACCAAGAACGACCATAACAAAGGGTGTCCATGGGTACAATTGTGGCATGAATCTTAAGTATGTAACCGCCACATTCTGGTTGTATTTAAGGCTCACTCCACAGGAGTGGGCACTGGGTCCGAAAACTTGGCCAATAATCCATGGTGAGGGATCTCACAGGCCCAAAAGGAGAACCTACTACTATTATTTTGCTAAATCAGCATAGTGCCAAACTGCTCTGAATTTGTATCTTTCTGCCTACACATTGATATAGTTATCTAACCGCATCAGAGACGTTTCTTTGTACAGTAGGTGATAGTGAACACATAAACTCATAGCTGTTCAAACTGGAGGAAAAAAAGTATCTTTCAAGTGCCCAGGCTGCAAATGGGCTCTCTATATCACACCCTTCCCCAAGCCTTCCCAGATGAGCACAGAAAAGGTGTGCAAAGACTGTAATGTCAGGCAGGATATGACAGTTCGTGGCTTCAGGCCCAGGGAGAGTCAGTTTTCTTTAAAGATATTGAACATAGTAGAACAAACATGTCAGTTGATGACCACACTTAGATAAGTAGGTATCATTTTGAAAAGGACATAGATAGAGTTGGGGGTTGGCAGGGAGTTATGTGGATTTGGGAGGAGTTTAGTTAAATTACCAAAATTATTGTATAAAATTCTTAATAAAATATTTAATTGGTGTTAATCGCCCTTTCCGTGTTTTATATTATCTTAGACTGAAACCACCTCTGGCTTAGAGAATCCTTTATTTTTAGTCTTTTTTACTAAAAATTCAATTTTTCAGTGCCTTGAAAGCAGATTGACCATTTTGATTAAGTGCTGGTGGTGTCTACGGTTTTGGGAACTGGTTCATTTGTTTTTAGCTGTTGAACATCTTAGGGTCAGAAGGTTTCTTCTGGTGTCCTGCTTAAGTTCTCAATAACTGCCAGGCCTTTCCTGGTGCCTCCTCTGATGTCAGCAATGCCTTTTCTTTTAAATGCTTTGATATTTATGAGAATTCCTTGGTTCTGTTCACTTTTTGAAGAGTCACTTTTAGTCCATTGTAGGTCTTTGTGTTTTGGGGGGTTTGTTTGTCTCTTTGTTTGTTTTCTTTGTTGTTTCCAATACCTTCATCTATTTTTATTTTGCACTACTAACAATCTGACAGGCCTTATAGATGTCAGAGTTAACCAACCATTGAGCCACACTCAGCCCTCTCTTGTTTTAAATTGCAATGGATTCTACTCTATTTCCTTTCCTCTGTTTCATTTTACTGTTGTTCACCAATCTCTTTACATGGAAATTTACACTGTTGGCTCAAAGTCTTTCCCTGTGTGCAGGAAAGAGTTAATAAGTTTGAGTTGCCTACACTTTACACTCTTCATTAAAACCCCCTATGGTGTGGCTGTCCACAGCTCTTGGGGGTTGAGTTTGTAATAACTGTTAAAAATGTCCTGAGCTCTTGGGACTGTGCCACACACTGTGACAGTTTAGCTAATCATTTTGTGCAAACAGTGCCATTTGTGATGAACCACTGTCTTTCCCCTGGGGCTGTGGAGCTGCCCCCAAGTCTAGCCACAAGAAAACCTGGGACTCTGGACTTAGGACAGATAATACGTGATTACAAGTCACAGTTTATTGCTAGATAAATTAAGTACATGCTGTAATTAAGTACTACTTGTAAGCACATTCTTGAAGCTTGTGTCTCATTCCTCTAGATTTTCATCTATTTTTTTCTCATTACTGATTTTGCTTAAGACTATTTTCATCATAATAAACCATAACTATGCACATAAATTTATGAGACTTTTTTTATTAGAGAATTTCTGTATTTACATTTCAAATGTTATCCCCTTTCCCCCTCCCGCTCCCATCCCCCCTCCTTCTCCCCATGTCTCCACAAAGGCACACCCTCTCCCAATCTCCCTCTTCACCTCAGTGCCTTGGAATTCCCCTACATTGGGAAAACACACCCTCCCTGGACCAAAGGCCTCTTCTCACATTGATACCAGGCACTGTTGTCTTCTGCTACATATGCAACTGGAGCCATGGAGAGTTTCTAATAAATCGCTAAATCAAACACACACTCAAGGACCACCAATATATATTGTTTCACTGTTTTTAATGCATTAGATTTACCTCTCAAAACTGCTTTGGATATGTAATACAAAAAGTACATAAATCAAATGCACCGTATATGTATTCATATATCTTTATACAAACTACATAGTATCATATAGAATACTATGATACTATAATATTTCTATCTAATTTGGTTTAATATATTTTATATCTCCTTTCAAGTTTTCTTTGTGAATAATGAAGTATTTAAAACTGTGTCAAGTACTTACTCCATATTTCATATTTTCCCATTGATTTTCTGCTCTGTATTCCTAGTAGGATTTCATTGTGGTCTGCAAACATACATTAGATGATTTCAATTCTTATAAATGTGTTAGAGTTCATTTTACAGGCTTGATGTAGCGTATTGACAAGCTGCATATTTATCTATTTATAAATATAGAGATATGATAGATAGATAGATAGATAGATAGATAGATAGATGATAGATACCATTGGTTAATAATATACTCTGTATCATTTGTTTCGCTCTATATTATTCCATCAATATATTCAATATATTTCCCTCATTTCCAAGAGCAGATTCTAAGGTCTTGGACTATAATTTAGTGCTTCAATATTCTTTCTTCCAACTCTATGCCATGTACTTGGAAGATCTGTTATGCACTGTATACACATTGAAAGTCACAGCATCTTCCTAGTGAAATGATCCATTTTATCATTAAGTAGTGAATTTTTGTCCCTAGCAGTGTTTCTTGTTCTGAAGCCTGTTATTAGACATCAATACTTCCATTCACTTTTTAAATTTAATATTTACACAGAAACTTTTCTCATTCTTTCACTTTTAAAATAATATATTATTGAGTTTGAAATGAATTTCTTCTAAACAGCACCTCGGTGTAGCATATGATTTTCTACTCTGCCAATCTTTGCCTTTGCTTGTTGTGTTCAGAACAAGAGAACTATTGCTTTGATTGCATCTGATCTGCTAAACTCATAATGATGCTAGTGTGTCACATGTCCTCATACTTCTGGTTTTTGCTGTTATTTTTTTCTTGTCGTTACCAAATTTTTAAAAACATTTTCCTGTGATTTTAGGGTAATCTTTAGCTGGCATTTAATAATAGATCTATTTCAAAAGTTACTCCCAGTTCCTTCCATCAGAAGATCTTATCTTTCCTTAGAGGTTATAATGACATGAACATTTGACAAGTGTTTTCCTTAATACTTGAAGGACTTAATGCCTCTTTCTTTTGATCTCAGATGGACAATTTACTGCCATTCAAATTACTATCTCCCTACGAGAAATACACAATTTCATTCTCAGTGCTTCCAAAACCATTCTTTGGGCTGTAAGTAGGATTGCAACTTAACATTAGAGGACTTACCTACCAGTGCAAAGCCATGTGTTTGATAAAACTACCGAACATACACACACACATACACATGTGTGCATGCACAAACACTCAGACACACATGAAAAAGTACCTAGCTCAGACTATTTATCAAGCACATGTGCATTTCACTACCTTGAATCTTGATTTGATTTGTATATTGGAAAATGCCCTGATGTTCCTCAGACTACACACCAGCTTGCTATGTACATGACAGTAATCTTAAATGCCAAATACTCGTCTTTAATTTGACGGTGTTGTTTTCTAAGGGCTTATGTGGACTGATGAGAAGGCTCAGTAGTTAAGAATACTAACTTATCTTCCAAAGAACTAGGCTTTACTTCCCAGCATCCACATGGCATCTTACAACATTGTGTCTACATTCCAGTCCTAGGGGATCGGACACACTTTTTCTGGTTTCTATGGGTATCAAGCACATGCATATAAGCAAAACCCCCACACATCTAAAAGTAAATACAAATTTTAAAGTGTTTGTGTCTGATGTTCTACTTTTGAGTTTTATAACTCTACTTCATTTCTTTTCTGAAAATTCTGCAAGAAATTTTGCTTCCTGGAGAATTTTTCTTTTTTGAAATTTATTTCAAGAGAATTTGTGGCTGGTTGTTGAGTCATTTTTATATGTCTTCTTTAAAACCCTTGACAGATATTCCAAATGTGATTCATCTCATTGTCATTGAGAATTAACTATCTTTTCTCATACAAGTTGTGATTTTCTTAATTCTCAGTATAACTGATTTATTGTCATACCCTAGGCATTTCTCTATTGTGTTAGAAGAATATGTGTCTTGTTTTACGACTTTGTTTGGATTTAGCATACTCATAGACTTTTATTCTGAGCTGTGATTCAGTGGCAGGTTAATGTTCTTAGTCTTGCAGGATTATGGTCATCATTTTGGTTTATGTGAAGCTACCGAGGTTCCCACCTGTCCCTGATGCTGCCACTAGAGATTATGGCCCACTGAGAATCTCTCAGTTGGAGAGAAGAGTCAGTTGTGGGCCTGGGGGCACAGAGAAACTCCCCTAGGCAGGGACTTGCAATGAATCCACTATTCTAGGATATAGAAAGTACATGACAACCTGAGAGTAGTTGTGCTAGGGCACTCTTTCTCATGAGCACTGAATAGTTCTCTTGAAGTCTCCAGAGATGCTGGAAATGCTCCCTAAACTGGCCTTCCATTTTACATCAGCTGTTCTTGCTGTCCCATCCACACACTTGGCCCTCAGAGTGGGAACGAAAATGCACAAATGCAGCAAGAAAGAAAAACACATCTCTAGCCTCTTCTTGCTAAAGGGGCTCCTGATCAGGCTTCTTTTCTCATGGATATCAATTGTCCAATGTCATCTGGATAATTCTTTTAAGCATACCTGCACTCCTTACTGTCCTCTAAGTTGGAGAGTAAAGAAATAGCAAGTCTATGTATAGGTTTAAGTTTTCTGTGGGAGGACCTTACAAAGGTTACCTTTCCAAAATGCCATTCCACTATCCCTGGGTTTCTAAACTAGTTTGTCCTGTCAATTTCTTAAACTCCTTCCTCCTCCTCTTTTATTAATTTTCTGAACCTAGTTTATGGAATAGTATGTTTCCTTGTGATATTTTCTTATGTGTATATAATTTTTCTTTGCTCACATTCTCCTAGCTCTTCCATATTTCCACTTCCCATCTAGCTGGCCCTGCCCTGCATAACATATCCTTCCTGATTTCATATGACACATATTTAGATATGTAGCAAAGTCTAGCATCCTCACATCATAGAAAAGGTGATGTTTGCCTTCATATTTGCCATCTTCATTTCTCAGTCCCCTTTTCTCTCAAGCCTGCTCTGTTTTCATGTCTCATAGTTTTTAAAATCTAAATTCCTCATATAGAAGAATGTACATACTATTTTACCCCTGAGTCTGGATTATTACATTTAACATGATGAACATTTCAGCTTGCCAATGCTTTTCTGCCTTTTAGAGTTCTTTCTTTTCTCTCTTGTCTTATCTATGTAGTCTATAGCTGTTCGTAAAGTGTCCAGACATTATTCTCATTTCAACCAGTTCTAAATTTACCTGCTTTTCTTTCTTACTGAGCCTTGCCAGAGGCCACTTAAAAGAATCTGAGTATTGTGAATATTTCAAAACAGTAAAAGAACCCTCTTGGCTTTCTATAAAAGCTACTAGTTAGGCATTGTGGTAGGTTACCTGCAACATATAACTCTCTGAATTATTCCACCATCCCTAAGATTATTAGCTGTAATTATAAAATTAACTAGTTACTAAAAAATCTTACAGTAATAAAAGGGATTACTCTCAGACTTGAAGAAGGTTGTGTTAAACAAAGAATCCCAGAAGTCTAATGGTTGTCCTAAGAGATAAGTTACTTTTGCCTCTGAAAGAAATAGAGGAAAAACATTTTTTTCATTCTTGAATCACATTAAAACTCAAATTACAACAAGAAGAGACTTTAATTTATGAAAAATGCACCTCTCAACCAAAAGAAGAAATGGCTATTTGATTTATGACCTTCATAAGACTGTAAATGTTAAAGATTTAATACTCAAAAATATTTTCTCGGTGCTCTATCAGTCTCTTATCTTGTAATTTTCATCTGTATATCATCATCCCTTCTCTGAGTCACACATTCATCTTCTTATAGAACATCATTATCCCTTCTCTGTGTCACACCTTTATCTTCTTATACATAAGGTATGTTCCAATCAATTTCAACCGCCAACTTTCCATTGGCAATAATAGTATCCCAACTCAAATCAGTATATGCGAAAGAAAACTAACTTAGATCACAAAGAAACTGAAGTTGCTAGATCTAGGTCTTCCTATGGTGTGCTTGGGACTGAGCCCTCTTCTCATCTCCAGCCTCTCCTCAACTCATTGTTGTTAGTAGAATAAGTACCAAGTACTTTTCTAGTTTCATTTTCTACACTTTGCGACTCTCACTTCACATCCTGGTCACTAAACATATAAAGATTCTGAGCCTAGAAGAAGATGTATCCTTCACTTATTCATCTAACATCACTTTTCTTCCAAATCTAAGTAAGGTTTCCTGTCATCAATGAGTATTATTTCCTAAGTAAGCACTTTCTGTTTCCCGGTTTTCCCTTTGACTTTCTTCTACGAATTCCATTATAGTAGAAGCTATGCCTTCTAAAGCATGCTTCAAAGTTTGATTCCCGTGTATAAAACTACTAGCTTAAAGAAATTTGGGAAAATTTCTAAAATCTCATTTTGTCTTGTGTTTTTCACCTTTAATATTAAAACAAAAGTTTTGTGTGTCTTACAGGCTTTGCTATTAAACCGAGTTAATATATATGAAATATTTGGAACTATGAAGGTAAATAAAATGTACAAAGTGAATATTTGTTGTTATTATTACAGTTTTTACACTTTCATATAACCAGACACTTTAGAATATTTACTACCTCATATAAGCCTCACAACAATACTATGAATTGGATATTATTGTCTATATATTTAAAACTAGGAAACAGAAATTTCAGAGATTAAATAATATGTCTAAGTTTGCTGAACTACTAAGTAATAGGACCAAACTGGTACATATTTGTCATGAGACGTACTAATGACTATTGGAGACATTCTGCTAGTACTCTGGGGAATAAAACTAGAAATATTTACCAAAAGAACATTGAGTAGCATTCCTCAGGCTGAGGCCGCTTTATCTTGCTTGATGATGAAAGAAAGACCTAAAGAGGCTACTTCAAAGACCAGTCTGTAAGACATAGTTAACTATTTATCATCTTCGAGCCACTTTTCCTTCATGTGACATGTTGTAAGGACATAGTAAGTATGCTCTAAGGCCTTTTTTCTTGTTGTACATTATATGACAAGTACATAATTTACTATACAAGAAAGGTAGCCCAGCCCAAACTGCCTTCAATTAATACAATGTCCAAGAAGATTGTGAAGACCTGGAGAAAATATTCCTAATATACATATGTTGACATATTAACATATACTAAAGGATACAAAGTATATTTCATGGATACATATTGTCACCTCCCTTGTGTCTCCCATGAGTGGGGTATTTTCTTTTGATAGCTTATTTATTATATTGCTTCTATGATAACTTTGTCCACAATTGTTAATACTTTCTACCCTGGGCCAGTAATAAGCGGAAGACTGGATAAAGAGTTAACAGAAGATGATGGGGCTATAGAAATCTGGATAGAATGTGTTTCTAAAATGCAATCATGGCTCTGCAGGAAGTACATCCTTAGCACGTGCTTTCTTATTATCATCTTTGATGATTCTTCTCCCTTTTATTGCCTTGTGTCTAGACAAAGTAAAATTTCTGAGGGCTTACAAAATGATTTCCATTCCAAAAATCTTCTTTTGCATGTTACAGCCCAGAGGGGTTATTTTCCACTTTAGTGATTTAGACCTGAAGAGATTGGGTACCAATATAGATGCAGGCAGGCGTTTTGTGGCTGAAGCATACATCATGTGCTCGCAAAATGAACAAGAATAAGCCCAGGGCCTCAAGTGCTGCTGTGTATGAAATATTTTTGGATTCACCCAGTGATTCGCAAGAAGGATTTTCTTTCTCAGCCTGTACTGTTCTTCCAGCAACTCCCCAATCCTAATGGGCCTTAGAAAGCTTTGAGAAAGCATGATAGATGTGATGTCAAGCTATTAGTCTAGGGGTGCTTCAGGGGGAATTGATTAATTCTTACATGTCAAGATTTTCCCCCCAGCTATCAAGGGAAATCTCAAGATACATTTAGAGGAATAAAAACAAAAAGAAACTTGGGATTATATATTCATATAGTCCTGGTACATTCAAAGTTTTTGGTCATCATTTTAATGAGTATTTTAAAATGGTTTAGCCACAACCCACAGTAGAGTAGCTGTGGAGAGGAGGAGAAACTGAAAACCCCACCCTATACCAGTACTGCATAGTCAAGCAGCTGAAAGGTCAGTATTGAAAGTTTGTCTCATGAACTGCAATTAGCATCATCACCTCAGCCCCCATCCATGCTTAAAGTTCACACTAATTCCCATCATGGAAAATCTAACCTTATTCTTGACCTTACAGAGTCTGTGATTGATCAAGAGAATTATTACATGCATATAAGTAATTATAGTTGGAGGGAAATAATAGAATCATGGAAGTGGGGATGGAGCCTTGAAGTTCTTTTAATTCATTCAATCAATATTAACTAAAACCTGTTTAATGGGTCGTGTGTTCTAACTGGCAATCACATATCACTAAGAGAGAGATCACAAATACCAAGAACATACATGATAGCAGTATAATAAGGTGGGTGTGGGATGTTTGGGGGCCAATGAATGAAGGAAAAGTCATAGTGGAGATGCTCTCACATAAAAGGTAGTCTTGAGAGAACCAAAAAATGAAGGACAGTATGGAAGAAAAGAAATACATTGCACACAGATGAAACAACTCCTGTGGAGGTAGGAGGCTGGCAGGTAAGAGTTCAGCAGAATAGTAGAGTAGGTGTTGGGCCAAATCACAGAGGCTTCATTTCACCACTGGACAACATCAAGACACTATAAATATCCCCTTTCAATCTCTCCAACTTCATGATCTCTAGTTTCCAGATGGCCACAATAGCACCTGCCACCTCTTTGTTAGGAGAACACTTTTCCTGCAGAAATTTGTAAGAAATTGTTTGACTCTGAGATAAATCAGTTGTGGCAGAAATCACCATCCTCTGCCCTCATCTTGCCCCTGCTTAGGAGGTAAGGACTGCCTTTAAGAAATGACTCATTTCTAGGTATACCCTGAAGCTCTTCTGCACCCCAGGAATACAACTCTGAGGATCTATCTATATTCTTCCCAAGGCACCCTGGTAAAGAGAAACTCGTCTAAAAAAGGCTCTCTGGATGGGGTATCCAGCTTGTCTTTTCCTGCAGAGTTTCTACTAACCTGCTTTACCTGGAAGCATTGCCTTAAGACAGTTTCAGAGTATTGTGTTTCATAGTCTACTTCTGGGAAACTCAACCTGAGTAACGGGCACTAGACTTTTTTAAAGAAGACAGAATGAAGCCATGAATACAACAGACCGGGCACTGCAATATTGCTTCCTTCAGATAACAAGAAATTTTAGAAAAGTACTGTTTTTAATGAGCCTAAAATGCATGCCTGATGGTGCACAATTTAGTACAGAAGAAATATGTAACAATTATATTTAATATGTAAGAATAAATACTATATCTAAAATAAGATGATAGACCAATAGTTATATGCATATGTACATATGTACAAAAATACATACATACATATTTAGATATATGAATATATATGTAAATATAAGAGAATATATAAAATCAATCTTTTACTTTGGTTTCTACTTATATAAAATTGTCTTGTCTACTTGGCCTGGGTAAGAACCACTTCTATATTTTTAGGAAAACAAAGTATGAAGTTGATCAGATGCCAAGATCTTTATATGCATTATACAGGGAGCTTTCTATACACAATATTTCTCCTCCTCCCTTTTCTGTTTAATTAACATGAACATATTTTCATACCAATTTTTAAGGTGAACTGAATAGTGAGTTCATGAAGGCAGTTGAAAACGTTGACAAGCCAAATTATCTTTCCTATCTGGGCAATTTTCACTACATGAAAATGTTATGGAAAAGTACCTTCAATCTCAAAGCTTTCCAAAACGGTAGGCTTTTTTCATTTTAATTTTGCCTATATATTTAAATATTATGTGTCAGTATTTTTCTTGAAAGTATTCATGAGTATATGCATGTGCCTGGGACACATGGAGTTCAGAAGAAAAAAAAATCAGAACTAGAGTTACAGAGGCTGTGAGCCACTGTAATGACATGAGGAACCAAACCTGAGTCTTCAGTAAAACCAAGAGCTCACTCCTAACTAATCTCCTTAGCTCTGCTGGTAAAACTATGTCACCCGGGAACAACTGAAAAGCTTAATCATTTTGTCTCTGGCAGGATCCAAAAATCCTTTCACAAAGCTAATTCATCAAGCAACTTCTCAGTCTCACTGCTAGCTTCTTTTTATTGTTAATGTTCAATCCAATACTTCAGATGCTGGAGTGTATATGCAGAGCATGTAGTCCCTAAAAGTCAGTACTCACTGACAAGCTGTGTGCATGCACTTCTTCTTATGGCCCTTGGGGAAAGCCCATGCATACCTCTCCTCCACAGCATCCAGCTTCCCTCTGAGTGTCCCACAATGATGACCAAAGCCCAGTGGACAGCCCTGACACTATTACCCAGCCATCTCATTCCTCCCCCCCCCCCCCCCATATTCCAAGGCAGGAACTGCCATGACCTTGGCTGGAAGAAGTTCTTTCTGAGGCATCTATGTTCTCCCATGTCCTGGTTAAAAATTAATGTAAATAACTAGGTGGTTCTCACATTAGCCCTCAAATGTCTTGTTTAATCCCTTTAAAACTAAACTAGAGTATTGCTGATGCTTATACACTTATGACAGGAAAGGGCAAATCTGAGGACATTTTGTATGTGAATCAGAGCCAAATTTCAATCTCAAAATGAAGAAAAGGAGATATACAGTATCTCATGGATGGCCAAGTCCTTATATATCAGTTTATCAAATCTGTGCTTTGTAATTTATTAAAATTGTACATTACATTTTATAAGTTCTCAGTAGATCTAAAAGTAGGAATAAGTTAGAGCAATTACTTTTTTTTTTCTAAAGATTGCTATTCTGGTCCACACAGCTCAGAACTTTTAACAGAGAGCCACTGATCTAGTATTGGGGGATAAAGATGGAGCAGTGATCAAGAGAATGGCCAACTGATGACTGGCTCAACTTGAGACCTACCCCATGGGAGAGTGCCAACCCCTGATTATTAATAAAATTTTGTTATGCTTGCAGATAGGAGTATATCATAACTGTATTCTGAGAGGCTTCATTCAGCAGCTGATGGAAGCAGATGCAGAGATTTACAGCTAAACATTAGGAGTAGCTTGGGCAGTCTTTTGGAAGACTCCGGGGAACAACTGAGGGGGGAAGAAGGGTCAAGCATAAGCCGACCTACAGAGTCGACTGACATGGTCTCATGTGGGGCTCAAAGAAACTAAACTACCAAGCAAAGAATATGCAGGGGCTGCACCTAGGCCATGTACACATATATAGCAGATGGACAGCTTGGTCTATATATGGATCCCCTAAGAATCAAAGTAGATGCTGTCTCTGACTCTGTTGTCTGCCTTTGGATTCCTTTTTCCTTGCTTGGCTGCCTTGTGGTCTCAGTGGGAGAAAACACCCTTAGTCCTGCTGGGATTTGATGTACCCTGGTGAGTTAGTACCTAGGGGAGTGGAGTCTCCTCTAAGAAGAGAAGAGGTAAAATGGCCTTTTGTTCTCTGATCCCAGGCAGGCTCAGCATATCTCACAGGAACAATCAAGAGGAGCAGAGAATTTACCAGGAATCTCTGTTCAGCAACCAGAGAGCTCTGAAGGTAGGTAAACCCTGCTGTCACTGACCGAAAAGTTCACTGTGCATAAAAAGAAACACTGACCCCTTATCGAATACTTTAAGTAGACTTAGTCAACTTTCTGATACTGTAACAAGCACCTGAGATCATCAAATTCTAATGACAACAGGCCCATTTTGGCTCATGATTTAGACAAGTGGTTCTCAACTAATTAATATACTTCCTCATGGACTGATTACACCAAGCCTCAAAATTAGTTACTACTTCAGAACTGTAATTTTGTTACTGATATAATTCAAAACACAAATACTTGATACATATATCTAATATGTGACCCCTGTGAAAAGTTTGACTCCCAATGGGGTCATACCCCATGGGTTGAGAACCACTGCTTTAGAGGTTTCAACTGATGTTTGGTTCACTCAACTGCTTTGGATGAAACAACAAATCCTGGGTGTAGGCATATGCTCCTGATTGCCAGGGAGCAAAAGACAAAAAAGACTGGTCCACACATACCATTCTGGTTGTCTCCACCTCATCTGAGCTCCAAAGCTAAGCAGAGGTTAGGTCTCATATTTGGATAGAAGAGAAGGTAAGAGTGGCCCCACGTTCTCCTTCAAGGTTAGCGTTTAAGAGACCTAATCGCCTCCTTAAGAGCTTCACTTTTTCAAGGTTCCAGAGTCTTTCAATAATGCCACTGTGGTCACCGGAAGATGTTTGGAACCTAAACTATAGCAGGGCTCTGTCTTAGTTTCCTCAACAACATGGTCCCCATGCCCTGCAGATCCCAAGTTTTCTGATCACATCCACTCTTACTCTTAGAACTCTTCCATCACTGTGGCCGTGTATACGGGATCCTGCTTCTTCCTCAATGAGTCCAGAGAGTCTTACTGCTGGGTTTTCTCTTCCCCTTCCCCACCTTCCTACTCAGACTTTCCCTTTTGGCTTTAGTCCCAGTAAAGTTTGAAATAGATAGTCTACCCTCAAAATCAGACAACCACCTGTATAAATATCACATGCTATGGCAAACTATGTAAACCTCCAGCCTAGTCACTCCAGGTGTTATGTCCCCACTTTAGTCTGTGTTGACTCCATCTAAGGAAACATAAGAACCAATAATGTTTCAGCTATCGGAATATAATTAAAATAGTGAAAATGACATAGATAGATAGACAGACAGAGAGACTGAGAGAGAGAGAAAGACAGAGAGAGAGAGAGAGAGAGAGAGAGAGAGAGAGAGAGAGAGAGAAATAGTGTATAGATATGTAATATATATAGAATGTATAATATTAACAATAGGAAATATTAAAATAAAACTTTTTATAGACTTTTTCTATGATGGCTTCTATTACTTGTAGAATTTACATATTTCATATTTCCCCAGTTTGTAGTCTAGGAAGCTGGAGTTTAAAGTATTGATTTAAAATGCAGTTTAACCAACGAAGAGCATAGTTTAAAAAATTCTACAAATAATCTCCGCTTGTACTTCTAAATCAGTGAGCTCTTGCAAAGAAGAAAAGTTTTATCTGGATATTTTCCAGGAATAATAATAAATACTCTGGCCACCTGAGTTTTTATTTTCTTTCCCCCAGGATAAGCAATATATTATGAAAAGAACTAATCACTCATTAATCTAGGCCAGCAGTCCCCAACATTGCTGATACTGTGACCATTTAATACCCTTTCTCATGTTGTAGTTACCCCCAACCATAAAATTGTTTTTGTTGCTACTTCATAACTGTAATTTTGCTACTGTTATGAATCATCCTATGAATATCCGTGTTTCCCGATGACCTTGGGTGATGTCTAAAAAGTTCACAACCCACGGACTGATTTTAACTAGGATCCAGGAGCCCTTTCATAGGTTAAGAAAATCCATGTCAACCCCTTGCTCTTACCATAGCCCCTCAGAAACACCAGTGGTTGTCTATTTTCTGTAGTGATCAAACGTTCTGCAAGTTAAGTATTTTCCTGAAAATGTTCTTTTCTTCCAAATTTCTTACCCACTTTCTACATACTAGACCATTTCTCTTTTCAAAGCAAAATTTCGTCTGGCTGCATTTGCTAAGTTGTCTTTCTAAACCTTCACGCCCTCCCCTTTCTTCAATGGCAATATTAAAGACAGCTGTCTTTGGAGACACTGCTGGAATTCTTCTTTGTTCAGGATGATCAGTCTGACCTAGAGATCCCCCAAGTCCCTAGGGCACCTATCCACCTGCATCATACAGGCCACAGTCTACACTGTGCTTACTAATACAAGCCCCTGTTCTCTGGGTATTGTTCCCTCTCCTTCTTCTCTTCTCTCTCTCTCTCTCTCTCTCTCTCTCTCTCTCTCTCTCTCTCTCTCTCTCTCTCTCTCTTTCTCTCTGTATATATGTGTATGTGTGTATATGTGTGTACTTACACCAATATAGCAAGCACAGACGCCAGTAAAATATTAATACAGAATGAGTAGATAGAAAAATGAAATGTGGAAAATGTTAAGTTCTATGTCTTTATCCCAAGCGGAGCTCAGCTGCTGTAAACAGCACTCATGACTCCAAAGTCTCAACGTTTTACCAGACCCAGTAATGAAAGTCACTTCTTCTAATGACATCCTTGTGGAAACTTTTGAGACCAGCCAGTTGACATTTTTGGATCATAACCCAACTGCTAGTTTCAAAGGGTGACTCAACCACTAGCCTTAGGCAAAAATGTCAGTGTCACCATGCCCTCAATCAGTTCAAAGACTGGGAGTCAAAGAATTTCGGCACATCACAGTGTGCAAGCTGAAGTGTTGAAAGTGTGTGTTCTCAACAAACCAGACCCTGGGGGCAGTTGTCACCCGAAACATTCAACAAAATTAACCAGAAGATCGACTTTGGTCACAGTCTGCCTCCTAGGAAATCATAAAATTAGTCTACCCGAGGGGTGACAATCGGCAAGAGAACACTCAGTCATGGGAACCCAAATGCTATTAAGAGTCTGTGTAATATGGAGTCTGACTCTGCTAATTTTTTCCAGGTAGTGTGTTTTGTATAAGTCAGATTGCCCTGAAACTTTCTGGGTAGTCGAGGCTGGGCTCAAACTCATGATCTTCCTACATCAACTGCTTATGTACTTGGGCTTCCAAGTCTGCTTCAGCCTAGAAAATTTTGCAGATAGGAATAAATATTCCTTTTTTTTTTTTTTTTTTTTTTTTTTTTTTTTTTTGCCTGAGATCACAAAAGAAATCTGTAGAAGTGTTGGAAAATTTCTTACAACCTGGTACTCCCAACCTTGATTCTCAGTATTAGGGCTCTTTTTTATGACCCTGCACTCTTCAGTACTACCTCTGCATTATTTCCCAAAAGAAATAATTATATTTTCAGAAATACTCAGATAACATTGGGACCAATGTTCAAGTCAATATTTAGTGCATCGGACTTCGTTGATGCTTGACGTGGGCTCTGTAAGAGTTAATCTTGGTTGTCAGTTTGGCGGAATCAGGAATCAGCTAAGAGACATCTCTGGGTAAGGGAGTTCCCAGAAAGGGTTGCCTAGGTGAGGAAGAGTCTTCTTGTTGTTCTCTCTTGCCACTGCCACTGATTCCAGTATATTTCATTTAATTTAAAATTTTTATTTTTAACTATATGAATTTGTGTGTGGCCGGAACTAGATGTGTGTAGTTGAGCTCAATTGCTGTAGAGGCTGGAAAAGGTAGCTCGAGCTCATGGAAATGTTATTACAGGTGCTTGAGAATCCCCTAATGGAGAGCACTCAGAACCAAACTTGTTTCCTTTCCATGAGAAACTAAATCATCTCTCCAACTCAAGATTCCAGCTTATTTAGCCTTCCAATGTGGACTAAAGACAAGAAGCTCTTCAAGAATTTTTAAGGTATTTTTCAGCACTACATTGGGAATAATAAAGAATACAGATTCAAAGACTGGGGCAGCTACTGGATTCTTGCCTGTTCCAGCATACTGGTGGTCATTGTCAAACTACCCAGCCTCTATCCTGTAAGCCAACCTAGTGAACTCGCTTTTATAATATAGACGTATTCTATCAGTTCTCTTCCTTTATGACTCTGCCCAATACCAGGGGCACTTCTAGAGAAACTGAATTATAAGGATGAATTTCCATACTGGGCTCGGTGATATCTGTGTCTTGCTTTCCAATTTTACTACACTTGAAACTGCTAAAGAGTTTCCTGCTGGTATGAAGAGTATGTCTTTCATAATGTAACCCTGCAAAGCAGTGGTTTTCAACCTGTGGGTCATGACCCTATCATAGGGGATACCCAAGATCAACAAAAAACACAGATATTTGCATTATAGTTCATAACACTAACAAAATTATAGTCATGAAGTAGCAGCAGAAATGATTTTATGGTTGGGGTCACCATGACATGAGGAGCTGTATTAAAAGATCACTTTAAAGACTTGAGAACAACTGCTTTAAAAAAAATTATTCAAGTTGAGTGCATTTAATTTTCTTCATTTACCCCAACCTACGAGAGATGAAGACTTAGTGACCCTTTTAAATATTTCTGAAATACCAAGGAGTATAATCATGTTTATTGCTTCTAGCTTCTCTGAGTAAAATAATAAAGAAAAGGAGCTCAAATATGAAATTCCAAGGTCCAGATTCACACAAACAATTCAAGCTTTCTAAGTGTGTTCTAGAAGATAATCTCTTCAGAAGATATAAGGCTTGAGTTTCCAAAAAAGCAAATCTGACCCCATAGCAGAAGTCTGAGTTACTTGAAACATGAGTTTAAGTTTCAGCTTCACAAAGATTCTCCAGACAATGAGAAAAAAAAAAAACACTGAATGATAAAGGTTGTGATACCTTGGGGTAAAGGTGGAGAAGCCCTAATCAAATAGAGAAGACTGAACTCTCTGACTCTAGTGGTTTTATTTAACCTTAATAAGTAGCCTCCCTACTCTTAATGGCAGATGCCTTTCAACATCAGCCCCTTGCAGTTAGTGCCCTGTCCATTCTTGGCTGAAACAATCAATTTAGCACTGTCAATGGAGCTGACAGTGACATTATTTGAAAATCATGCCATGCAAGAAAATAATGACGTCCTTCAGAAGCCATGCTCGCTGCCCATCTAGACCTACAGCCAGGCTCAAACCTCTATAAGCCCTAGAAGCTGCCAATGACTTCTAAAGAACTTATTTAGTCTTCTAATTCACAGAAGCACATCCTTGGAGAATATGTGTAGAGATGTAATTAATGGTAGGGAATAAGGTTAGAAAGAACATAAAACTATAACAATATGAATGCATTGACAAGACATTCTTGGTTTAGTTGCAGTTCACACTGTTTTAACAAATATTAACTATTTAGTTGACTAATTGATTGAAATATGGCAAAGACATTTAAAGGCTTGGGGGAAAATGGAATGGTAAAACAGATTTGTAATGAAACACTTCCAGATGTACCCTTCAGTAACACCCTAAGAAATGAGTTCAGCATTGAATCACAGAACACAAGATGACATACTGACTCTGGTAGACAGCAGAGGCTATATAATAGCTGGAAAGGTCTGAGTCATGCTGACTCATGATGCTGGCTAATCAGTCATAGTGTTCTCAAAAATGAGATAGACAAGAAACGTACTGAATTTATACTTCATTTGTATAAGCAGAAATTCCAGAGTCAATGAACAAGGCTACCTTGAATCATAGCAGCAGAAAATCACAGCCCTATACTATTATTCTCATTTGTACCATATTTTAAGACCAGAACCCCTTGAATGAAGGCAAGGCCATGTCCCCACGAGGAAATACCAAAGGGTTTTGATATTAATGTTTTTATCACCCATCCCCAAAGCAACCTACATTTTTTAAACAGAATTATTAAACACTAGTGAAATGGGAGTGATCAGACCTTAAGGGTCTGTTAGACAATAGATTTTAACTGGCATTCATTTCAGGAAATTCCAAACGGTGTTGTGGACCTGCAGTCACTGAGTTTATGGAGATGAGATGAGGTTAAGTGATCAATAGACTTTTTACTAACAATTCAATTCATATTGAGTCCAGTGGCCCCCTGAATATACCTTATGATAGTCTGGTCTCAAGATATATAATTGGTAAAAAAAAAAAAAAAAAAGATATATAATTGGTATAGATACATTACAGGTACAGGAGAATCATTATATTGCTTCTTTTTCCTGTAGAATGGGGAGACTATGGCTGAAAAGTCAAATAAAAGACATTAGAGCTGACTTGGGCAAGGGAAAAATGAACCACAAACATTATCACACCCCTGGAGGGATTAGAAACATTAGTGCTGCTGTTGAGGACTTGACTGGTATGGAGGCTGGGATTCTTAACACATCTGCCTTTATGTTCTTGTGCAGTCTGTGAAGAAAACAGATGGATTATGGAAATGATAGTTGATTATTGTAGGCTTAGTCAAGTAGAGACTCTAATTGCAGCAGCTGTAGCAGATGTGGTTTCTTTGAGTAGATTAACACATCTCCTGGTAATGGTGTGCAATCATTGATCTTACAAATGCTTTTTTATCTATACCTGCCCATAGGGACCATGAGGAACAATTTGCTTTCAGCTGGCAAGGCCATCAGTATACCCTTACTGATTTACCCTAAGGGTATATTAACTCTCAAGCCCCATGTCATATTTACTTCACAGAGATCTTGACAACCTATATCTTCAACAAGGTACTATACTGGTCTACTACATTGATGACATTATGCTGATACTTGGAGATTATCCAAAAGACCCAAAGGCATTTGAGGTATAAGGAACAATTAAAAATGCTGTTTGAGTTCTGTGGTCCACTACCACAGATGAAGCACAGCAGAGAGTCTTGGTATTTTGAAGCAAGGTCCTTCTCTTCTTAAGACAATCTTTCTTCCCTTGAGAAACAGCTCTTAATCTGCTGCAGAACTATGATGGAAACTGAATACTTAACAATGCACCAACAAACTGCCATGTGACTGAGATATCAGATAAAAGATTGGACTTAACCAGCAGCAATCCTTCACTGAGTGGAAGAGGTTATACATGTAACTGGGCCTGTTATGGTCTGAAAGTCAAAGGCATGAGGTGGTGGGCACATGCTCATGAGACTCACTTGTCTTGCAATGTTCCTCACCATATAGAAGCATCCTGAATAAAATAGATAATTAGAGAGCCAAGTGCATGACGATGGTCTGAAATACTTGGGCAGAATTTTCCAGACATCATTATGTATTCTGGATCATCATTTAATGGCAATATTTAGACTCACATGTCTAAGAAGAAAGGAATAGAACAGTAAGCAGTACTATTATCCCTAGTAACCCACTTGCACAGTACTTGATTCCTATTACACTATATTTATGCACTGATTTATGCTCTTTATGTAGTCTTGGTTTAAGAGGAGAGAATCTTCCTGCCACAATGCACATCAAACCTTCCATGAAGCTATCACCTAAGGTTCTTCTCACCTACACAGAACTTCTAATATCCTAAAATCACCCAGCTTATAAAAAAATGAGTTACAATGTTACCACTGGTTCTTGATCATTATTTCCAAAGAAATTGGAGTGCTGCTTCCCAGGGAGATAAAATGAGGGTGTCTGGAGTAAGAAAATCCTTTATACTACCTTGGAATTAATATATCCTGTGACTAAGATCAATGGAAAACTACAATCTAATGAAGGCACAATGATACACATTCCAGACAGTTCAGGATTGAAGGTGTGAGTCACTCTCTAGGTAAAGAACCCAGATCTACCTCAGTGGTAATAGAAGACAAGGTAAAGATAGAACTACGTTCTTCTACTACATATACAGAATGGGTAGTATAAGAAGGCAGCTATAAATACTAGCAATGACCATGTGGCCATTTATTTACAGAAATGAAGATTTAATTATAATGAATATTTCTCTTCTATTTTGTTAAGAATGTTTGTATACATATGTGCATATATTAAACAAATATTTGTATTTTCTTTTCTCTTCCATTCTTACCACACAATGTAACCACAATAGGATTATCCTTCAGACCCAAGCACACAATATAAAGAAATACTAGGAAAATGTGTGGGTGTGAGAACCAGTCCTAACATTGGCTAGCCTAGAGGCTATGTAGCTGTTTCATAACTGTTTTTCATCTGCAGGCAAAACAGAGCACATTCACTAAGCTTCAGTCAAGACTCCTTCTGTAAATCTATAATGCAATCGGGTTGGTATGATGTTTATAAAATGTGGCAGTCATATTACAAAACTCCTTACAGATGGGAAATAATACGAACACTTTTATCCACCTCTGTTCTAAAATTTATTATGTATCAAATAGATTTTGTATTCATTTCTTCTCTGTTACTGTAATAAAACACAAACCAAAAGTAAGTTTGTAGGGGAGGCATTTATTCCAGCTTGTAGGCTACAATCCATTGTTGACAGAAATCTGAGCAGAAACTCAAGTAGGAGTCTGAGGCAGAAACCATGTAAGAATGTTATTCACTGACAAGATTTCTTATTTGAGCAATGTACCACTTCTTATATAAACAGTGCCACTATTATACTGGGCCCTCCTATATAAATAAAGCCATGACAATCCCTTCCAGACATTCCCAGAAGCCAATCTAATCTGAGCAACTTTCTCAGGTAACTCAAGGTTGTGCTGACAGTTAAAATGAACTAGGACAGATCTATATGCTTCCAAAGAATATAAAACACACTCTAATGGAGTAAAAAGTACTACAAATCAGAAGGGAGAAATCAGAAAAATGTTTATTTATGACAATTCAAAAGAATTGAAATATAGTACAGTTATCACCATAGGGAAATACCCATCTTTCTTTCTGATACTCATTTAATAATTTAGCATGTTTTCAATTTCTATGTATGCTATTTTAATTTTTCAATATTTCGGATTTCTTATGGATTAAGAAACCCTTGATATCCAGTAGATAATTCACTTTAATATTTGTGTGTGGCGTTCTCCACTGGTTCAAAAAGAGGCACAAAATTTAATGTTTACCATCCAGGATGCCAATAAGGAAGGAAAGTTTATTACTGGCTCAAAATCCTAGATGAGGGCTAAGGCCTGTGTTGGTTCTGATAATTCAATACTGGCCATCCTGAGAAAAACATGGACTACAGTCCCAGAGTGCTTAGCATGTGAATCTGAGACCTGCTTGCAGGAGAACTGTAGAATCTGTCAGGGTTTCTCCATTCTTTTCCTCATTTGAAGACAAATCTAATAGATTTCTCAGAAGAAACTACAGTCTACTGCCACCACTTTGCAGTAAATATTAAAAATTAGAAGGCTTATTTCTTTATTGTCCCCTCAGTCTCACTCCGTAGGTGCTGCTTCTAGTATGGGCCACTCATGGACTGTCACTCAGTCTGCCAGCCATATTCTCCACACGGTTCTCTTCCGATGTGGTTCACTCCACCCACCCTGGTGCATCTGCCCTCGTCCCAGGTAAAATTAAAACCCCAGCATCTTCTTTCCTTCATCACCCAGCACAAACATGATTCTAATGCGGGATACATTTTCAAACAGGTTTATATATTCAATTCTCAATTCACAAACCCTCTATACAATAAGATTACATCCAATAGGCAAAGATACAAGCTGCCCTTCCAAAAGACCTACAAAATCCGTAAAATGTTCAGAGCTACCTAAGACCGGTTAACCTGGATCCAGCTCATCCACATCTAGCTCCATCTTGATCCACCCTGTCACCTTCTCCTCCTCCTCCTTCTCCTACCCTCTCTCTCCACCTTCCCTTTCACTGCCCATTCACCGGCTCTTACCTTTATTTTACACATTAAAATAGGAAGAAGGTTCAGATGAAGTCACCTGAGTCTGTGACTAGGCAGTACTTCTTGGGGAAGTGGAACTAACATCGAAATACAAATGGCTGCAGGACAATCCACAACATCTACTGCCACCAGGCCTGGCAATCAGGCCAAACGTTGTTGACAGTATACTGATAAAAATTGTGCTGATTTTATAAGGAGACAAAGTGTGTTCCTCTAGGGTCCATGACTATGAAGAGTTGCAAGTTTTACAGTACTAGGTGTGAAACTCTTTCTATTGAGTGGCCTTAAACACAATTAGACCTTTGTCAGTTACCTCAAGTTATAAAGACTGGCATCGTTAGTGATATCTTGAATGGTCGGTCATTGTGGTTCCCAGCCTTTATAGCTGGGTAGAACTATTGATTGTTTTTTCCATCCTTGACACTTTCAGATAGTCATAAAAACTACTCCATGGGAAAAAAAAAGGCTTTCATCTCAGTTACAGCCTGAGTTCGCCAAGTCCTATTCCAAAGTGTGTGGTGGATTCAGAAATAGTCCTACTTCCAAGTTATTATAGGCGAGCAAAGGCAGTGGTACTAGCCTATACTGTTGAAGAGTCTCCTGTAATGCCCTGACCAGAAACGTTAAAGGTTTCCCATGGTGGGAAGTGGAAATTTTTTAAGGTAGTCTATGGCTCTTAGTGGTATAAAATTATTGAAACATACATGCCACATATAATTAAATGAACAGAATATATGCTACACTATGAGCTTTTCAAACATCATTAGCATTCTTTCTCCCTCCCTCTTCCTGTTACTCACTCCTCTCCCCAGTTGAAATCCACCCCCAAAACATCCCATTTATGCTTTCTTTTCTTTTGCACAGCTTCTTCTCCCTGACTTTACCCACACACTCACTTTTTACCTTCCTGGATTTCACAGCTATTCCAGAGAATATACTCCCATTTAACTCTTAGTTAGACGTATTCCTAGGTATTTTTTGGCCATTTTGAATGAGAGTGTTCCCATGAAATCTAAGGATTACATGGTTGGTATATAGAAAAACTGCTGAATTTTATATGTTGTATTTATAGCATGCCTCTTTACTAAATGTGGTGATCACTTCTAAAAGTTTTGCCATAGGATATTTGAAATAACATGCTATAGTATCATCTGGAAATAGGATAATTTGACTACTGGTTTTCCTGTTTGTATCCCTTCTATTTCTTTCTCTTGCTGTTGGTTCAAGCCTTATATTGAAAATAGGTGTGAATAGAAGGAAACTGCAACTATGTATCATTTCCAAATTTTAATGGCATTGCTTCAAGTTTATTTTTGTTTATAATAATGTTGACAAAGGTTTGTCATGTATTGCCTTTATTTTGTTAAGGTGTGCTCCTTCTATTTTCTTTAGGACTTCTATCATAAAAGCATATTGGGGTTTGTCAAAGTCCATTTGTGTATCAAAAGAGATGACTGTGTGATTTTTTGTCTTTAAGTCAATTTATATGATTTATTACATAAATCTGCTGGCTTATGTATACTGAACCATCCCTATATAATATGGTAAAATACCTATATTTATACCCTCGGATAAATTTAATCTCTCACTCTCATCAAAGAAAATATTCTTTGCAAGAGAAATAGACCATTATAAAAGTTTAAAACTAGTCAAAATGCAGAAAACAGCTGACTATTGGATGCCTGAGCCTTATTGATGCATCCATAATTCAATCCCTGCAAACCCAGACTCACAGAACATTACAGAATAGATACAGAAAGATTGTAAGACCCAGAGGACACACATCTGCTATGTGACAGGGCGCTATATATGAGAGAGAAATTACATCAATAAAATTCCAAAATATGAACACCTAAATGAGACCAGAACAGTGACAATACCAACTGACATGACATGACACAAAAGGAAAAATCTCATAAGGCTCCAGTCCTAGATAAAGAGCATCAGGAAATTAATGAAGACAGGGAACATTAATTTTATCCATGGACAAGACCTCTGATAGACCTTCTTATGCCAAGTAGTCAGCTCTAAACACATGCACATTTAGAACAGTAAATGGGGCGGCTCGTAGAGGCTGAGCAACTCGTGGGTGGGAGACCTGGGCTGCCAGGGAGCAGAGAGATCTCTGTGGAGTGCACACGGAAAGTGCACCCCCTGCCTTGCCCTGCCCTGCCCTGCCTGATCCAGCGACCAGGAACAGAACTTTGAAACTTCTGTTCCCACCGGGCGACTCTGAGGCATAGAACAGGGCTCAACCCATCTGCCACCTGGACCAGTGGAGATCCAGGGACACAAACCAGATACAAGGGAAAGGCAAGAACATATCACTGAAGACAAAATGGAAAGAGGAAAGACAAAGAGTATATCCCAAGGAAACCAAGACAACCTGGCAACAACAGAACCAAGCTCTCCCATAACAGCAAATATCGGAATTCCAAAAACTCCAGAAAAGGAAGACACAGACCTGAAATTATACCTCACGATGCTGATAGAGATACTTAAACAAGAATGGAAGGAAAAGCAAAAAGATTCAGAAGCTTTTGAAGAGGAAACAAGAAAAACACTCAAAGAACTCAAAGAGCTAGAGGAAAACAGAATCAAAGAGATGAAGGAATGGAAGAGGGAATTTAAAATGGAAATTGACACAATAAAGAAAACACAAAAAGAGATAACCCTAGAGGTAGAACACCTAAAAAATAAATCAGGAGCCACAGAAGCAAGCATTTCCAATAGATTACAAGAGATGGAAAAGAGAATCTCGGGGTCAGAAGACAACATTGTAAACATAGACAAAATAGCCAGAGAAGATGCAAAAAAAAAAAAAAAAAAAAAAAAAAGCTCCTAACCCAAAATGATCAGGAAATCCAGGACACAATGAGAAGACCAAACCTAAGGATAATAGGAATAGAAGAGGGAGAAGAGTATCAACTAAGAGGCACAATAAATATCTTCAACAAAATCATAGATGAAAACATCCCTACCCTCAAGAATGAGAAGACCATGAGCATAAAAGAAGCCTTCAGAACTCCAAATAAGTTGGACCAGAAAAGAAATACCTCCCGACACATAATAGTCAAAACACCAAGTGCCCAAAGCAAAGAAAGAATACTAAAAGCAGTAAGGGAAAAAGGTCAGGTAACATATAAAGGCAGGCCAATCAGACTCACACCCGATTTCTCAACAGAGACTATGAAGCTAGAAGAGCCTGGACAGACATCATGCACACCCTAAGAGAGCACAAGTGCCAGCCCAAGCTGCTATACCCAGCAAAACTATCAATCACCATCGATGGAGAGATGAAGATATTTCAAGACAAATCAAAATTTACACAATATCTGACCACAAACCCAGCACTACAACGAATTATAGGTGGAAAACCCAATAAAATGAGGGAAAATACAGCCTAGTAAAAACAAGAAAACTCCTAAACAAGAAAACTAAAAGAAGAAAAAGACACAGACACAACTCAACACACAAAAGCAATAATGGCAGGAAACAGAAACAACTATTCCTTGATATCTATTAACATAAATGGACTCAACTCCCCAATAAAGAGACATAGACTATCAGACTGGATACATAAACAAAATCCAGCCTTTTGCTGCATACAGAAAACTCATCTCAGAGTCAAAGACAGACACTATCTCAGAGTAAAAGGGTGGGAAAAAAACTTCCAAGCAAACAGCTCCAAGTAGCAAACTGGAGTGGCTATTCTAATATCAAATAAAGTAAATTTCCAAACAAAAGTTATCAAAAAAGATAAGGAAGGACACTTTTTACTCATTACCGGAGAAATCTGTCAGGAGAAACTCTCAATCCTTAACATATATGCTCCCAATAAAAAAGCACCCACATTCATAAAAGAAACCCTACTAAAGCTCAAAAAATACATTTCACCTTACACAATAATAGTGGGAGACTTTATTACCCCACTCTCACCAATGGACAGAACATGGAAACAGAAACTGAACAAGGACACTGAAAACTAGCAGAGACTTTGAACCAACTAGAATTAATAGATATATACAGAACATATTATCCTAAAGTAAAAGAATACACCTTCTTCTCACCACCCAATGGCACCTTCTCGAAAATTGACCACATAATTGGACACAGAGTGAGCCTCAATTGATATAAGAAGATTGAAATAATTCCATGCATCCTCTCAAATCACCATGGTCTACGGCTGGTCTTTAACAACAACAAAGACAACAAAAAGCCCACATACACATGGAAAATAAACAACGCTCTGTTAAATGATAGCAGGGTCAAAGAAAAAATAAAAAAAAGGAATTAAGGATTTTCTAGAATTCATCATAAACGAAAACACAACATACCCAAACCTATGAGATGCAATGAAAGCAGTACTGAGAGGAAAACTCATAGCCCTAAGTGCTTCCAAAAAGAAACTGGAGAGAGCTTACTTCAGCAACCTGACAGCACAGCTAAAAGCCCTAGAACTAAAGGAAGCAGATATACCCAAAAAGAGTAGAAATAATCAAAATTAGGGCAGAAATAGACCAAATAGAATCAAAAAGAACCATTGAAAAAATCAACAAAACCAAGAGTTGGTTCTTTGAGAAAATCAACAAGATTGATTAACCCCTAGCCAGACTAACTAGAGGGCAAAGAGAGAGTACACAAATTAACAAAATCAGAAAGGAAAGTGGGGACATAACAACTGAAACTGAGGAAATTCAAGAAATCATCAGATCCTACTACAAAAACTTATACTCCACAAAATTGGAAAAACTGGAGAAAATGGACAAATTCCTAGACAGATACAGGATGCTAAAGTTAAACCAGGACCAAGTAAACCATCTAAATAACTCTATAACACCTAAAGAAATAGAAGAAGTCATCAAAAGCCTCCCATTCAAAAAAAGCCCAGGTCCAGACGGTCAGTGCAGAATTTTATCAGACATTTATTGGGGATATAACACCAATACTCGCCAAACTATTACAAAAGATAGAATCAGATGGAATACTACCTAACTCATTTTTTGAGGCTACAATAACCCTTGTACCTAAACCACACAAAGACCCTACAAGGAAAGAGAACTTCAGACCAATCTCACTTATGAACATTGATGCAAAAATACTCAGCAAAATCCTTGAAACCAAATCCAAGAACACATCAAAATGATCATTCATCATGACCAAGTAGGCTTCATCCCTGAGATGCAGGGATGGTTTAATATAAGGAAATCCATCAACATAATCCACCATATAAACAAACTCAAAGATCAAAATCACATGGTCATCTCCCTAAATGCTGAGAAAGCATTTGACAAAATCCAACACCCCTTCATGTTAAAAGTCCTGGAAAGAACAGGAATCCAAGGTCCATACCTAAACATAATAAAAGCATTATACAGCAAACCAACAGCCAACATCAAACTTAATGGCGAGAAACTTGAAGCAATCCCACTAAAATCAGGGACTCGACAAGGCTGCCCACTCTCCTCCTACCTATTCAACATAGTACTGGTAGTCCTGGCTGGAGCAATTAGACAGCAAAAGGAGATCAAGGGGATACAAATCGGAAAAGAAGAAATAAAAACATCACTCTTTGCCAATGACATGATAGTGTACTTGAGTGACCCCAAAAATTCAACCAGAGAACTCCTACAGCTGATAAACAAGTTCAGCAAAGTGGCTGGATACAAAATCAACTCAAACAAATCAGTAGCCTTTCTATACTCAAAGGAAAAACATGTGGAGAAAGAAATTAATGAAAAGGTACCCTTCACAATCGTCACAAAAACTATGAAATACCTTGGTGTGACTCTAACTAAGCAAGTGAAGGACCTGTATGACAAGAACTTCAAACCTCTAAAGAAAGAAATTGAGGAGGATCTCAGAAAATGGAAAGATCTCCCATGCTCATGGATTGGAAAGATCAACATCTTAAAAATGGCCATCCTACCAAAAGCAATCTACAGATTCAATGCAATCCCCATCGAAATTCCAACCCAGTTCTTCATGGAATTGGAAAGATCAATGTGCAATTTCATATGGAATAACAAAAGACCTAGAATAGCGAAATCCATCCTCAACAACAAAAAAACATCTGCGGGAATCACTATCCCTGACCTCAAGCTATATTACAAGGCAATTGTGTTGAAAACTGCATGGTACTGGTACATAAATAGGCATGTGGATCAATGGAATAGAATAGAAGATCCAGAAATGAGCCCTCATGTATATGGTCACCTGATTTTTGACAAAGGAGCCGTAAACATTCAATGGAAAAAGGACAGCCTATTCAACAAATGGTGCTGGTCCAACTGGCACTCAGCATGCAAAAGAATGAAAATAGACCCTTTCTTATCTCCTTGTACAAAGGTCAAGTGTAACTGTATCAAAGATCTCCACATTAAACTAGATACACTGAAACTAATAGTTGAGAAAGTAGGGAAAACCTTAGAACACATAGGAACAGGAGAAAATTTCCTGAACAAAACACCAATGGCTCAAGCTCTAAGGTCAAAGATTAACAAATGGGACTCAATGAGATTGTAAGGTTTCTGTGAGACTAAGGACATTGTCAAGAAAACAAAATGGCAACCAACAGAATGGGAAAAGATCTTTACCAACACCACCTCAGATAGAGGCCTAATATCCAAGGTATACAAGGAACTCAAAAAGCTAGACACCAAAGAATCAAATAACCCTATTAAAAAATGGGGTATAGAGCTAAACAAAATGTTCTCAGTTGAGGAACACCTAATGGCCAAGAAACATCTGAGGAAGTGCTCGACATCCTTAGCCATCAGGGAAATGCAAATCAAAACAACCCTGAGATTCCACCTCACACCAGTCAGATTGGCCAAGATCCAAAACTCAGATGACAGCAGATGCTGGCGAGGCTGCGGAGAAAGAGGAACACTTCTCCACTGTTGGTGGGGTTGCAAACTAATACAACCACTCTGGAAATCTCTCTGGCGATACCTCAGAAAATTGGATATAGTAATACCTGAAGACCCAGCTATTCCACTTCTGGGCATATACCCCAGAGACACTTTAATACACAACAAAGATATATGCACCACAATATTCATAGCAGCTCTATTTATAATAGCCAGAAGCTGGAAAGAACCCAGATGTCCTTCAGAAGATGAATGGATAGAAAAATTGTGGTACATTTACACAATAGAATACTACTCAGCCACCAGAAACAATGACTTAACCAAATTCTTAAGAAAATGGCTGCATCTAGAGACTATCATCCTGAGTGAAATAACCCAGTCACAAAAGAACAGACATAATATGCACTCACTGATATTGGGATGCTAACCCCAGAGGTTGCACTCCCCCAGAAAAAACTCACAGACTGTATGAAGTCCAAGAAATAAAGAAAACAAAACAAAAAAAATATTTACAAAACAAGACGACTTTGACTATTTCTATGTTGAGTTTTGTTTTGCATGTACTTTATTCTCATTGTAACTATTGGGTTTTCAATGTATACTGTCAAGCCTTTGAAAAAATCAAGTACTGACTAAAAAATATATTCACATAGTTTAATGTAAAAATTATTTTAATATCTGAAAAAACAGTACTGACAAAAATGTATAATTTTAAGCAAAAATGTTTAAAATCTGTACATTTATCTTTGTTTTGTAAAATAAAGTCATTTTTAAAAAAAAGAACAGTAAATGGATTGGGGCAGAGAATGTGTGTAAGTGTGTGTGTGTTTGTGAGAGGGGGGGAGAGGGAAGGAGGCAGGGAGAGAGGGAGGGAGAGGGAGGGAGGGAGGGAGGGAGGGAGAGAGAGATAGAGAGAGGGAGAGAGAGAATAATGAGGAAGAAGAAGTCATGAATTTAAGAGGTAGTGAGGGAAACACAGGATAGGTTGAGAGGAGAGAAAACTGTGGAAATTAGGCAAACACAATATTCATGTGCTAATTTTCAAATATCTAAAATATAAAAATATTTAAGATAATTTTAATCTATAAACTATGTATTGAACTGTTGATCAATATGAAATTAAGCTACGTTACAGGACAAGTGGTCTATGTTTATAATAAATTACAACTCAGTATTTGTTTTCATTGTACTCGTGGATCTCACATATTAAGCAATGAATAAAATGAATATTTGTTGACTAATAAGCTGGCATCAACATGCTAAAACACACACACACACACACACAGAGAGAGAGAGAGAGAGAGAGAGAGAGAGAGAGAGAGAGAGAGAGAGAGAGAGAGAAGCGTATTAAAATGGAAAACTTAATTTTAGCTCCCAATTGAAGGCAAAAATATAAATAGCACCCTTGATTATGACCTTGACCATGTGTGTTACTTGATTTATTTCTCATGGGCTAATTAAAAACATATCTCCTACATATCAAATGCTCTGTAGCATGTGTAATGGAAGCCTCACGATAGTCTTGTAAAATTGGTATTATTGTTACTGTCACTTTTAAAATAGTAGAATTGTCAATAATGGTAGTTAAACAATTTGCCAAATTGGGAAACTGGAAAGGCCCATCAAAATTTGACTCTGAATTTGACATCCTAGTTCAAATTCTTAGCTACAATTTTATATGTCTTCTCTTGTAGGGACTGTTCATACAACTGTATTTACATTATGCTCACCTCTGTGCTGAGCTTAGGGGTTGAAACGTCAATGCTAGTGAGAATCCAGGTTGAGAAATGGTGCCATTTCATGGGTCGGATGGACCCTTCCTTAAACAAGAGGGAAGGAAACAAGTGGGGAGAAGGGGAGCAATGATAGTGGATACTGGTGTCATTCTGAATGGCTGTGAAGTTGAGCACATTCAGCATGGTAGAGCTCCTTTTTCCTTTATCATAGTTAGAGCTAGGATGCTCCACAGACATATATATCTAAAGGATCCTCAGTTCACACCTCAGCCTCTCTCATTCTAGAATTTTGATGAGTTCTGGGAACCCAAGAATATCTGGAGAGGCATAAGGAGCCTCTAGTCAGTGAGACAGTTTAGGAAATGGTGGCCAAAATCTCACACCGAAAATGTCAAACATCACTAAGAAAATTACCATCAAGCTTAGAAGGGAGGAAAAATACTGAGGAATACTGCTCAAATCTGTCACAAACATTTCACCCAGATCAGTCCCTAGGAACTTGTGACCAATTCATAGATCAAAAGCAGGTATAAATTGGAATATTATTGTCTGTTCTTTCCATGATGACTGAAGGGCATGGATGACTAACAGGCAAGAATGTAAAGTTGTAATAATTGGAAACATCCTATCACAAAAGACATCAACAAGATTAGCTTCAATAAAAACTGAGACATGCTCCTAGTGATAGAATAGAAGGGTATGTGTCTATAAAGACAGGTGTCAAGAGCCATTTTCACAGCAGGAAGCAGGGCAGTGGCCTGAAAAGATATTTCAGTATATGACAATGGTTCTCACCCTTTCTAGGGCTGTGGACCCTTTAATACAGGAAATCCCAGGGGTCTCCACGCACAGGTTGAGAACCACTGGTCTAAGAACTAAATGATAATCTTAGTACAGCTTTCTAAGGAAGTTGCTGGGAACACCAGATGCAGTGACATAGATTAAGGTCCCAAGACAACAGGAACTTTTAGCAATCCACACCAAGATACTTTGTTCTAAATACCTGAAGTAATCCCTAAAGAATTTTGTGGAATAACCATTCAGGATTTTACTGTGTTGTTAAATTTCTGGTGAAAGAAAAGAGCCCATTTAATTTTCATCGAAATTAATTCATTTCCATTAAAAGTTGTTTTCTTTCTGACAAGAACATTCAGGAGCAGACAACATTCATGAAATTAATATATTTATTCTATATTTATTCTTTAGGTTAAGCATCTATTTTGTAAAGTGTTAGGAATTCATTAACTTTCAGTGTGTTATGTTTTCATCTTTCCAGTTTTAGGACAGACCATTAAGGACAGGGGGATCTGCTGGTTATACAAAGACACCTAGGACTTAACAATATACTTGCATTATAGTGTCATGTGCAAATCATCATTATTGCTTAAGAATCAGGGAAATCATGCTGATATATGTGAGGATGCTTGCAGTTAACCATGGTACTGAGCACAGGGACCCCAATGGAGGAGCTAGAGAAAGGACTGAAGGAGCTGAAAGGGTTTGCAACCCCATGAAAAAAAAAAAAAAACAAATCAACCAACCAACCAAACCCCCCAGAGCTCCCAGGGATTAAAACACCAACCAATGAGCACACATGAAGAGACCCATGGCTTCAGTTGCATATGCAGCAGAGGATAGCATTGTCTGGCATCGATGGGAGGAGAGGCCTTTGGTCCAGCAAAAAGCTCATTTTCCCAGTATAGAGAAATGCCAAGGTGCGGAGTTTGGAAGTGGGTGGTTGGGAGTGTTAGCATCTTCATGGAAGCAAGGGGAGAGGGAGGGGGACAGAAGTGGGGAAAGAGGAATAACATTTGAAATGTAAATACAGAGAATATCCAATAAGAAGGATAAAAAAATGAAAAATAAAATAACAGAAAGCATCTTAAAATAGAATTTAAAGAAACAAGAGAACATAGATGCATATATAATTCATAATTACCCTTTAGAATGTACCAGACACTTGGGAAGTGAGAGATTCTCGGGAATCAAAGGAAGGAATCTTAGATGAAATGTCCTACAGCAGGGAGAGGAAATTTGTAGAGCCCACCTCTAGTGAAAAGACAAGGCATCAAATGGAGGGATGGGGTTGCCGCCCCACATTCAAAAGTTCTGACCCAGTATTGTTCCTGTCTCAAAGAACTGCAGGAACATAAATGGAGAAGAGCATGAGGAAAAGTAGGTCAGCGACAGGCCCAAATTGACATACAGCTCAGGGGAAGGCCCCAAGGCCTGACACTATCACTGATGCTATGGTGTGCTTACAGACAGGGAACTATCATGACTCCCCTCTGAAATGCTCAACAAGCAGCTGAAAGAGTCAGATGCAGATATTTACATACAACCAATGGACAGAAACTGCTGACCCCTGTGATTGAATTAGGAAAAAGCTTGAAGAAGCTGAGGAGGAGGTCGACCCTGTAGGAGGACCAGCAGTCTCAACTAACCTGGACCCCCAATATTTGATTTCTCAGACACTGAGTCACCAACCAGGCAGCATACACCAGCTGATATGAGGCCGCCAACACATACAGCAGAGGACTGCTGGGTCTTGACTCGGTGGAAGAAAATGCCAGGGAGTGAGGAGGTGTTTTGGGGTGGGGGTCGAGTGGAGACATCCTCTTGGACACATGGGTAGTGAGGAGAGGAGGTATGGGATGTGGAACAGTAAGAAGGTGAACCAGGAGGGGTTAAAGTCTAGATTTAAAAGAGAATGTGAGAGAATGAGAGAGAGAGAGTGAGAGAGAGAGAGAGAGAGAGAGAGAGAGAGAGAGAGAGAGAGAGAGAGAAACGGAGGGAGGGAGGGAGGGAGGGAGGGAGAGAGAGAGAAAGAGAGAGAGAGTAAATAATAATAATTTTAAAAGAAACAGAACACAGAAGCGAAAACTGCACATAAAATAAATACAACAGACAAAATAAAAACCACCGAGAGTTAGCTGTGTCTTTGCTGAGCACTGCAGTTCTCTGAATACTTCCATAGGATAATCTCTCCCTGTCTGAATGCAAATACTCTGATTCCCTTGGATTTTACCAAACATAGTCTTGGGCAAGCCCCTCTGAAAACAGAAGTCAGGAGAGCTCACCAGTTTGCATTTTCATAGCAGTGCACAAGCAGACACATTCCTCCATCTCTCTGCCAATGTGGCACCATCTGACTTTCGGATCTTCACTAATCTTTTAGGTGTAAATTGAGTCTCATTTAGTTTTAAGCTGTATCTACCTAATTGTTTCAACATTGAGATCTTTCCATGAGTATCTAAGAAGTGAGATTCTTCATCTTTGAACTTCTTATTCCTAATCTTTGCCAGCTGCCCTCTTCTTGTTGATTTGCAGTTTGATTTATTTAGAGCTGAATATATGTCTTCATTCTAACCAACTGCATCTCCATCAACTACCACCGGCTGAGGATTATCTCTGACTAAGGCTGAGATTATTACTAGTCTATGGGTTAAAAACAAATACTCAGAAGACAGGAAACATTACATTTGGCAAAACATCAGTAGTAGACTCCCCTGCCATATGTTTCTGACCAAGTTTGATGTAGCAAGAATATATTCCTCGCTATGGAGAAGGCCTCAAACCCACTCAGGAAGTGGTTGGTGGCCTCCCAAACAGTCCTACCACTATTGTACCAGTACGCATATCATGCCTGGCAGGTTAGTGTTGTACCAAGCCAGGTAAACAGCTGGGTAAGGGTAAGAATAGCGATGTCTCTCCCACATCGCCTAATTACGAGGTGGCAGAAAGGTTATATGAGCTGGAGGATGTAAGCAGGCATATGAAACAAAGTCTTCTTGATACAATCTGGGTATTGCAATCACGAACTCATAGTAACAGTGGCTACTGCACAAAAACTGAACACACACACACACACACACACACACACACACACACACAAAGGGGACTTCTTGGATAGGTCATCATTAGAGGTAAGATGGGGAAGTATAGGAGTGATGGGAGGTAACGACCACAACAATTTATATTGTATAAATATATGTAATTGTAAAGAAAAAAAGAAATTACACTTGTTTTACATGACATAGCATAGAAGACTGTTCATTTCCATAAATGATTATATCATTTCACTTTTCCCTTCCAATGCTAATATCACATTGTGTGTCTTAATTATAGCAATTATTCTTTCTATTGGGTTAATTAGTAGTAGTGATACAAGGTTTCTTGTCTTATATCAAATATACCTACATTTCTTTTTTTAAAACAATGCTTGGAAGTATTTTACACATATCTTTTAGTTAATGAGATTCTCTCCTAAGTCTGCTTTTGTGGAAATTTGCATAAACCTAATAAAATTTTATTCAACAACTTCCAGCCTCTATTAGCTTAAGCACAGACTTTATTTCCTTGGTGAACTAACATTGTTAAATTATAGATTGTCTGATATGGAAACCTTCTGTGTAACAGGAAGAACTGACTCATGCATGATTGTAGTTTTCTACCACTGACTTCCTTAAGATTTCCATAAGTACATAGGTATATAATACATAATACAGTCCTGTCATTTGCTGCTGGGAGACTATTTTGTATCAGTAAAAAAAATCACCACAGCTTCCAGGGACTAAAACACCAACCAATGAGTCTGCATGGAGAGACCCATGGCCCTAGGTGCATAAGCAATAGAAGATAGCATTTTCTGACATCAATGGGAGGAGAGGCCTTTGGTCCAGTGAAGGCTTGTTTTTCCAGTGTAGGGGAATACCTAGGTGCTGAGGTGGGAGAGGGTGGTTGTGAGAGAGAGCACCTTCATGGAGGTGATGGGAGAGGGAGGAGGGATGGGATTTTAGAAAAGAGATAGCATCTGAAATGTAAATTCAGAGAATATCCAATTAAAATTTTTTGGGTAAAAAAAATCAATGTAATAAAGTGTTTAGGTAAAACAGGGAAGGAAATACAAGGTCAAATAGAGGAACAGGAATTGAAGAAAAGATCTACAAAGACTGCCACACCTGGAGAACCACCCCATACATAGCCACCAAACCAAAACACTATTACTGATGCCAAGAAGTGTTTATTGGCAGGAACCAAACATAAATGTCTCCTCAGAGGCTCTCCCAGAGTCATACAGATACAGATGAGGATGCTTGCAGCTAAACATCAGACTGTACATGAGGACCCCAATGAAAGAGCTAGAGAAAGGACTGAAAGAGCTGAAGGGTTTGCACCCTCATGGGAAGAACAACACCATCAACAGCCAAGGCACAAGGTAGAGAGGGTGGTTGGGAGAGGGAGCAAGTTGAGAAGGAGGAGAAATGGGAGTGGGAGGAAAGGGTATAACATTTGTAATGTAAATACAGAGAATATCCAATAAAAATGAAAAAAAGGTGTTTAGGTATATATTTTTTTTATTTTACACTGTTGTATTAGTCAGGGTTTTCTAGAGTCACAGAACATAGGAAATGTCTTTCTATGTTGAGGGGATTTATTATGATGATTTACAATCTGTAGTCCAACTTCCAAACAGTAATCAACTGTGAAAGGGAAGTCCAAGATCTAGTAATTGCTCAGTCCTACAAGGCTAGTTATTTCAGCTGCTCTTCTGTAGAAGTTGATTCCAAATGATGTGTGGCAAGTAAATGCAAGTGGAGAAGAGAATCTTCCAATGTCCTTATGTAGGCCTCCAGCAGAAGGTGTGGCCCAGATTAAATATATGTACCACCGTACCTGGACCTTGGACTTCTTTTGTCCCAGGATGACCTCGAACTCAGAGATCTCCTTACCTTAGTCTCCTAGAATTAAAGGTGTGTACTACCCTGCCTGGGCGTCAGCTTTTCATAGCTACTATGTCCCAAGATCTCCATGATCTAGGTCAGAAACTTGAGTGTTTCAGACTCAAAATCTGGATCACAGGTGAGCCCTCCAATTCTGGATTGTAGTTCATTCCAAATATCATCAGGTTGACAACCAGGAATAGCCATAACATCTGCATAGAACAAGGTGTATAGGAAAAGGATCACTGAGATGAACATGACTAAAACACATCATATGTATGCATGACACTGTCAAAGTGAATCCCACTGACTTGTAAGATTAGTGCACAAGAATGAAAAGGCTGGTTCATTTTGGTTTTTAAAAGCAGCCTGTAATGTTCTTGGAAAGGTTTGGCGTACAAGAAATAAGATTGCCTTCCCTGACAACTATCTCAATTTATTTTATACTTTTTAAACTTTAAGATTTTCTGTATTCCATTTAATATAAATTTTCTTATGAATACTGACCTATTCCATCTAGTTTTATTGGTTTATAGATGGTATTCATAGCATATATTGTCCTCCACCACACCTGTTATAGTTACCTATTGGTCCTTCTCTTGCATCTGTTGACTGGTCACTTGCTTGTTCAATTTTTTCCTAAGTCCATGTATTTTTATTAAGTATTTTATTTATTTACATTTCAAATGTTGTTCTTGCTTTCTTTTTTGCTTTTGTGCCTTGACCACTGCTTCGAGTATCGTCGGATACCACTCCAGAATCCATTTCCTACCTGCCTATTCCCTTGTACATAATGCTATCATTCTTCAAATTGTGTTTTCTTTTCATCTCCTCTTGTTGCTTTTATTTTCCCCTAAACTCTGAGATACTGCTGTGCTCTCACTGTCTTATAAATTCTTCCATCCAAAGGTCCTTTACTTTTATTCTTAAAGATGCATTTAACACCTCAAACACCCTTCTAAAGATTTTCATTCAAACCTTTAATGCGTAGCTCTTTTGTCTCGACTTGAACCAATAGCTTTCAAGACTCCTCGATTTTCCTTATTAACTTATTTTTACCGTAGTTCTGTTGGTTGCTGTTTCATATGTTTTGAACATATGTTGATGTGTTCGAAAAACATTTGTGATTGTCCAACATAGTTGGTGTGTTGTTTACACATTCTTTTAAAGACAGTAAATAGAAAGAGCATTGATCTTTGTTACTAAGGCTGATTTATAATCTTGTAAACATTGAGACTGTTTTACTGTCTGGTTACTTCAGTCTCTGCTTTATTGGTATTTCTTTTATTTGTGTTTACAGTAATGACTGGTTTGCTAGACTTCTTTACTGTGGTGTTTGGATGTAATCCAGGGCATCTGACATGCCAGCCAGTGACTCTACTACTAAGCTATTCCCTAGGTCTTGTTAGAACTTGTTTCTACTAACGTATTTTGTGGTTTCTGTTCAAAAACCTTCTGCTTTTTCAATTCCAGTACAGCTTTTGTTTGAAAACTAAAACGTAAATATTCTCTAGCTACTTGGACATCATTAATTCTGTCATTAATATCTTATGGTGATTCTAACATTATTAATATTCAGTCTATATTTAAATCATTGAAAATTTAAACATGAATAAATGTCACTACATTTTGTCAACCAAGAACATGATATTGTGTGACTTTTATCATCCCTTGCCTCTTCCAGGCCTTGGCATCATTAGTATTCTGTAGCACAAAACATAAATGCTATCTATGCATTTAGTTTTTAATAACATGAGTAACAACTTGTTAAGATACTTGCTTAGCTGTTACCAGCATTGCCTCTCAATCTTTCATTGAGTTACAGATCTCCTGGCTTTTAGTCTGGCAGAATGCCACCCAAAGGTGAAATTTCCTAGCTTCTGCTCTGGCATGTCCATGTGAAAAATTCTGGTATATATATATATGTGTGTGTGTGTGTGTGTGTGTGTGTGTGTGTGTGTGTATGTATGTATGTATATATATATGTGTGTATATATATATATATATATTTGTGTGTGTGTGTGTGTGTGAGAGAGAGAGAGAGAGAGAGAGAGAGAGAGAGGGAGAGAGGGAGAGAGAGAAGGGGGGAGAGAGAGGGAGAGAGAGAGGGAGAGGGAGGGAGGGAGAGAAAGGGGGTGGAAAGATATGATATATGGGATCTCTGGAATATCTCTTAAAGAGAAGGGATGAAACTTTTCTTTTTGTCTTCCATCATCCATCTGCTAAAAACATGTGTGCTTGTGAGACATTATGGACCACAGATGAAAGCAACACCTTTCTAGGGGAAGTCTGCCAAAATAAAAACATTCGGGATTCTTGGCACCTAGTGAATCAAGCCCTCTCACTAGTCAAGGACCACCTACAATTTCATTCACATGTAAGAGAGAAACACACCATTCCATGTATATTTGATTTCCATGTTTTTGTAACTGCTTGATATTAGTGGCCTAGGCCAACCTAAATTAATTTTACACAGTTTAGAGGAGAGGAGACTTAAATTCAGTGTAGTAAGATCCAGTCCCCAGGAAAGTATCTCTTCCTCTTTTTGTGCCATAAAATAGTCACTTTTATCCTTCCTGGCATAATGTCAGCTTCTTTTCAGCATCAGGACTCCATTTTGGATTCTGATTGTTCCCTCTGTCCTAAAGACCCTTGTATTAAGGGCATTTATGCCCATTGCTCATAGGTCAATTTTTTTTATCTTAATATATTTTTAAACATTTGTATTAAATAATATATTTTCTAACTTAATATGTTTTTTTTATCTTATTCTCATTACATCCTACTCATTACCCGGCTCCCAGTCATTCCCTCCCACAATACTTCCCCAAACAACTCTTTTTTTTTTTTTTTTTTTTTTTTTGAGTGAGTGTGAACCCACTTAGGTATCATTCCCACCCTGGCACTTCAAGTTCCTGGGAGGCCAGGTATTTTATCTCTCACTGAGATCTGACAGTGCAGTCCAGCATGTAGTATATATCCTATGTATAGGCAACAGCTATTGGAATATCCCCTATTCCAGTTGTTCAGTTGAAAACTAAGCTGCTACATATATTTAGGAAGGGGTAAGTTTATCCTGTGTGTGTTCTTTGGTTGGTGGTTCAGGCTCTGAGAGCCCAAAAGAGTCCAAGTTAGTTGACACTGTTGATCTTTCTGTGGAGTTCCTACCTCCTTCTGGTCCACCGATCCTTCTCCCTGGTTTTCCGTAAGAGTCCCCAAGCTCCATCCACTGTTTGGCTGTGGGGGTCTATATTTGTCTGAATCAGGTGCTGGGTGGAGCCTTTCAGGAGACAACTTGCTCCCATCTTCAAGTATAACAGGACATCATTAATACTGTCAGTGACTGATGCTTGTCCATGGGATGTGTCTCAAGTTGGGCCGGTTATTAGTTGGTCATTCCCTCAGTCCCTGCTCTGTTCCCTTGGCGGCATTTCTTGTATACATAAAATTTAATTACATCAGCAAATTTCCTCTTGCCACATAAGGTTGCATATTTCTAATTTCCAGAGATTAGGAAGTGGATGTGTTTGAGGGGCAGTAGCTTTACTCTACTTACTCTGTCTTGCTTAAGTAATGTTTACCTCACTATTTCTTTCAGTCTGTCTTATTAGTAGTTATTCCTAACACAATAAAATATTCCCCTGGTTCCCATAGGCCATTATTTTCTTTTTATTACTCATTTTATTATTGTTATTGCTGCTGTTCTTATTAATACAGTTCTTTGAAGAATGTTTTCAAAGAAAGCCTTCACTTGAAAAACATCTTAATATGCTGTATATATTCCCGGCCTTCTTGGTTTTCAAATAAGGGTCTGTTGGATTCCTTTTCTTGTTTTTCACAGACTCTTCCACATCTAGCCAGCACAGTGCCTGTAACACAGTAGTCATTCATCAGAAGCTGGCCTAATGAAGCCCTTCATTGAAATTTGTGTGATTCCTACAATAAAAATAGTTCAGCCAGCCAGGTATGGAGAAAAAAAGAACCAGACAAAATGTTCAGCCTACAATATAGTGTTGCACATCTTGATTCCAGAGATGTCCACATCTTTTTAAGTTTGTCCTAAATTTGTAACATTGTTAAACAAACATATATGATGTTTGTAACACATATATCTTGCACAGATATGAAATACACTTTACAAGGTACATAGGAGTAATTGTGCCTGGTTTTCAACTTTACAGCTTTGAGAGTTCCATTTGAGATTTGTTGAATATTTCTTCCAGGCATTGCTGATGGAGCTTGACACGGGGGTGAAATCCTTTCATATTGCGGTAAAGCGTACCCACTGTAGATTCACAGTTTGTCTTTTGGTGCTGGCTTTGTTCTTCATAAGGTTACATGATCTTATGCAAATTATTAAGTAGGTCTATGCCTTTATTTATTCATCTGTAAAATGATATGATGATAATATAGGCTGTTTATAAGATTGATGAGTGGGAGAAATGATTTATTAAGAAGAAAATACATAAATGATGTCCAGTGATTGGGAAACAGTATATTACTACCTATTATGTAAAAAAAAAACTTAATTTCGAAAGCCTAGGAACCTATATTAAATAATCAATTAAATATTTTTTCTATTTTATAAGAAATTGAACAATTTTATTTAAAAAAAACAAAGATAAATATACAGATTTGAAGCATTTTTGCATAAAAGTATATAAATACATTATTGTCAGTACTTGATTTTTCTAGAGGTTTGATAGTATGCATTAAAATCTTACTAGTTACAATGAGCATATAGTACATGTAAAACAAGATGTAACCTGGAAATAGTCAAAGTTTTCTTGGTGTGTAAAGATTAAGCATAATGGTTTTTCATTTTCTTTCTTTTTTTTTTTTTTTGCCTTTGTTTTTTCTTGAACTTCATATAGTCTGTGAGTTCAGAGCTTTCTGGGGTTAGTATCCAATTATCAGTGACTGCATATTATGTCTGTTCTTTTGTTACTGAGTTATCTCATTCAGGATGATACTCTAGATGCATTCATTTTCTTAAGAATTTCATAAAGACATTGTTTCTGATAGCTGAGTAGTACTCCAATGTGTAAATATACCAGAATTTCTGTATCCATTCATCTACTGAAGGACATCTGGGTTCATTCCAGCTTCTGGCTATTATAAATAGAGCTGCTATGAACATTGTAGTTCATGTGTCTTTGTTGTATGTTGGAGCTTCTCTGGGGTGTATGTCCAGAAGTGGAATAACTGGGTCTTCAGGTAGTACTATGTCCAATTTTCTTTTTTTTTTCTTTTTTTTTAAACAACTTTATTTTACAAAACAAAGATAAATGTACATATTTTAAACATTTTTGCTTAAAATTATACATTTTTGTCAGTACTTTTTTTTCAGATTTTAACATAATTTTTATATAAAACTATATGAATATATTTTTTAGTCAGTACTTGATTTTTTTCAAGGTTTGATTGTATGCCTTGAAAACTTTTGTATCCATTCATCTACTGAAGGACATCTGGGTTCTTTCCAGCTTCTGGCTATTATAAATAGAACTGCTATGAACATTGTGGTGCATGTATCTTTGTTGTATATTAAAGTGTCTCTGGGGTATAAGCCCAGAAGTGGAATAGCTGGGTCTTCAGGTAGTACTATGTCCAATTTTCTGAGGAATCACCAGACTGATTTCCAGAGGGTTGTGCCAGTTTACAACCCCATCAAGAGTGGAGAAGTGTTCCTCTTTCTCCACATCCTCGCCAGCATCTGCTGTCATCTGAATTTTAGATCTTAGCCATTCTGGTTGGTGTGAGGTGAATCTCAAGCTTGTTTTGATTTGCATTTCCCTGATGGCTAATGATGTCCAGCACTTGTTAAATGCTTCTCAGCCATTCAATATTCCTCAAGTGAGAACTTTTTGTTTAGCTCTGTTCCACATTTTTAATAGGGTGGTTTGATTCTCTGGTGTCTAATTTCTTAAGTTCTTTGTATACCTTGGATGTTACTCCTCTATTAGATGTGGGGTTAGTAAAGATCTTTCACAATCTGGTGGCTGCTCTTTTGTTTTCTTGACAGTGTTCTTAACCTTACAGAAGCTTTGCAATCTCATTAAGTCCCATTTGTCAATATTTGACCTTAAAGCATGAGCCATTGATGTTCTGTTCAGGAAATTATCTCCTGTGCCTATGAGTTCTAAGGTTTTTCATACTTTCTGTTCTAATAATTTCAGTGTAACTGGTTTAATGTGGAGATCTTTGAGCCACAGGCACTTGAGCCTTGTACAAGGAGATAAGAAAGGGTCTATTTTCATTCTTCTGCATGCTGAGTGACAGTGGGACCAACACCATTTGTTGAAGAGGCTGTCCCTTTTCCATTGAATGTTTACAGCTCCTTTGTCAAAAATCAGGTGACTATATATGAGAGGGCTCATTTCTGGATCTTCTATTCTATCCCATTGATCCATGTTCCTATCTCTGTACCAGTACCAAACAGATTTTAGCACAACTGCCTTGTAAGTTGGCTTGAGGTCAGGGATAGTGATACCCGCAGATGCTTTCTTGTTGTTGAGGATGGATTTCAATATTCTAGGTTTTTTGTTATTCCAGATGAAATTGCACATTGCTCTTTCCAACTCTATGAAGAATTGGGTTGGAATTTTGATGGAGATGGCATAGAATCTGTAGATTGCTTTTGGTAAGATGGCCATTTTTACAATGTCGATCATTCCAATCCATGAGCATGGGAGATCATTCCATTTTCTGAGATCTTTCTCAATTTCCATTTTTAGCTATTTAAAGTTATTGTCATATAGGTCCTTCACTTGCTTAGTTAGAGTCACACCAAGGTATTACATATAGTTTGTGACTATTGTGAAGGGTATCTTTTCCTAATTTCTTTCTCCGCACATTTGTCCTTTGAGTAGAGGAAGGCTACCGATTTGTATGAGTTAATTTTATATCCAGCCACTTTGCTGAACTTGTTTATCAGCTGTAAAAGTTCTCTTGTGGAACTTTTGGGGTGACTTACTTACAGTATCATGTCATCTGCAAACAGTGATGTTTTTACTTCTTTCTTTCCAATTTGTATCCCTTTGATTTTCTTTTGCAGTCTAATTGTTGTGTCCAGGGCTTCCAGTACTATGTTGAATAGGTAGGGGGAGAGTGGGCAGCCTTGTTGAGTCCCTGATTTTAGTGGGATTGCTTCAAGTTTCTCACCGTTAAGTTTGATGTTGGCTGTTGGTTTGATGTATATTGCTTTTATTATGTTTAGGTATGGACCTTGTATTCCTGTTCCTTCCAAGACTTTTAGCATGAAGGGGTGTTGAATTTTGTCAAATGCTTTCTCAGCATCTAGTGAGATAACCATGTGATTTTGTTCTTTGAGTTTGTTTATATGGTAGATGACTTTGAAGTATTTTCATATATTAAACCATCCCTGCATCCCAGGGATGAAGCCTACTTGGTCATGGTGAATGATCGTTTTGATGTGTTCTTGGATTCAGTTTGCAAGGATTTTGTAGAGTATTTTTGCATCAATATTCATAAGTGAGATTGGTCTAAAGTTCTCTTTCCTTGTAGGGTCTTTGTGTGGTTTAGGAACAAGGGTTATTGTAGCCTCAAAAAATGAGTTAGGTAGCATTCCATCTGATTCTATCTTGTGGAATAGTTTGGAGAGTATTGGTATTATTTCCACAATAAATGTCTGATAAAATTCTGCACTGAACCCATCTGGACCTGGGCTTTTTTTTTGGTTGGGAGGCTTTTGATGACTGCCTCTATTTCTTTAGGTGTTATGGATTATTTAGATGGTTTACCTGGTCCTGGTTTAACTTGAGGATCTTGTATCTGTCTAGGAATTCATCCATTTCCTCCTAATTTTACAACTTTGTGGAGTATAAGTTTAAGTAGTAGGATCTGATGATTTCTTGAATTTCCTAAGTTTCAGTTGTTATGTCTCCACTTTCCTTTCTGATTTTCTTAATTTGGATACTCTCTTGTTGCCCTCTAGTTAGTCTGGCTCTGGGTTTTTCAATCTTGTTATTTATCTCAAAGAACAAGCTTTTGGTTTTGTTGATTCATTGAATTGTTCTTTTTGTTTCTATTTGGTCAATTTCTGCTCTGAGTTTGAATATTTCTTGCTGTCTACTCCTCTTGGGTGAATCTGCTTCCTTTTTTTCTAGAGCTTTCAACTGTGCTGTCAGGTTGCTAGTGTATGCTCTCTCCAGTTTCTTTTTGGAAGCACACAGAGCTATGAGTTTTCCTCACAGTATTGCTTTCTTTGCATCCCATAGATTGGGGAATATTGTATTTTCATTTTCATTAATTTCTAGAAAATCCTTAATTTCTTTCTTTATTTCTTCTTTGACCATGCTTTCGTTTAGTATAGCATTGTTTAGTTTCCATATGTATATGGGCATTTTCTTGTCTTTGTTGTTATTGAAGACCAGCCTTAGACAACAGTGATCTGATAGGATGCATGGAAGTATTTCAATCTTCTCATATGTATTGAGGCTTGTTTTGTGACTGATTATTTGGTCAATTTTGGAGAAGGTGCCATGAGGTGCTGAGAAGAAGGTGTATTCTTTTGTTCTGTAGATGTCTATCAATTCTCATTGGTTCATAACCTCTGCTACTTTCACTGTGTCCTTTTTCAGTTTCTGTTTCCATGATCTGCCCATTGATGACAGTGGGGTGTTCAAGTCTCCCACTATTATTGCATGGGGTACAATGTATTTTATGAACCTTATTAGGGTTTCTTTTATGAATATGGTTTCTCTTTTGTTTGGAGCATATATGTTAAGGACTGAGAGTTCCTCCTGACAAAGTTTTTTCTGTAATGAATAAAAAGTGTCCCTCCTTATCTTTTTTAAATAACTTTTGGTTGAAAATCTACTTTATACGATATTAAAATGGCCACTCCAGCTTGCTTCTTGGGGCAATTTGCTTGGAAGTTTTTTTTCCCACGCTTTTACTCTGAAATAGTGTCTGTCTTTGTCTCTGAGATGAGTTTCCTGTATGCAGCAAGATGTTGGATTCTGTTTATTTATCCAGTTGATAGCCTATATCTTTTTATTGGGGAATTGAGTCCATTTATGTTAACAGATATCAAGGAATAGCGGTTGCTGTTTCTTGCTATTTTTGCTTTTAGAGGTAGAATTGTGCCTGTGTGTCTCTCTTCCTTTGGTTTTCTTGCTTAGATATTTTCTTGTTTTTACTAGGATGTAGTTTCCCCTCTTGTATTGGGTTTTCTACCTATAATTCGCTGTAGTGCTGGGTTTGTGGTCAGATATTGTGTAAATGTAGTTTAGTCCTGGAATATCTTGGTCTCTCCATCTATGGGGATTGAGAGTTTTGCTGGGTATAGCAGCTTGGGATGACACTTGTGTTCTCTTAGGGTCTGCATGATGTCTTTCCAGGTTCTTCTAGCTTTCATAGTCTCTGTTGAGAAGTTGGGTGTGCTTCTGATTGGTCTACCTTTATATGTTACATGACTTTTTCCCTTACTGCTTTTAGTATTCTTTCTTTGCTTTGGGTACTTGGCAGTTTGACTATTATGTGTCGGGTGGAATTTCTTTTCTGGCCCACTCTATTTGGAGTTCTTTAGGCTTCTTTTAAGCTCATGATAATCTCATTCTTAAGGGTATGAAAGTTTTCTTCTATGATTTTGTTAAAGATATTTACTGTGCCTCTTAGTTAATATTCTTTGCTCTCTTTTATTCCTATTATCCTTAGGTTTGATCTTCTCATTGTGTCCTGGATCTCCTGGACATTTTGGTTTAGGAGCTTTTTGACCTTTGTATCTTCTCTAACTGTTTTGTCTATGTTTTCAATGTTGTCTTTGGCCCCCGAGATTTTCTCTTCCATCTCTTTTAGTCTTTTGGATATGCTTGTGTCTGTGACTCCTGATTTCTTTTTTTAGGTTTTCTACCTCCAGGGTTGTCTCTTTTCTTTATTGTTTCCATTTCCATTTTCAATCTCTTCTTCAATTCTTTAATCTCTTTGGTTCTGTTTTTCTCTAGTTCTTTGATTTCTTTGAGTGTTTTTCTTGTTTCCTCTTTAAAAGCTTCTATTTCTTTATGCTTTTCCTCTTGGTCTTGTTTAAGGATCTCTATCATCATCTTCAGGTATGATTTCGGGTCTGAGTCTTTTTTTTTCTGGAGTGTTTGGCATTCTGCTGTTTGCTGTAATGGGAGAGCTGGGTTCTGGTGTTGCCATGTTGTCTGGGTTTCCCTGGGGTATGTTCTTTTGCTTTCCTCTTGCCATCTTTTTGTCTGTGATTATATCTTGTCTTATTGTCAGTGATTGGTTCTTGTCTCTCCTGTGTACCTTGCCTGTGTCCCTGGATCTCTATTGTTCCTGGTGGCAGATGGCCTAAGCATTTGTTCTGCAAGCACGGGTCCTCCGGTTGGAAACCGGGTCCCTATGGCAGAGTTCCTGCTCTCCTGATCCAATGGGGGGGTGCACTTTCTGGGCGCTCGACCCAGACCTCTCTGCACCCTGGCTACTCGCATTGCAGTCTCACCAGGCCTGCGTCCTTAGAAATAGAGTTCTGGATATCATCTGGAGAGGATGCACGAGCATTCGCCTTCTTTGCTACGCAAAGGATCCTCCACCACCCATGGACCTCTAGTCTCCATAGGTTCTACAGCTGCCACAGGGGAATGGATACCTGGCCCACAGCAAGATGTCACATCACACGAACGCTTCATGGAATGCTCTGCCACACACGGGGAGGGTCTTACTTTTTCTTTATGTGAATGTGACACGTATATAAGAAGCAGAAAGGTTAAGTATATTCTTTCCTAACAAAGAGGTCACCCATCATGGAAGCCTGTCATTGCTTTTAGCAAAGAACTATCAATGATAAGAGACCTGGTATTGCCCCAGAGAAAGGTAAATGATGGTAACCTGAGACTGATTCTCTCTTGGGTCTGAGAAGATGTGTTCTCCCTCCATGAAAGACTAGATAGAGAGTAAAATTTTCTATGGCTTTTTTTTTCTTTGAATTGATTACCTACAACTTTGGTTATAGTCAACTCCATTGGAAATGATGCTTGGAAGAATGGAAAAGTGAATTTGGCTTTACCAGAAAGCAAATTAATACCTGATCTTAGTTAACTGGGCTGGAAGGTTTGATATTCTGACTTTTTATTCCCGAGACTATTTAGAACTTCTGAGATTGAGGTGTATATAAAATCTCAACAATGTTACCAGAAAGAACACAGGATTCCCAGTCATCTTAATTTCTTCTTCCTGTGATACAATACACATTTCAAAATAAAATTGAAGGGCACAGGGTTTATTTCCTCTCACAGTTCCAGGTTACACTCTAACACAGAATAAAATGTCCAGTGGCAAAATCTTGAGAGATATGGTAACATAATATCCATAATCAGGCACCGAGAACAAGAAATGCATTTGTATCTTTGTGGTCTGTTTCCTTTCTCTATTCCTATACAGTTCATAATGTCCTTCTTACAGAATGATATCACCTATTGTGGGCAGGTATTTCTACATTAATTAATTTAATCAAGATAATTCTTGTGGTGATTTGAATAGGTATAAACCCTGCTGAGTCCTGAATGGCCATGTTGTAGGGAGGGTATGATATGGTTTTTTATCCACGGAGTAAAACCAGCACAGGATAGGCCTCCATAAGTGTTGATGGATGTTAGGTGTCAGAATTGTTGTAATATATAAATATATTACATGTTCCTCCTTCGGGAAATAGGAAATATTCTCCCTGCAAAGTTTAACAGGGAATATTCTCATTACAAACATTAATAACTCCATGACAATTAAAAACATTAAAAACCTGGGAGGTCAAGGTATATTTATGTTCTTAGCAAAAATGATAAACACCATGACATTTAAGATGCCTCTTAAGGCTGTAGGAATGAATTTGGAAAGCATGAGTTCAAGAATGTATAATTTCTCAATTATTTAAAATATAAGTATGCAATCCAAATTGTATAAGGAGCTTCATGGACCCAAAATAACAAAGGCACCTGCACTATGAGCCAGCTTGTAAAAAAGATATTAAGAATGAAAGATAAAAAGTTTTAGGAGAATGTTGATCACAGGGCAAGATCCCACCCAGCTAAGTTTATTGTTTGTGTATACAAAGGCAGGCAGATTCCTGAGTTTAGGGTTGCCCTGATGCAGACCTAGTTTGGACTATGGCATACTAATAATAGAAATCTTAGACAGGATCCTACCCAACTAGTTTATTGTCTATGCTTACAAAGGCAAGCAGACCTCTGAATTTATTTGCAGTGTTAAAAAAATGTAATTACTGTCTCTTCCCAGGAATCAAAAAGCTGAGGTCATGAAATGCTCATTGTGGATTAATCAAGCAGAAACCTGAAGTAAACAACCAAATTTATAAATAAATAAAAGGCTGGACATTTTGGTCTGCAGCAGAATACAAGCCATCGGCGTGTACCCCACGAGTGCCTTTAAGTCTTTTTTCTTTTCTTTTTGCTGTCAAACACTCCTCTCAGGAACCCATCTTCAAGCTATGGCTGTGTTTGTATATTTGACCCATAGGGAGCAGCACTACTAAGAAGTGTGGCCTTGTTAGAAGAAGTCTATCACTGTGAGTGGGCTTTGAGGTCTCCTATACTAAGGCTGTGCCCAGTGTGGAAGTCTAGTCTCCTTCTGTTGCCCTCAGATCACAATATAGAACTCACTATTCCTCATGCACCTTGTCTGCCTACATGTTGTCATGCTCACTTTCATGTTGATAATGGACTAAACCTCTAAAACAATAAGGCAAATCCAATTAAATATTTTCCTTTGTAAGATTTGCCTATGTCATGATGTCTTCTCACAGCAATAAAACCCTAAGACAATCTTCTATAGACAGGTCCTCAAGTTACCCCAATGTACAATTTCTCACTGAGATCCCTTTGCCAGTGATTATAGATTGTAACAACAATGATCCAACTCTACCCCTTAATCTAAACTCTATCCATTGCCAACAAAACACATAAGCACATCACTTCTATACTGTAATGTTCCATCTCTTGTCCCCTAAGTTTTATATTTATCTCATAACATAAAACACAGTATAACCTTAAAAGTCATCATCATCTCTAAAACCCAAGCCCATGAGGGTTTACTGTTTTGTATGGATCAATAGTTAATAGTACTTATTAGTCTTATAAAGGGCCTGGATTCAGTTCCCAGAATTTACATGGTGGTTCACTGTAACTCCAGTTTTAAGGTGTGCAGTGCTTTCTTCTTCCCTCCACAGACTCCTTGATGCATTGATGCATGTATTGCACATACTGACAAGCAGAAATACACACACGCGCACGCACACACACACACACACACACACACACACACACACACACACACATATATATATTGCTTGCTTTTTTATTTCAATACTTTAAAAGTCCAAAATCTTTTAATTGTTAGATCATATAAAATCAAAAATCAAAAATATACTTCCAACATATAATAACACACTAGATATTAGTATTTCAAAAGAGAAGAGTCAGGACACACACACACACACACACACACACATACACACACACACACACACACACACACACACACACACACTGTAATGCAAAAATCAAAACCCAGTAGTGAAAACACTAAATGCTCCAGCTCTGTGTCTGGCACCTGGGGCTCATAATTAAAGAGGCTGAGCTCAGAAGGGCTTGAATAGCTTCACTTCTCTTGAATAGCTCTACCATGTGCTGTACACACAGCTATTCTCTTTGGTTTAGGCTAGCTTCAATCCACTTCTACAGCTCTTCTTGAAAGATGACTCATGGTCCTAACATCTCCTGGGATCTCCACTGCAATTGAAGCTTCATCTTTGTAGACTAATACAATTATCTCAAGAAGTCTTTTTAGGGACTTAAAGCCTTCTGCAGAGTAGTTGGCCTCAGCTACTCCCCTTGAGCCCCTTGATTTTGCTTCTTTGTTTTCAAAATTAGTGCCATATGGATGAAGGTTATGAGATTGTCAACTCAATTGTATTTTACCAAGTCCCAAAAATAGTAAGGAAATCATGATCAGGTTCTTCATTATAATGGCTCTAATTCTTGGTACCAATTTCTACCTTAGTTTTTATTTCCTATTGTGACAAAAACACCTTAGTAAATGCAGTTTAGGGGATATAGTGTTAGTTTAACTCAAAGTTTCCATAGCAGGAAAGTCAAAGTATCATAAGGTTCAGTGAAGTGTTATATCACATCTATAATCAGAAACAGAGAGCAATAAATTATTGCATGTACACTTGTGCTAAAATGTTTCCATTTTGCAGTTAAGGATCCTTCAGCTGTGGAATGGTGCCACCCACTGTGGGCAGGTCTTCTTCCCTTTACGGCAGTTGTAATCAAGATAAGTCTCCACCAACTTCGCCTTAGACCAATCTGATCTGGAAAATTGTCTAACCATTCAGAATGTTAGTAAATGATTCTAAATGTGGGTCATTGTACCTGTTGAATTTAAAAGTATATTTAACCAAGTATTTCTGTGTTTTCGGTGTAGTTGTGTTTAGAGTTTAGTTCTCTTTTCCTAAATTTGGAAGAATTCTGAATAGGTAATCTTACCTAATTCTCTTACTTAATGGTGGGAAACTGAAATAAATGATCACATATAGTCTCTATCTAGAAAACAAGACTTGGGATTGACTTCTTTTCTTGGGTAAACCACAGAACACATCAGAAGCATCAGATAAAGTGAATACACAAAAATAGGACAAGAATGAGAAATCCTTTGGTTTCTTCTGTACCTACTGCAAAACTAAGCAAACAAACAAATGAAACTTCCCCCAAACTTTAGATTGGAGCTTCCAGTAAATTTATACAACTCTTTGTTACCCCTTTGGTTCTCTCCCGAAAATCATTAACCCATTAATTAAGGTTGTGTATGCCTGCCAGGAAAAGATACAGAATTGCTTTAGTCTGTTCTGCAATAAACACTATAAGGAAGACGGGTTGATAATAATTATGTGGAGGCCTTGACGGTCTCTGTTGATGTCAGTTCACACTGGTTACTTTCTAATATCAACATTCTATACTGTCTACTCCCAGTTCTGTTCATCATAAAGGACAGCAGCATGAGCCATCCCATCTCAAACTGTTCCACACTTTCAGGTGACTGTGCTGGCTGTAACATCTTGCCTGCTGAGCTGATGTGTTTTTAGCCCCTTTGAATCAATTTAACTTTCTAACATGGCGGTGGTAGTGGTGGAGATATTGTTTCTCTACGTCTCTTATTATGGGGAGTGTAAATTATCATATTAACAGTTGTAGAATAAACAAAGCAGCTCAGTTTTCGTTATGCTTATTTTCATACTTTTTACTTCACTTATAAATCCCCTCATCCAATTCACAAGCTCCAGGGGAAAATGTTTACTCCGTTCCACTTTCAGTAATCAATAGACCATGACTAGAGACAGGGAGAAAGGTTAAGTCTGTTCCTGGCTGGCTCCTCTTATCCTAGACACTTGGTTCATTCATTAAGATGTTTAGCATAATCTTCTCTGGGGGCCAGGTGTTTATGAATCCTCAGCACGGCGTGCTGGTCTCAGGATTCTTTGAGGGTGGGCCCAGTGTTGTACCATGGCTAATGAAGTCATAAGTGACTACCATTCATCTGGTGTTTTCCTGCCTACAGATGCTATTGATTGTACTACCATTTGCTGGCCTTGTCATTCTTCAGGCAATATGCTCAGCGCCATACATGATATCAATCATGCTATGTAAGACACGTTAGCACACCCCATTTGTTGATAAAGCACAGACACAAATGAAACATTCAGGGGGCAGTGTCTGGAATCACAAATAGCTGGGAGTGGCTAGAGAAGTTGGAAGCTAGATTTTGCCTTCTTCGCTGTGAGTTATAATTATAAAAGTCTCAAATAAAACAAAAACACAGTCATGGTCTTTTCTCCTGCTTAACTTCTGAGGGTTTAACAAGTGCCCTTCTGTGGCTCTTCCCACCTCTGTACATTGAGGAAGGGATGCTAAAGTCTGGTGCTGATGTGAAGACTTCCTGGCTCTGGACATGTAAAGGCATGTGGTTGAGTTTTATAAGCAAACCTCTCTGCTGTGGTACGTTATGCTCCTGAGATACTGTAGAATCAGCATCCATCAAGTTCTTAGTCATAAATATTTAATAAAATGATGAATAAACAAAAATTAAATGGCCCTTTCTCCAGTCCCCCGGAGCCAGAAAAAGGTAATCCTTCACTTTAAGACAGGAGAGAGGATGCAAGCTTACTATTCACAATGCTAGCATTTTAAGCTTTCCAACACACATCCATCTGGCCCTGATTTTCCATTTTCCCAATTTGGAACAACTTTTCCCATCCATTGGAATCACTTTCTTTTTTCATGTTTACAAAACACACGATTTGGGGATTTTACATAATTCATCCAAACACAGACTAACTCAAACTGAGTCCAAACACCATCCACCAAATCATGGATTATTGCGGTGATTATATAGAAATGTGAGACTGTACATTGAAAGCCTAGAGAAGAGCTTCAACTTGACAATATTTTAATCACAATAATATCACCTCCAATGGCTTATCTTGCATTCACTGTGAACGTGTTTATATTCATGCTGAGATTTTATACTGTTTTTGTTTATTATAGTCTAGTTGTTCAAGGAAATATAAAAATGAGTCTTTTGGTATAGTTTTAACTTTCTATTTAAATATTTTATTTACTATAGATGCAAATGTGTTGAACAGCTGCACGCCCTAGTCAAAATGTTTTATTGATTACCTATAGGTATTTTCAATACTGGAGGAATATTCTGGTTTTTTCAGGCAGGGCCAAAATTGTCATAGCAGAGTAGACTGTGGAAATCCAAATACTGACAAGAAGGGGTTTTGAAAGACAGAAATACAGTGGAAAACACAGGAATTATTTGTATAAATGTTTATTTTCAAGCTGGTTCAGACAAATGGGGCACACAGATTTGGGACTTTTCTCTCTTGATTTTTTTCACCTTCATTCTAGAAGCAAACAAATTCACTCCCCTGCAGGTCCACTATTTTCTAAATACCTCAGGTGTTTTTGCTCACTTGATACTCAGTCATAAAACTTTCACCAGCCCATATGACTCTAACAGATTTATAAAAGTCAGAGAAATGGTCATTCTTCAAATGTTATTTGTGGATACAAGTGACACAAGTCGTGTTTAAAGTCACACAACCTGGACCTGAAGACAATACACTCAGGAACTGCAGCCTCTGCCTCTAGAGAACATAAAAATTGACTACTTGGTGACCTCCTCACAGGCCTCCTGCCTCTCATTTAGATAACCCCCCATTCCACCACATCCTTCATACTCATGACCCATCCATATGGCAGCTTTGGCCCATGTCATGCCCTAAACTATCTCTTAATTTGCTCTCAAGTCAAATGATACAACATCCCACTTCTTTAGCCATCAGCGGTGTCTTAATTTCTCTTCTCAACTTTGGCTTTCTAAATCTCTCCATGAATCTCCTGCTCTGGCTGAGCTTAAACATGGCTCACCCTTCCCAAAACATGGTTTTGACTTCCCTGTCCTCATGGTTTTGTCCACATGATTTGAAAAAAAAAAAAAATACTGATAGAAGAGTCTATAATAAACCTCACTTGCTTCCCAAGGGCAACACTGGTTCCTTATTAAAAATTCAAACATATGCTCCAAAAATTTATATGTCAAAATTCAATATCAATGTGTCTATATCTGGAGTTTTCCTTTTAAGAAATTTAACATTGACTGAGGTCAGAATGTGGGTCTGTCACTCTGATAGGACTGATGTCCTGATAAGTAGAGAAACCACTCCTTGAAGAAGAGAGGAACGAAAAGGATGGAATGGAAGGTCACAAGCCAGAATGACAGGCCTAACTAGAAACTAACTCAGTCAGCACTAAGCCTTCATTACTAGATTCCACAGTCTGAGGAAATAATTCACAGCTGTGTCAGTCACCCTGTCTGGTATTTTATGAGAGCTGACTGACACACCCTCCCTCCAGTTCCTCTGCTCTGGGATGTGTGTCGTTTCCTGTTCTTTGCTTGGAACTCTGACTGTGATCATAATCCACATGTTCAGATGGAAACCCTGAGACACAGCAAACATCAAAACAAACAAACACACAAACAAACAAAAAATACATTCTAGACTCATGCCTAGACTCTGCGATGCATCAGTATCCAGAGTCTGTGTATGAATCCAGAGAAAACAAATATTCAAATCATACTGCAGCCTGTCCTAAAGTCTTGAGCAAGTTATTTGATGGCTCTGAATTTTTATTTGCTGAACTGTAAGAGTATCTGAAAATGTTTCATTTTCAGGGTTATTTTGAGAACTGGATATAATAGAGTTAATGTTCCAGACATCAGTGACTACTCAGTGATGGCAGCTGTGCCCACCTCCCTTAACGCTGCTATGGCAGTGTCTCCAGGACTGTCCATTTCCCACGTGCTTCTGTTCTGCTGGTCAATGCTTCCTCCTACTTATCACAGCACAGGTATCCAACTCATGTTGAATTAATATAATGATTTGTATTTAGAAGTTTCTTCTGCAACAGTCTTACATATGTACGTATTTGTATTTCATCTCGAGCACAGTCTTCTTTCCTCCCATTTCAGCTTCTTCCCCCACTTCCTCTTCACACCACCCCCAATCCACTTCTCCCCAGTTTCTCTTCAGGAGAACTCAGGCCTCCCATGGATATCAATCAGTCATGGGATATCAAGCTACTGTAAGGGGAAGCACCGCCTGTCCTATTAAAACTAGATGAGGCAACTCAGTAGAGGGAAAGGGTCCAAAAGGCAGGCAACAGAGCCAAAGACAGCTCCTGCTCCCACGGTTAGGAGTTTCATATGAAATCAAAACTAGAGAGCCTACCTAGGGCAGTCCCATGCAGACTCCTTCCGTGGTTGGCAGTTCACTCTCTGTGAGCCACTGTGAGCCCAAGTTAGTTGAGTTTGTGGGTTTTCTTGTGGTGTTCCTGACCCCTCTCAATTCTACAATCTTTCCTCTCCATCTTCCATAAGTTTCCCCAGAATCTACCAAATGTTTGGCTGTGGGTCTCTGCATCTGTTTTCATCACTTGATGGGGGAAGATGTGGGAAGGCATTCTGATGACTGTTGAACTAGGCACCAATCTAAGTACATAGCAGAAGATCATTAGAAACCATTTTCTCTCCTAGGACTCAGACAATCTCATGGGTGGGTTCTCTCTCATGGCATGAATCTCAGTCATGGCTACTTCCACAATTTCCATGCCACTTTTACCCAACACATTGGGCAGGATCCTTGTAGGTAGGATAGATTGTAGGTCGAGCATTTGGTGGCTACATTGCTGTCAAAATCTTTTCCATGGAAGTCTGACGTGCTTACAAGAGATACTCAGTTTAGACTCTGTATTCTCCTTTGCTAAAAGTCTTGGTTAGGGTCACCCTCATATATTTGTGATGGTTTCTATTGCACATGGTTTCAAGATTGTCCCAAAGAAGGCCCCAGATTCCAGCTGTTCCTCAAGTAGTCTTCTAACTCCCATCTTCTCCCCTCCTGATCCCTCCTGTTCACATCCTAGCCGCCCACATCCAGACCTCTCCCCCATCCACCCACAATGTCTATTCTAGTTCCCCTTTACAGTGAGATTCATGTGTCCCTTCAAGATACCTAAAAGGTTGAGGCAGGAAGAAAGAAAGAATATAACACCTTGGTGATATATCTTCTTAATAAAATCATAATTGCTTAAAATCAAGGAGCCAGCTGCAATGACTCCTCATTGTAATCCAAACACTGGGAGGTAAAGGCAGAAGATTCAAGAATTCAAAGTCATTCTTAGCTTCATAATAATCCTGATGTCAGCCTGGGCTAAATGATAATGTGTCTCCAGAAATTAATTAAAATTAATAATCAGTATAATCCAAGAAAAAGCTACAATGTTGTTGTGGTTTGTATTTTATGTTTGACATTGCTTGAAACATCAGAAATAAAGTATAACATTCTCATAACTTTAAGTTCTTCTTGAAAGTCACCTCAAATGCTAATATACTCTTCCACAGTGATATGAGGGCTATATAAAACCTCAACCTCAAAATGAGTCTTCTCATTTGTAGTAGGAAGTACCACCCACAGCTACTGGCTCCTCATCTGCTCCACTAGGAAATTGATGATCTGCTAAATGAAGATGCATTATATACCCAGGAGGTGCTGGACTTTACTAGGCACTGAAGTAATAAAAGAGGCAAAATCATGGTCTCTGAGTTCCTGGAGCTTTTTTCTTTTTAAATGTGGCAGATGCGGAATGTTAGAATGCATTCTAAAATATGTTATGTGATACACCAAGGATGTAATGAGGACCAGTAGGAAAACCCATGCAGGGTACCTCTGTTAGAACTTGCATTTGAAAAGTCACGTTTTGAAATCAGCTTGTTAACAGAGGTACCCTGCATGAATGGACAGTGTCATTCCAAGATGAAATGAATCATTAAACATTAATCAAAGTGTAAGGGGAGGGATACTGTCATACAATCTGTTGACAAGGAAGATCCTGGAGGTCCCCAAAATAGTGCAGGCTATCATCATTATCCTTTATTTTCCACAATAGCTACATGATAAGATCCTATTGCTGAAGAAACCACATATTTTGTTTACAGAATATAGAGAAACCAATCTCACGCTATTAGAGAAGCTTCCTTTCCCCTAGATAGCTTTCATGGGGATCTAAGTGCTCTGCAGGGCACTGAGAAAAAAACATCAGTAGTTTTACCCAGCACTGGACCATGCTACAATACCAAGTTCACAGACAATCAAGTACCCACTGATATAACAGTGGCATCATCATTATGGGGTAAATAAGTGCTTTCTGATTGGATTTGAGCCCTGCTGCACAGGAGGGAAAGCCATGCCCTGTTCTTTAAACATAATCAAATGCCCCTCTCATTAGAAGTCATAGCCCTAGGTTAGGACCTGCTGTTAAATTTTCTCTAAATAGTCGTGTTCAAATTTGCTTCTGAATATACATTTTTAAACTTTATTTAAAGGCTTTCTCTATTTATTTATTTTTATTTTCTAATTTTATGTGTATGGGAGCTTGCCTGCAAGTATCACATCACATGTGTGCCTGTTATCCATAGAGTCCAAAGAGTCTTTTTTTTATCCTATGGAACTAGAGTTACAGAGGATTATGAACAGCAATAGGGGTGCAGGAAACTGAACTTGGGTCTTCTGTAAGAGTAGCAAGTACCTTTAACTGCTGAGACAACCATATAACCTGTCAAAGCACTGAAAACATGAGACCGAGTGCTCAACCTTAAACGAAACAACTTTATCAACTGCCTGGGCCTGCCAAGACTTAGGAAACATTATAGAATTGTGAAAGGAGGAAGAAGAGGAGAGGGAAAGAGAAGAGGAAGAAGAGGAAAAGGAGGAAGTGGAATACTATGAAGTGTTGCCTTCTGGATGTAACATGACTCCTAGACTCATGCAGCTGTTGTTACCTACAGAAGACCTGGCCACTATCAAGACAGCCAATATTCCAACACAGATAGGCCAAAAACATCTTTAGTCCTACCCCCTACTGAGTTGATAGCTGCTGAGAATGGAAAAACAAATTATACTTGAGAGTGTGCTTTCAGTGTTCCAGTGGATAGCCTAGCATCCAGGCTCAGCTGTGTATCACTCACTAGACCTAGTGGGGAGTTAGAGCAGAAGGAAGTGAAGTTAGAAGACAGAGATGAGAAGAGCTGGGGAAAAGGAAATGTAAAGGTGCTGAATGTGATCATATTTTAGTCTATATATGTAGGAAATGTTTAAAGTATTAAAAAGAAAAAACTTAGGAGACAGCCTCAAAGCAATAACCATAAATTACTTTAGGAATAGATTTCTTCCTAGGTAAATCTCAGGTCTGGATTTTGAGTGACCCATGCAGTTGTTTTGAGCACCAGTGGCCGATTATGTATGGAGGAAAGGGGAGCTATTGGGTGGCAAAAGAGAAGGAAACTTTACTCATGAAAAGGGAAGTCATTAAAGTAAGTTTGAGAAGTTTATTGCCCAGCCTATATATGGCATTCCTTTCTTCTAAGCCCTGGGACCACTCTGCATACAGACAGTAAGTACTAAGAAAGAAAGGGATTATGTGAGGAATGGTATCACTGGCTATGTCTAGAAAGTATACTCCTTCAATTCTTACTTTATTGACCATAATTTACTTACTTGTGTGATAACCTTCAACTATAACATTAAAAAAATACTGCTTTGGCTGTTTACTCAGAAAATGTATTTTAAAGTAAAAGGAACACTTCTTCTGTCTCTTCAGTAGCATTGGTTATTTTCTGGGTTTTTTCTCCTCACAATGTCTGTTTCCACCAAATTTTGTTCCAAGAAAAATGTTAGGTTCAAGCAGTTGGTAGTCATGTGATCAAATTCAGTCCTGTATCTTCATCCCAATGTTTAAGTCTCCCCTGGTCCCAGAGAGTATAGGACAATATTATCAAGGCGAGAGCATCTGTCTTAGTTAGAGTTTCTATCACTGTGATGGAACAACATGAAAACTTGAAAAGGAAAGGGCTAATTCCATTTTACAACTTTCAGATAACACTCCCTCACTGAGGGGAATCAGGGCAGGAGCTCAAGACATGAACTGGAGCAGAGGCCATGGAGAAATACTGCTTAATGATTTTTTTTTCTCCATGGCTTCCTTGGACAATTTCTTACACTACCCAGAGTCACCTGCTCATGTGGCCCTCTCACATTAATTTTTAACTAAAAAAGTGTCCCACAGGTTTTCCTTTAGGACAATTTTACAGAGACATTTTATCAACTAAGATTTCTTCTTTTCAAATATGTCTAGATTTGTGAAAAGTTGACCAAAATCAATTTGGACAACAAGCTTAGAATGAACTATACATATAAATAGTGAGCCATGGTGCCTTTTAGAAACATATATACACAAAGACTTTCAAAAAGACAGTGGACAAGTAGATAAAATAAGAAATGACTTATTAGACAAATCTATAAGAGAGATTTGTAATTCATCTCACTCAGTAATAAAACTAAACCTCTACCACGTATCTGGCTATCAACAGTGAAGCAAGAGACTATGGATTAAAACTTGACCTTTGAAGTGAGCCAATTAAAGACACAAATCTCAACAACTGCACTCTAGATTTCCTGAAGTCAGCTACAAGAGGACTTTAGGAAGCTGAAGCAAGATATCAAAGAAGTTAAACACAACTTGTTCTATATGGTTCTAGAAAACACAATTGGAATGTTAGGTAGATATTCTGATGTTTAATTCTGTCCTAAGTTAGGGTTTCAGCACAATTACCTGTGAGTGTGATCGATTTGCTGTTCTGAGGAGGAAATGCCCCAGCATCCTGAACTTGCCTTTATTGGAGATGCCGTGGGAAGGACTGGAACTGTTCTTTACATCCTTTTTCATCTTGAAGCATTGTGACTTGGTGCTTCATGAGTGACTTAGGTACGCTTCTACTTTCTCCATCTTTGTCCCTTGAACACCAGTTCCAAAGATGTGGTATGGAACAACTATTAAGAAGTCTAAAAACAAGGATCTTCCTCAGAAAGCCCAGCTGCAGTTCACAGTGACACATCGGAGGAGGGAGTGGGGGTAGTGTCACTGTGCTTTTTAAACACCTATAAGCTGTACGATTCACATTTCATTTTGAAAACTCAAAAGCCATAAAAATTAACATCTAATACTTATTGGATTCTTAACAAAGATATTTTAAGTTTGGCTTAATGTTTTCTGTATATTAAACTACTTTATCCTCCAACAGATGTGGCCCTTAAGTAAGTGAAAAGAAAAGAAAACACTGGCATGTCCTTGACATGAGTAAGTAGAAGACAGCACCTGCATTCAGGTCCCTAATGTGAGTGAAGGTTTACAACAAGGTTCTCATAACATCCTCCAGCATTCTACTATTTTGGAGAATTGTGACAGAGTACTCATCAGATGAAAAGCAATGACTATAGACATGAAAGATGAGGATTCATAAAAGTCCCTGGGATAGTCATTCATCAACACATAGCTCCCGGGAGAATAGAGCAAGCAGATTTTCTTTAAAGTTATGGAGTATACAGATGTACTAGGAAAGCCTGAGATTAAGTATTCCATTCCTTAGCCAGGGTGGTAACACTTTTAAGGATACTCTTCGTGTTATTAGTTTTAGTGATTTAAGTTAAAGATAAATGCAATACTCTCCACAGTTCAATGGCTTGTAGCTCAAAACAACTTCAATCAACTCGTAAGAAAGATATTAGAAATTAAGACAAAGAAAAACAAAACAAATTAAATTAAAAAAAAACAACAGCAATAATAAGAAGGCATGGAAGCCAGAGATTTGAAGCTCCAAGTCCATGTCCTGCTAGTTGAAGTTGACATCCCATAGACACAAGTATTCAGAAAGCCTGGTATGAGGAATGTGTGGAACCAGAGCCATGATTCTTCTCTGAGAAAGACCCTAATGATCCACATGCTGAGATTTATTTCACAGATGGCTTTAAGTCATCACATGTCTTGGATCCAGAGCTGCTGTCCTAAAGGACTTTCTTCTTCGTGTGACTCACTTAAAAGAAGCACTAAATACTCTGCTCTAAGACTATACTGGTTTGGATCTCATGATCTGGGAATATCCTGATATATCATTTGCACCACTGTGTTTCCAGAGCTTCTTAACTATTGGTCAAAGATACCAGGCAGATGCTTCCTTGATGCAGCTTCCTTTACTTTTCTTCGCACTTCTGTGCCTGTCTCATCCCACCCATAGGCATCCACCTGAAGCTATTCCCTTTTAAACCCCTTTCAAGGGAACTCCATATCACCTTCTGCCCTTGAGGTGCTGACCTTATCTTCATCATTGTTCAACAAAATAAAGTCTTATGTATAGGTCAGCCTTGGATTTACCACTTTAGACTTCCATTCCATAGATACGAAATGGAGATGCTACAGGTGAGGATCCTTCTCTGATCCATAAAATATGCTCAAGAGCCTGGCAGAAAAGGCACTTTCTACAGAAATAGTATTGATTGAAAAACTAGAATATTTATCCTAACTAAAACGTTGCCTCTCAAGCCATCTTATTTCTGGTGCACAATTTACATTTTACATCTCTCAAGAACAGATACATCAGAAAGCCTGTGCAAAATTTAGTTATGTCAGCTCTTTCCAAACCCATGGAGTTTTCATTCTAGAAAAGGGGGGAAAAGCAAGTCTAAAGTTAGCATTCATGCCCTGGAAAGGTATGCCCATAATAGAATGAAGCTAGAAATCAATAACAAGAGAAATGACAGAGAATGAAAGCCTTGTGGATATTGAATAAAATACTATTGAATTATGAACATTGAACAATTCAAGAAGTCAATGAAAAATGCAAGAAGGAAATTTCTAAAGCTTTCTAGAACTAAAAGAAAATGAAAAACATAACATACCCAAATGTATACAATGTAATGAAAACAATCTCATGAAAGTTTATCATTATAAGAGCCTATGTCACATTCAGAAACTTTAAATAAATAACAATGAATTTTAGAGCCATGGAAAACCAAGAATGTGTCAAACTCAAAATTAGCCATGTAAAAATATAATAACCATCGAGGCATAAATGAAAATCATAGAAATAAAAATATGTTAAGAATCAACTGAACAAAGAGTTGTTCTTTGAAAAGAAAAACATTATCCACAAACTCTTAACCAAACTATCCAAAGAAACATGAGAGAAAATACAAAATTCGAAGGAAAAAAGGAAACATTACAGCAACAAAACTTAGTTATATTTAGGATATTCCTTTAAAACTTATATCCCAATAAATTGAAAAGAAGTGGGCAAACTCCTTATACACAGCCTAACAAAATTAAAGAGGGAGATTAGGAGCAATTTAAACAGCTCTATAATGAACAATGAAATTGAATAATAATAAAATGCCTATCAGAATTCTTCCAACTAAAGAAGGTCCAAGTCATATGTATCCCCGTCTGAATTTCACCAGGCTTTTAAAGAACTAACACCAATTCAACTATTTGGTTAACTAGACAGTAGAGCCTACAAAACTCTTTGTATAGAGCCAGTAATATGAAAATTAGATAATTACACAATAACAAGGGAAAAATATAGGCCAACTTCTTTGATGAACATAGATGAGACAATTCTCAATAAAATACTTTCAAACTGAACACAAGAACACTTCAAAGAAGACAAACTCATTCGCCATAATCAAGATGACTTTATTCCAAAGATTCAAGAATTGGACAGTGTACACAAATCAATAATATCCATTATATAAGTAAACTCAGGGACAGAAAAACATATGATCATGTTAATAGATCAATGCAGAAGAGTTTTTTTTTAATTAACATCCCTTAAAAAGACTAGGAATGTAAGTATCTAGATTACTTTTCCTCTCACTGTGATAAAAGACCCAGACAAATCCAACTTAAGAAAGAATTTATTTTGGTTTACAGTTTAAAAGTCCAATGTGTCACAAGCAATGTCACACTGGTGACAGCTTGTAGCTTCCAACAACATTATATGGATAGCCAAGAAGCAGAAAGCAGTGATTACTGCAGCTGAGACCTTAGGATGTAACCTGTGTGTATGTGATTTCAGGGCTGAGTACCTGTATGTATGTACTCACAGGCCTTTTCCCTGGGAATACTCTTTCTCCTGCTCTCAACACTCTGTGGTTGCCTGCACTTCTTTGTCTAGGACTGGAATCCCATGAAATTTCCCTCGGCTATGTTCACATGTCTATTGCTGTCATCCTTGTGTGTATCTTACTTAGGCAACCATGCTGTTGAACCTTAATGGGTTCCCTAACATTTTTAGGAGACACAACATCACTACAGACTTCCTACCTCTCTGGTTGCTACAATATCCCCACCCCTTCTTCCATAATGTTCCCCAGGGGTTGTTCTGTAGATGTATCATCTGGCGATGCACACCACACAATTGCTTGTTCTCTGAATCTGTTGTGTTTTTTCTATAATGGTCTTCATTTGTTTCTAAGGGAAGTTTCTCCTAAGAGGAATAAGATCATGTTTCTGTGGGTATGAGGACAAATATTTAGAATGCTCTTAATAATTATGTTGATTTAGCAAATAGGCAGTTGTAAGTTCTCTGAGATCCATAACCTCACTAGCCTTGTGTAATTGGCAAGGGTTTCTATATACCAGGCATGATTCTCCCCCTCTTGTTGTGTTGGCCTTCAGTCTACTTAGAGAGTTATTATTTACTGCCAATGATACATGCCACTAGTGTACCCTTAGGAATATTGTACCACGTTCCTCATTATTGTGGTTCAAAGGCATCTATCATGGTTTGGATATGCTTGGCTCAGGGAGTGGAACTATTTGAATATGTTTTCTTGTTGAAGTACGCGTGTCACTGTGGGTGTGGGCTTTAGGACCCTCACCCTAGCTTCTTGGAAGTCAGTGTTCAATAGCAGATGTTGTGAACAGATCTACTGATCATGTTTGTCTTCACAATGAACCAGATCTCAGACTCATTGATCCTTGGTTCATTATGTTGTGTCCTTTGTTTCTGCCATTAATTACTGATCTGATTTTTATGATCACTTGCCATCTACAGATTTGAGTTTGGTTTGTTCTTGTTTTTCCAAATTTTTGAGTTGCAACATTAAGTCATTTATTTGTGCTCATTTTGATTTTTTAATGTGGTCATTTAAAGTTTAAAGGCCTGTTTTTCATTGATTCCCAGAGGTTTTGCTATGTTGTGTTTTCATTCTCATTGAGTTCTGGGAATTTTTTGTTTCTTTCTTGATTTTCTCTTTGATCCATGTATAATTCACTAATGAGTTGTTTAATCTCTTTGAGTCTATATACTTAATAAAGATTTGTTTGTTGTTGATTGTAAGGTTTATTACATTATGGTCACATAGGATACACAGAGTAATTTTAGTTGTTCTAAATTTAAGGTTTGTTTTGTGTTCCAGAATGTGGCCTAGTTTAGAGAAACTTCCATGGTATACTCAGTAGAATACATAGTCTTGGGTGTTTGGGTGGTCTCTGTTGTTATCTGTTATGTACATTTGATGTATGATGTCAATTAATTCTGATTTTTTTTGCTTAATTTTTGTTTAAATAACATGTTAATTGGAGAAAATGAGGTACTGAAATCACCTATTATAAGTGTCTTTAATTCCAGCATCATACCTTTTAATAAAACTGGGTGCACCGGAGTTTGGTGCACATACATTTAGGATACTAATATCTTCTTAATTAATTGTTCCCTTGATTATAATGAAGTGTCTTTATCTTTTTTTATTAGTTTTGTTTGTTTTCAGATACTAGGGTAGCAACATTTGCTTCCTTTCGGGCCCCATTTAATTAAAATCTCTTTTTCCTCCTTTCATGTAGACAACCGTAAGGAAGATCTTATTTCTTAACCCTCCAAAACAGCCTAAGTTCCTTTCCACCAATATTTATGTTTTCAATTGAAAGGTGGGGTCAACAGAAGACTTTGTGGGTTGTTCAAGTTGTGTGTTTTCTGTGGTAATTTGTGTTTTAGTAATTACAGCTTCATTTGTTTTTATTCTGTAGCCTCCTAACAATGTTTACTCCTCTCATTAGCTGGAAGTAGGCTTTTTGAGTTTGGTCTGCAGGGTATAAATTGGAGTTTGTTTTTTTTATTCGTTTGTTTGTTTGTTTTGGTTATTTATATCATGCAAAGTATTTCAGATTGTTTTCCTCGATACATTAGTCCAGGTTGGCAGTCATGGTCTTTTAGGGCTTGGAATACATTGCTTCGGGCTTCTCTCAGTTTCAAAGTTTCCACCAAGAAATCATCTCTTAGCTTGACGGATTTCCTTTATGTGTGACTTGTTTTTGGTTTTGGTTTTTGGTTTGTGTCTGTTTTTCTCTTACAGCTTTCACTGCTCTTACTTTGTTCTATGTACTTCCTGTGCTACCATGACATGCCATCCTGTGCTCCTCACACATGGTCATGCCATTCACTAATTACTGGGATCTTTCTTCTAAGATCTTGTTGATGATCTGCTATGGGCTCTAGCCTGAGAAGGTTCCTCATTTATCCTTATAATTTGAAGGTTGCCATCATCTGTTTGATTCTTCATACATCTATGTGGCTTATTAAGGTGTTTAGTTTCATCTTCCTTTCATCTTAATAGCTCTTCAAGTTTTCTATCTCTTACTGAATTCAGTTTCAAGTCTTAGATGGCCTTTATCATTTCCATCAGCTTTGTGTTTTCTTGGGCACTATTTGAACAATTATAATGTTTAACGTCATTCTTTATAAAGTTCATTAAGCTGTTTCTTTGTGTCTTCTCTAAGCTCCTTGACACCTTTGATGAAGTTTATGGTTGTTGTTTTCAATCTTGCGTCCTGTAGTATGGCTAGATAATTTTCATTAGAGAACACTTTCATAGGAGTAGAAGAACTGAAAATAGGAAACACTGCCTTAACCTTTCTTATTTGACATATTCATATGAGATCTGGACTGAGTATATGAACTACTTTTGTTAGTTCTAAGTATAAGGACAAAGCACTTTGAAACAGAGAATAGGGTGTGAGAACTTGGTTGGGCCTGAAGGCTAGATATGGCTTAGGTGGAATGAAGTTAGGTAGGTACAATGAACTGGGCTAGACTGTGGGGTCAGGGGTTAGGTCTGAGCATAAAGGGGATGTGAATCAACTCATCTTGTTAGATCCTGGCACGAGATATTCAGGACCCGAGCTGGCAGAGAGACTAGTGGCACAAGAGGGACCTTTAAGTTGTGGGCAGGTGACAGGATTCTGGACAGAATCTGGAATTTGGGATGATGTTACAGTATATTTGATCATACTAAAAATCTTGAGATTGTGTTGTTTACAGATAAAAAGTAAACTGTTTCTAGTTGTGGTGGATGTGGCTCAGCCTTAGCACACATCTTTTATCCCTCTGGCTAGAATATAGACATTCCCTTAGTATATACCTTTAATCTCAAACAATGAACGTCAAGTTAGATTGTAGAAGGAAACATCCATGTTTGAAAGTACTGTCTAGTTAAGTAGCAGACAGAATTTGTAAATCAGAAAAATATTTGAGAGAATACACTATACCTAACTCTCATAAGAACAAAGCAGAAAGATAGATGACTTAAGAAAGAGTAGTGTAGAGGGAGGGGGCAGCTTTATTCAGAGAAATTTACAGACTGATTGAAAAGAGATGACATTGGATATAGGTGAAGACAGAATGAGCTAGAAAATGAGAAGGAGCAAGAAGATCAGGACAGATTATTAGAGTTAGTTTGAAATGAAGCAGAGCAATTCAGTCAGAGACTGAGAGAATGAAGCCAGATTGAATCAATCAGTCAGCTCAAAGAAGAATTTGTACCAGAAAAGCTGAGTCGACCAGCCAGCCAGAGTTCACAAAGAGCAAGAGAGGTTGGGTTTATTCAGCAGTAAGTCCAAGAGGCTGAAAACATTCTAGGCCTACATAACATTGTCCCGAGGTGTGAGGGTTTGGATATGCTTGGCCCAGGGAGTGGCATTATTTGGAGGTATGGCCTTTTTGAGCATGCGTGGCCTTGTTGAAGTAGCTGTACCACTGTGCGTATGGGCATTGAGTCCCTACTCCTAGCTGCCTGGATGTGAGTCTTCCAGTAGCAGCCTTCAGATGAAGATGTTGAACCCTCAGCAATGCCTGCACCAGGCATGTCTGGATTCTGCCATGCTCCTGCCTTGATGATAGTGGACTAATCCTCTGATCTTGTAAGCCAGCCACAATTAAATGTTGTCCTTATAGGAGTTGCCTTGGTCATGGTATCTGTTAAGAGCAGTAAAACCCTAAGACACAAGGCTAAAAGCTTTCAGGACTAGGCCTAGGATAGCAAGAGGCAGTAAGACTTGGAGATGTAGCAATTACATCAGGTGAATAAAAGATACTATTTTAGAGTGATATTAGAAAATATGTTCAGACTATGCCAGAAATAGGATATGTAGCCCTGTCTATATCTGGTGGTTGCAAAGAAAAAAGAGATCAGCCAAATTCACTAGACTTATTGCTGACAAAATATAGACCTGGATGGGCAGAGTGTTTAGATTGGGTATGTGAGGATGTATGGATTCCAAAGGATTCTTATCCTTTGGCTGTTTTAATTTGCTTTGTTTTTAAATACAGCAACACTATATTCTTTTTTCCACCTTCTTTAAAATTTTCTTACCTCTAAGAATGGTATTTATAATATTTAAATTGACTTGTTTTCCCAAGGTCTAGAGTTATATAACTTGCTTATTCAATAAGTAGATTCATATATAATATATTATATATGAATAAATAAAATGAATCAAAAACAGTTTTGTGGTAGGGTTCCATTAACCTCTTTCTTCCCAAGTTGAATTTGGCTGTTCCTTCTGACAATTTTTTTTGTTTTGTTTTGTTTTATAACAGAGTTTTTCTTCTCAATATTAAATAGTTTCTTATGTTATTAAAAAATGTGTTTTCTTCTCACACTGGTCTTCCGTGCCCACTGAGTCCTCAAGGACACCCCTAGCTGCACTGAGCAGCCTGCTACCTCTGATGGTTTCTAATTCTTCTACTACCTTTCAGCCCACCTTTATCAAACCTGCTGATCTAGAATAGCCCAAGAATACCCATCAGAGGCCTGTCACACTGGGAACCTAGATGTTAGGCCCCATCCCAATACCTACTATAGCAGCAACATCCAGGGACTAAAACTAGCCAGATGGCTAAAGTCTCTTGATAAAAGCATAATCAACAAAAACCAGAGTAAACTGACACCTTCAGAGCACAGCTGCCCTACTACAGCAAGCCTGGATATTGTAACACAACTGAAACACAAGAAAATGAGCTCAAATCCAATCTTATAAAAATGGCGGAGGCCTTTGAAGAAGAAATTAATAGATCCCTTAAAGAAATATGGGAAAATACAATTGAATGGGTGAAGGAAATAAATAGCACTGGCCAAGGGCTCAAAAATGAAAATAGAAGCAATAGAGAAAACACAAATTGGGAGAATCCGGGAGATTGAATAAAAACCCAAGGAAGAGAACAGGACCAACAAATGCAAAAAGCACCAACAGAATATAAGAATGAAAGAATCTCAGGTGTAGATGATACAATAGAAGAAATTGATATGTCAGTCAAAAAAAAAGTTAACTCTAAAAGGTTTCTGACACAAAACATCCAGGAAATCTGTGACAGCACAAAATGCCTCACTTAAAAATAATAGAAAAAGAAGAAGCTAAAGAGTCCAAACTCCAAGACCAGATATATTTTCAGCAAAATCACACAAGAAAACTCTCCCAAGCTAATGAAAGTGATGCCTATAAATATACAAGAAAATTATAGAACATCAGTTAAACTGACCAGAAAACAAAAGTCTCTCACCACAAAATAATCAAAGCACAAAATCTACAGAACAAAGTAATAAAATTGAAAGCAGCAAGGGGAAAAGGCCAGGTAACATACAAAGGCAGAGCTATCAGAATGACACTTGACTTTTCAACAGAGATTCTAAAAGTTAGAAGCGTCTGGAAAGATATCTTACAACTTCTTAAAAAAATAAATAAATAAAACCTGTCAGCCTAGTCAACGTAGACTATTCTACTCAGCAAAACTCTCAGTCACCATAGAGAAAATACAATATTTCAAAACAAATTCAAATTTATATAGTTTTTCATAAAATCAGGCCCACAAAATTATTAGAAAAAGTCCAACTCAAGAAAGATTACTAAATCCAATAAAACATAGGAAATAAGAAATTTCATACCAGCAAAAACAAGGGAAGAACAAGCATACACAAAGACACACACACACACACACACACACACACCCCAACACCAAAATAACAGAACCTAACAATCACTGGTTATTAATATGTTTCAACATTAATGGAATTAACTCCCCCAATAAAAGGACACGGACTAGCAGAATGGAAATGCAAACAGGATGAATCATTCTGCTGAATACAAGAAACTACACCTGAACAGTAATTATAGACATTTCCTTAGAGGAAAGAGCTAGGAAAAAAATTTCCAAGCAAACAGACCCAAGAAGCAAGCTAGAGTAGCCATTCTATAGCTGATAAAATAGACTCATATCCAAAATTAATCAAAAGAGACAGGAAAGAATACTTCATACTCATCAAAGGCAAATCTACTAAGATGATATCTCACTCAGCCCAGAGCCACAGGCAGATCAGACAAACTGGCATCAGGACTCCTGGCCTCCCTGCCCCCAGGGGAGACACAGGAGCACACTCCCCACTGAGACCATAGGTGAACCCATGCTTTCTCTTCACTTTCTGGAGAGGAACTCCAGGAACTCTCAGAGGGCAGGGATCGTGGTACATTCTGGGATCGAACTGATCCAGCCTCCATCTTGGCTCAGAGCCACAGGCAGATCAGGCACACTGCCATCAGGACTCCTGGCCACATAATCATCTCTTTAGATGCTGAGAAAGCATTTGACAAAATTTAAATATCCCTTCATGTTAAAAGTCTTGGGAAGATCAGGAATTCAAGTCCCTTACTTAAATATAGTAGAATCAATATACAACAAACCAATAGCCAACATCAAACTAAATGATGAGAAACTTGAAGCAATCCCACTAAAATCAAGGACTAGACAGTGCTGACCACTTTCTCCCTACCTATTCAATATAAAACTGGAATTACTAGCCAGAGCAATCACATAGAAAAAGAGGTCAAAGAGATACAAATTGGAAAAGAAGTCAAAATATCACTATTTGCAGATGATATGATAGTATACTTAAGTGACCCCAAAAATTCCATATATCTACAGCTGATGAACAACTTCAGCAAAGTGACTTGTTATAAAATTTTCTCAAACAAATCAGTAGCCTTCCTCTACTCAAAGGATCAACAGGCTGAGAAAGAAAGTAGAGAATCAACACCCTTCACAATAAGCACAAACAATATAAAATACCTTGGTGTGACCCTAACCAAGCAAGTGAAGTATCTGTATTACAAGAACTTCAAATCTCTGAAAAAGAAAATTGAAGAAGACCTTAGAAGGTGGAAAGATCTTTTATGCTCATGGATTAGAAGGATGAACTTAGTAAAATTGGCCATGTTGCCTAAAGCAATCAACAGGTTCAATGCAATCCCCCTCAAAATTCCAACTCAATTCTTCATAGAGTTAGAGCAATTTGCAAATTCATTTAGAATAATTAAAAACTCTAGAATAGGAAAAAAATCTTAAGAATAAAAACTTCCAGGGGAATCACCATCCCTGACTTCAAGCTGTATTACAGATCAATTGTGATAAAAACTGCATGGTATTGGTACAGAGACAGGTAGGTAGATCAATATGAAGACTTAGTAATGAACCCACACACCTGTGGTCCCTTGATCTTTGACAAAGGCGCTATAAACACTCAACAAAAAAGAACAGTCTCTTCAACAAATGGTGCTGGTTCAACTGGCAGTCAGCAGGCAGAAGATTATAGATAGATCCTTTCTTGTCTCCTTGTACAAAGTTTAAGTCCAAGTGGATCAAAGGTCTCCACATAAAATCAGGTACACTGAAACTAATAGAACAAAAAGTCGGAAAGTGATTAGAAAACATAGGCACAGGGGAATTTTTTCTGAACAGAACAACAATGGCTTATGCTCTAAGATCAAGAATCAACAAATAGGACCTCATGAAATTGCAAAGTTTCTGTAAGGCTAACAACACTGTCCAAAGAACACAATGGCAACCAAAAGAATGAAAAAAGATCTTTACCAATCCTACATCTGATAGAGGTTAATATCCAATATATACAAAAAACTCAAGAAGATAGACTCTAGAGAATCAAATAAACCTATTAAAAATGGGGTACAGAGTTAAACAAAGAATTCTTAACTGAAGAATATTGAATGGCTGAAGAATCATTAGGTCTTGCTTCAAAAGCATATACTCCACAAAATTGGAAAATCTTAAGGAAATAGATGAGTTTCTAGACAGAAACCACTTACTAAACCAAGACCAGGTGAATTATTTAAATAGCCCTATAACCCCTAAGGAAATAGAAGTAGTCATTAAAATTTTTCCAACTAACATAGGACGGGGTACAGATTATTTGCAGCCAGAAATGTACCAGACATTCAAAGAAGAGTTAACACCAATGTTTCTAAAACTATTTCACAAAATATAAAAAAGAGGAACACTGCCAAGCTCATTTTATGAGGCCACAATCACACTGATACTTAAACAACACAAAGACTCAATAAAGAAAGAAAATTTCAGACCAATCTCCCTCCTATACATTGATGCAAAAATACCCCCCCAAAAAAATACTCACAAAATAAATCCAGAAACACATCTAAAATATCATCCACTATGATAAAATGAGAGGATAGGGGGTATCTTGAGGACATGCTTGAGTCCTGGGATAGGGAAAGATCCCAAGAATCAATGAGAGTGACCTTAGCTGAAAGCACACAGCAGTGTGCTTATGAAACTTGAAGAGACCACCGTCTACATCCAGGCCAGAACTCCAGTGGAGCAATAGGGACACCAATCCCCCTACAAAACTTTTGACACCAAATTTATTTTGCCTATAAGAAATTCATAGGTAGGGGACAGAGCAGAGACTAGGGGAATGGTCAATCAGTAAGACCTATCTCATGGGCAAGCTCCATTTTCTAATACTATTATTGATACTCTGTTTTGCTTACAGACAGGAGCCTAGCGTTGCTGTCTTCTGAAAGGCTCCACCCAGCAGTTGACTCAGACAGGTGCAGAGAACTGTGGCCAAACAGTGAATGGAGCTTGGGCACGTTTATGGAACACTAGGAAGAAGGATTGAGGGCCAGCAAGGGGATAGGAACAGGAAGACCAAGAGAATGAACTAACCTGGACCCTTGGGAGCTCTGGGGACTGAACAGCTAACTAAAGAGCATACACAGGCTGGACCTAAGCCCTACGCCCACCCCTGAGCATATGTAGCACATGTACAGCTTAGTCTTTACATGGGTCCTGAACAAATGAAGTTGGGGCTATTCCTAAAGCAGTTGCCTGTCTGTGGAATCTGTTCCTCTAACTTGTCTGGCCCCAGTAGAAGAAGCACCTAGTCCTGCAGAGACTTGACATGGCATGGTTAAGGAATACCCAGGGAGGGGGCTCCACTCTCTCAAAGGAAAAGAGGAGAGGGACTGGGGGAGGAATTGGGGAAAGGGGAGAAAGAATAGTGGTTGGAATGTAAAGTGAATAAAAATAAAATAAAGTGAGAAAAAGAGAAAAAAGAAAATGGGTTCTCTATTTTGCCATCAAAATTGTTTTCCTATTAATTAGCCAATTGTTTAGACAGATGTGTATAAAAAGAAACAATTACTATATGGTTAATTGTAGAGATTGTTTTATTTTGGATGTTTTCATAATAGACAAACATCCAAAAATTCTAAAATACAAGATTGTATTTTATTAAACGTATGGTTTTCTAAATTTTTAATAGTCTATTTTTTTGCATTGATTTTGTTAGTCCATCTGGAATTAAATTTGGTGTAAAAATTAATTGAGGCAAATGTTCGACTTCATTTTTTTTCACAAATAGCTAGGCACATTTCTGAATATAATTGATTAAGAAATGCACTAGATGAAAATGTCATTGGTATCAATTAGGAATATACTTGCCTGAATATCTTAGAAACATTAACAAAGTAATTGAATCAAGTGATTTTTGTTCTACTATATTTAAGCGATGGTTTGAAGACTTAAAAGTTCCAATCTAGGTTTTGCAATGTTAGGACCATCCCAGATTCTGATCTTCTGAGCCATATGTCTTCATTATCACCAACCAAGTTTGTATAAAAGCTGCTTGAACCTCTCACATAAACTCCGCCGATTCAGACAAAATAGAAGATAGCAAAGATACAAAGAGGAAAGAATGACAAATGTTTAGGATTGGGACAGGAGAAAAAGTAGAAGGAGGAGGTGGTGGGAGCAGGTGGGAAGAATAGGCGCAGCATCCTGAAGACAAATAAACCAGCACATAGGTACACATAATATTCTTGGTCAGATGGTATTTCATAAATAGGACTTTATATAAATAATATAAGTTGCTAAATATGCTAATACTTTAGATATCGATCATAGATATAGTGTTGGCTTGAGGAAAATATAAAGCTTGGATTACCCAAAAGAGAAATGGATAATAAATTTGGGGAATACAGCTTGCATGGTTGGGTAGTAGAATGTGTGTGAATATCTGATAGATGATCTTGTGTACTTGACTGTGCATAAATTGCTGATAAAATAACTATAAAACTGTTGAAACATCCAGGTAATTGGTTATTTAAGATAAACTAACAAATAAGACCGCTATTGAATTTCTGGAAAACAAGTCTGAACAGTAATTCAGTAAATTAAAAAATATACTTATTACCTCAACTGTAAGTCTCACTTCTATTATCAGAGTCTAGACAATGGAATCCTTCTGACTTCGGAAGACAGACCATATCAGAGATAGCCACTTAAGTCCCCTGTTTTCAATCTCATTCATCTCCCTAGAATCCAGATGTATCAAGAAACTATTAATGAGGGTGATAACACAACCCTTTAGAGTCAAGTGTATAGCATCCCAATTAAGACAAAGCTAAGCCCAAATCTTTTCTATAATATTCCTGGCTGTTGGTGGGTTTACTTCTACTTGAATACACCCACCTGTTGAGAGCTCACTGCTTCTCTTCACAGCCTATTTCATCCCTAGAGAGCTCTAATCAACCACTGAGCCATTCTTACAAGGAGGTTAAGATCCATCGACTTTGATTTCTTTGTTATTTGCATGTAAATACTATAGAATATAGCTCCTTTCTCTTCCTTGAAATGAGGAGTCATAAGCTTTGGACAGTCTTATCAGTGACTATACTCTCTGTGTTAAACTATTTTCAGGCCTCTGGTCATTTTTAATGATATGGCCATATATCCAGTGATGGGAGGAACACCTTGAAGGTACTTGACCCCTTCTTGTGCCTCTTAAATTGTGGCAACGTAAGAGAAATGAATGTCAGGTGAAGAGAAACATAAATGAAAAGCAAGGTTTCTGGATTTCATATAGGAATCATTGTGGGTTACAGCATCTCCTTCCTGGTCCTCTCTTGAGACTTTTTAGCAAAAGGCAAGATTGTTGTCCTTTTTAAGCATGTATGAGAATCTACACATCGACCCTCTAACCTTCTTAATATTTTTTAAATTTGGCAGTTTTTTGGAAATTTTATGCAACAATCTTTAGCAGGTTCACCACAATTTACCAGCTCCTCTTAGATCTAACCCCATCCCTATCCACAGCCTCTTTTTCTTTGAACCTGCATCCAAGTTGTGCCTCTTATATACTTTTATAATGTGCAGCCTTATGCTAGAGTTTAGCCAAGTCACCAAGGGATAGAGCATTATAGAACCCATGTCCCCATTCACTATTCATGACACTTACAATGTGCCAAAGTCTAGGCATAAAATTTGAGAGATGGGACTTGATTGTCCACCCCCTCTTTTAGAAGTCAAAGAGGAATCAAAACTAAGTCACTTTTTTTATACTTCATCCTAGTCACAAGAAGATCTTCCAATTTCTCTGACTTATTTTTAATCTGCAGGCTCTGTAAGTATTCCTTCCTTCTTTTTTTGCTTTTTTCTTTTATTGGTTATTTTATTTATTTACATTTCAAATATTATTGTCCTTTTCCCAGCTTCCTCTTGGGAAAGACCCCATTCCATCCTCCCTCCCCCTGTGTTTATGAGGATGTTCAACTACCCACACAGCCACTGCCTCCCACCTTCCCACCCTAGCATTACCCTACACTGGGGCATTGAGCCTTCACAGGTACCACAGCTGGGCATATACCCAAAAGATGCTCCAACATATAATAAGGACACCTACTCCATTACGTTTATAGCTGCCTTATTTATAATAGCCAGAAGCTCGTATGATCCAGATGTTCTTCAACAGAGTAATAGATGTAGAAAATGTTGTTACATTTGCACAATGGAGTACTACTCAGCTTTTAAAACCAATGACTTCACAAAATTCTTAGGCAAATGGATGGCTCTAGAAAATGTCATCCTGAGCAAGGTAACCCAATCACAAAAGAACACACGTGGTATGTACTCACTGAATAAGTGGATATTAACCCAAAACATCAGAATACCCAAGATAAAAACCACAGACCACATGAAGCTCAAGAAGGAAGACAAAACCATGGATCCTTCTTCCCTCTTAGAAAGGGAAACAAAATACTTACAGGAGGAAATATGGAGACAAAGTGTGGAGGAAAGGCCATCCAGAGACTGCCCCACCTGGGGATCCCTCCCATATCCAGTCACCTAACCCAGAAAATATTTCGGATGCCAAGAAATGCATGCTGACAGGAACCTGATATAGCTGTCTCTTGAGAGGTTCTGTTCCACCTCACACCTGTCAGAATAGCTAAGGTCAAGGTCAAAAACTCAGGCGACAGCAGATGCCAGTGAGAATATGGAGAAAGAAACAGCCTTCCATTGTTCACGGAATTGCAAGCTGGTACAAGCAATCTGGAAATCAGTCTGGCAGTTCTGCAGAAAATTGGACATAGTACTACCTGAGGACCCAGCTATTCAGCTATATTCTTTTCTTCTTGTTTACTTATTTCTGCTTCTCAATTCTCATTAAGACCACACTGATGAAAGTAACCTGCCACATGGTTTTCCTTTTTGCCTCTCCTCTCCTCTCTCTGTCTCTCTGTCTGTCTGACTCTGTCTCTATCTATCTCTATGTCTCTGTCTCTGTCTCTGTCTTTGTCTCTCTCTCTCTGTTTGTCTGTCTCTCTCTCTCTCTCTCTCTCTCTCTCTCTCTCTCTCTCTCTCTCTCTCTCTCTCTCTCTCTCAGCAAATGTGATTAAAGAACTTAGAGAAGGAATGTTTTACGCACAAATATTCAGACAGCCTCTTAGCAGTAAATGGCTGTCGCTTCTATTATCTGTCTGGCTCTGAGTTCTATTATCTGTTGTGAATTGGTGCAGGGCTCTGTAAAACCGTTTTTAGGCAGCCTCATTACTCCCTTCCACACATTCTGCTCCATCTGAGAGTGCTGCTGCTGTGATTGCTGGGTAATGTTTGCCATTAGGCAGGGCACATAAAGGAATCAAGCTATGACTAATTCACTTGATGGCTGTGTGCCCTGTGTCACACTCATTAACACATCTCCACTCCGTTATTAAAGAGAATCGCAGAGCAGACCTCACATTCATGTTACCAGCCCCCTTATTTTTCTGTCTGAGTCGCAGTCTTACTGTTGACTTGCTGCAAGCACTTTTGCCTTCTACCCTATCCCTCCTCTTCCCTATAATACTCATCAAGTCTTACATCTGATAAATGTGTACTAGAGGATGCTGCTGAGGAGCCTTTAGGTTTTCTCAAAATGGGAGCTCAATGCCCCTTGAATTGTCAAACAATCCATTTCCAGCTGAAGAGTCATCCAGAATTGCTCCTAGTAGAACTTCCAAGAGTAAAATATTTGCAGACAATGTTAGATATGCCTAGCCCCTTTGAAGCCATCATTCCACTTGAGCATCACAGAAAACCATGATAGACAAAAAGCACTCAGCAACTATTAGCTTGAACATTAGCTTTGCCACTGAGATACGTTGTTATAGAAAGATACAATAGCTTATTTATAATGTTGGACAAAGCATATTTGAGATTCTCAAGCTGGATGAGAGTGATGGACTAATACAAAGCAAGGGGGAAATTTTTCCATCAAGCATTTTATAATCTGTACATTAATTTTTATATTTAATTAAATCCAACTAAAAAGTTCAAATTCCAAGGTTTTGAAGTCCCTATGATGAGGATGTTTTTAAAATTATAATGTATGTGTCCATGAAAATTATGTGTGTGCCATGATACACATTGGGAGTCAGAGGGACAACCTTATGGAGTTGGTTCCTGTCTTTCACCTTTGCGTAAATTTCAGGAATTGAACTTCAGTACCTAGACTTACACAGCAAACATTTCCATCTTTTGAGTCACCCTGCTGGCCCCTTAGTGATCACTTCTATTGTATACAATTACCTAGACAAACTTCATTTCTCAGTTCTTGAAGGATTCTACAAATAAATTGCATGGAGGTGGACAAGGCATTGTGAGTTCATTTGCATGGGATGTGTTGAAAGCATTTCACTGCAGATGTATGAATCTCTAGTTTGCCTCTTCCCTTATCATATATATGTGTATATCTGTAGACACAAGACTATCTATACAACCTAAGATACCAAACCAACATTGCCCTGGAAAAAGAACTAGACTTCTTTGAATTGATTCTAAATAAAATTTTATCATAAAAAATCACAGAGATAGTATAGTATTTTAAAAACCACCATAACCCGAAATACATTGATTCATCTAGCCTTTATTTGCACTACATATATTGTAAATTTGAGGCATTTTTAGAAATGGAAACAAGATGTACCTAGGCAAAGTGAAAAAAAAATATTGAACTTCCAGCCAAAGGTTCATAACCACCCAAAGACATGAATTCTTCTATGTGCCAATTAATGGTTGAAAATGGCATTTTTCTGCACAAAGAAAGCCATTTGGTCTTAAAGGCCAGTGGAATTTGAAATGTTATGTATTCTTTGGTTATCAAGCAGTGTGCAACCTAGTTCAGAGCTAGGCCCATTCAGAACTATGCCTCTTGATTATTTATTCAAAAATGCTCAATGAATTCAAATGATACATTTTCCCATGACCTATAAAAAGCGTGTAGCTTCTCTAAAGTTTCTCTCTTTATTCAGACATAAAAACTTGAGCAAAATTCATTAGCAGACTGATGAAAAGTCTGCATTTTTTGAGATATACTTTAATGTATCCATGTGATTTGAAACATATGGAGTACTCAACCATAAAAAAAATAAAGCTTTAAACTCAGTGTGGTTGTATACACTTAGAATTCCAGCACGTGAAAGTGTGGGACAGAAGAATCAAGAGTCACAGGCCAATCAGAGCTACGGAATATGATTCTGTCCATGAAAGGTCAATCCTGACTGTTGAAAGACACCACCAGAAAATATGTGTTGTTTGTGAGTAGCACAAGCGACCTTGTTTCAAATAAGTAGCATAAAGGACTCTAAACATATGTACATATATACATATATATATATATTATACAATATATTTTCAAATAACAATAAAATAACTTGAATTAGTTCTACGAGAGGAAGCAGACAAAAACATAGAGGCTTAAACTTTTGAATGGCAATAGGTTCACAAGAAGAAACAAGAACTGAGTTGGCAAGTTTTTCTTAATTGAACAACTATATTTTAAAAAACAAAGGTAAATGTACAGATTTTAAGCATTTCTGCATAAAAGTATATGAATACATTTTGTCAGCACTTCATTTTTTTAAAGGTTTTATAGTGTGCATTAAGATCTTACTAGTTACAATGAGCATAAAGTACATGTAAAACAAGATGTAACCTGGAATTAGTCAAAGTTTTCTTGGTGTGTAAAGATTAACTATAATGGTTTTTTATTTTCTTTTTCTTTTTTTTTTTTTCTTGAACTTCACACAGTCTGTGAGTTGTTTCTGGAGTGTTCAGAGCTTTCTGGGGTTAGTATCCCATTATCAGTGACTGCATATTATGTCTGTTCTTTTGAGACAGGGATGTCTCACTCAGGATGATATTCTCTAGATGCATCCATTTTCTTTAGGATTTCATCAAGTCATTTTTTTTGATAGCTGAGTAGTACTCCATTGTGTAAATATACCACAATTTTTGTATCCATTCATCTACTGAAGGACATCTGGGTTCTTTCCAGCTTCTGGCTATTATAAATAGGGCTGCTATAAACATTGTGGTGTATGTGTCTTTATTGTATGTTGGAGCTTCTCTGGGGCAAGTTTTAAGATAAGAAATGGAGCTGAACTTTAATGAACTAGCCACATATCACTTTTTCCCTGTGTTTTTTTTCCCTGAGTTTTCTCTTTGTATATCACTTTCCTTTTCTGTTACTGTAAATTAGCTCCTCAAAACACTAGCTATTTTTCTCACATTTGTAGAATTCCTAAAATGATTTTAGAATGGACAATGTTGAGGTTTATGGTCTGTTCCAGTAGCCTCACATTCTTTTTTTTTTTTTCCTTCTTATTTTCTTTTTTTCTCTTGTAATTTTTTTTATTATTCCTTACTGCTTTATTGTTTTAAAAAACGAGGGATACATTTACATATTTTAAAGGCATTTTGGCATAGCATTATATGAATAATTATGTCAGTACTTAATTCTTTTAGAGGTTTGATAGCATGCATAGAAATCCCACTAGTTACCATAAGCATGAAGTACATGTAGGACAGAACGTAACATGCAATCAGATTTCTTGTTTGGGTATAGATTAACATAATGATCTGTGAATACCAAAAATTGTCGCAAGGCTATTATCTTAGCTCTTGGAATATTAATGATTTGAGTTCCAGGTGTATCACACTCTGAGAGGGTGCTATCAATATTTTTTTCCCCTAAGAAGTACTGAGGGTTTCTTTTTTTGGCCTTTGTTTTTCTTGAGCTTCATATAGTCTGTCAGTTGTTTCTGGGGTTTTCAGAGCTTTCTAGGGTTATTATCTAATTATCAGTGACTGCATATTATGTCTGTTCTTTTGTGACTGGGTTACTTCACTTAGGATGATATTCTATAGATGCATTCATTCCTTGGAAATTTCATAAAGTTATTGTTTCTGATAGCTGAGTAGTACTCCGTTGTGTAGATATACCACAATTTTTGTATCCATTCATCTACTGAAGGACATTTGGGTTCTTTCCAGCTTCTGGCTAATATAAATAGGTCTGCTATGAACATTATAGTGCTTGAGTCTTTGTTGTATGTTGGAACGTCTGGGATATATGCCCAGAAGTAGAATAACTGTGTCTTCGAGTAGTACTATGTCCAGTTTGCTAGGGAACTGCCAGACTGATTTCCAGAGTGGTTGTACCAGTTTAAACTCTACCAACAGTGGAGAAGTGTTCCTCTTTCTTCACTTCCTAGCCAGCATCTGATGTCATCTAAATTTTTGATCTTAGTCTTAAGGTAGAATCTCAGGGTTGTTTTGATTTGCTTTTCCCTGATGGATAATGATGTCGATCATTTCCTTAGATGCTTCTCAGCCATTCAATATTCCTCAATTGAGAACTTTTTGTTTAGCTCTGTACCCCATTTTTAATAGGGTGGTTGGATTCTCTGGTGTCTAACTTCTTTAGTTCTTCGTATACCTTGGATATTAGGCCTCTATGAGATGTGGGTTTGGTAAAGATCTTTTCCCAATCTGTTGGCTGCCATTTTATTTTCTTGACACTGTCCTTAGCTTTACAGAAACTTTGAAATCTTATTAAGTGCTATTTGTTGATCTTTGACCTTAGAGCACGAGCCATTGGTGTTCTGCTCAGGAAATTTTCCCCTGTACCTATGTGTTCTAAGGTTTTCCTACTTTCTCTTCTAATAGTTTCAGTGTACCTGGTTTAATGTGGAGATCTTTAATCCACTTGCACTTGAGCTTTGTACAAGGAGATAAGAAAGGGTTTATTTTCATTCTTCTGCATGTTGAGTGCCAGTTGAACCAAAACCATTTGTTGAAGAAGCTGTCCTTTTTCCATTGAATGTTTACAGCTCCTTTGTCAAAAGTCAAGTGACCATATATGTGAGGGCTCATTTCTGGATCTTCTATTCTATTCCATTGATCCATGTGCCTATCTCTGAATCAGTACCATGCAGTTTTTTTTTTTTTTTTTTTTTTTTTTGAGCAACTTTATTTTTTAAAAAAAAAAGATAAATGTACAAATGTTAAGGATTTATGCATAAACATATACGAATACAATTTGGCAATGTTTGGCTTTTTTTTCAAAGTTTTGATAGTGTACATTAAGGTCTTACTAGTTACAATGAGCATAAAGTACATGTAAAACAGGATGTAACCAGGACTTAGTCAACTTTTTCTTGGTGTGTACGAATTAAGCATAATGATTTTTTTTCTTTTCTTTCTTTTCTTTCTTTTTTTTTTCTTGAGCTTCAAACAGTCTGTGAGTTGTTTCTGGAGTGTTCAGTGCTTTCTGGGGTTAGTATCCCATTATCAGTGACTGCATATTATGTCTGTCCTTTTGTGACTGGGTTATCTCACTCAGGATGATATTCTCTAGATGCATCCATTTTCTTAAGAATTTCGTTAAGTCATTGTTTCTCATAGATGAGTTACTCCATTGTGTAAATGTAACCACAATTTTTGTATCCATTCACCTTCTGAGAGACATCTGGGTTCTTTCCAACTTCTGGCTATTATAAATAGAGCTGCTATGAACATTGTGGTGCATAAATCTTTGTTGTGTACTAAAGTGTCTCTGGGGTATATGCCCAGAAGTGGAATAGCTGGATCCTCAGGTAGTACTATGTACAATTTTCTGAGGTATGGCCAGACTGATTTCCAGAGTGGTTGTATCAGTTTGCAACCCCACCAACAGTGGAGAAGGGTTCCTCTTTCTCCGCAGCCTCACCATCATCTGCTGTCATCTGAGTTTTGGATCTTGGCCAATCTGACTGGTGTGAGGTGGATTCTCAGGGTTGTTTTGATTTGCATTTCCCTGATGGTTAAGGATGTCAAGCACTTCCGCAGATAATTCTCAGCTATTCGATATTCCTCAGCTAAGAACGTTTTGTTTAGCTCTGTACCCCATTTTTAATAGGGTTATTTGATTCTCTGGTGTCTAGCTTTTTGAGTTCTTTGTATACCTTAGATATTAGGCCTCTATCTGATGTGAAGTTGGTAAAGATCTTTTCCCATTCTGTTGGCTGCTGTTTTGTTTTCTTGACAATGTCCTTAGTCTTACAGAAACTTTGCAATCTCATTAAGTCCCATTTGTTAATCTTTGACCTTAGAGCTTTAGCCATTGGTGTTTTGTTCAGGAAATTTTCTCCTGTGCCTCTATTTTTTAGGTTTTCACTGCTTTCCCATCTAATAGTTTCAGTGTATCTGGTTTAATGTGGAGATCTTTGATCCACTTACACTTGAGCTTTGTACATGGAGATAAGAAAGGGTCTATTTTCAATCTTTTGCATGCTGAGTGCCATTTGGACCAGCACCATTTGTTGAAGAAGCTGTCCTTTTTCCATTGAATGTTTACAGCTCCTTTGTCAAAAATTAGGTGACGATATACGTGAGGGCTCATTTCTGGATCTTCTTTTCTATTTATTGGTCCACATGCCTATTTCTGTACCAGTACTATGCAGTTTTCAGCACAATTGCCATGTAATATAGCTTGAGGTCAGGGCTAGTGATTCCCGCAGATGTTTTCTTGTTGTTGAGGATGGATTTAGCTATTCTAGGTCTTTCGTTATTCCATATGAAATTGCACATTGATCTTTCCAATTCCATAAAGAACTTGGTTGGAATGTTGATAGGGATTGCATTGAATCTATAGATTGCTTATGGTAGGATGGCCATTTTTAAAATGTTGATCTTTCCAATCCATGAGTATGGGAGATCTTTCCATTTTCTGAGCTCCTCCTCAATTTTCTTCTTTAGAGGTTTGAAGTTCTTGTCATACAGGTCCTTCACTTCCTTAGTTAGAGTCACACCAAGGTATTTCATAGTTTTTGTGACGATTGTGAAGGGTACCTTTTCCCTAATTTCTTTCTCCACATGTTTGTCCTTTGAGTATAGGAAGGCTACTGATTTGTTTGAGTTAATTTTGTATCCAGCCACTTTGCTGAACTTGTTTATCAGCTGTAGGAGTTCTCTGGTGGAATTTTTGGGGTCACTTTAGTACACTATCATGTCATCAGCAAAGAGTGATGTTTTTATCTCTTCCTTTCCGATTTGTATCCCCTTGATCTCCTTTTGCTGTCTAATTGCTCCAGCCAAGACTTCCAGTACTATGTTGAATAGGTAGGGAGAGAGTGGGTAGCCCTGTTGGGTCCCTGATTTTAGTGGGATTGCTTCAAGTTTCTCACCATTAAGTTTGATGTTGGCTGTTGGTTTGCTGTATATTGCCTTTATTATGTTTAAGTATGGACCTTGGATTCCTGTTCTTTCCAGGACTTTTAACATGAAGGGGTGTTGAATTTTGTCAAATGCTTTCTCAGCATCTAGTGAGATAACCATGTGATTTTGTTCTTTGAGTTTGTTTATATGGTGGATTACATTGATGGATTTCCTTATATTAAACCATCCCTGCATCCCAGGGGTGAAGCCTACTTGGTCATGATGAATGATCGTTTTGATGTGTTCTTGGATTCGGTTTGCAAGGATTTTGTTGAGTTTTTTACATCAATGTTCATAAGTGAGATTGGTCTAAGGTTCTCTTTCCTTGTAGGGTCTTTGTGTGGTTTAGGTACGAGGGTTATTATAGCCTCAAAAAAATGAGTTAGGTAGTATTCCATCTGATTCTATCTTTTGGAATAGTTTGGACAGTATTGGTGTTTTATCCGCAATAAATGTCTGATAAAATTCTGCATTGAACCCGTCTGGACCTGGGCTTTTTTTGGTTGGGAGGCTTTTGATGACTTCTTCTATTTCTTCAGGTGTTATAGGATTATTTAGATGGTTTACTTGGTCCTGGTTTAACTTTAGGATCTTGTATCTGTCTAGGAATTCATCCATTTCCTGCAGATTTTCCAATTTTGTGGAGTATAAGTTTTTGTAGTAGGATCTGATGATTTCTTGAATTTCCTCAGTTTCAGTTGTTATGTCTCCACTTTCCTTTCTGATTTTGTTAATTTGTATACTCTCTCTTTGCCCTCTAGTTAGTCTGGCTAGGGGTTTATCAATCTTGTTGATTTTCTCAAAGAACCAACTCTTGGTTTTGTTGATTTTTTCAATGGTTCTTTTTGTTTCTATTTGGTCTATTTCTGCCCTAAGTTTGATCATTTCTTGCCGTCTACTCATCTTGAGTATATCTGCTTCCTTTTGTTCTAGGGCTTTTAGCTGTGCTGTGAGGTTGCTGATGTAAGCTCTCTCCAGTTACTTTTTGGAAGCACTTAGGGCTATGAGTTTTCCTCTCAGCACTGCTTTCATTGCGTCCCATAGGATTGGGTATGTTGTGTTTTCGTTTTCGTTGAATTCTAGAAAATCCTTAATTTCTTTCTTTATTTCTTCTTTGACCCTGCTATTGTTTAACAGAGCGTTGTTTAGTTTCCATGTGTATGTGGGCTTTTTGTTGTCTTTGTTGTTGTTAAAGACCAGCCGTAGACCATGGTGATCTGAGAGGTTGCATGGGAGTATTTCAATCTTCTTCTATCAATGGAGGCTCGTTCTGTGTCCAATTATGTGGTCAATTTTTAAGAAGGTGCCATGGGGTGCATAGAAGAAGGTGTATTCTTTTACTTTAGGATGATATGTTCTGTAGATATCGATTAATTCCAGTTTGTTCAAAGTCTCTGCTAGTTTTACAGTGTCTTTGTTTAGTTTCTGTTTCCATGACCTGTCCATTGGAGAGAGTGGGGTATTAAAGTCTCCCACTATTATTGTGTGGGGTGAAATGTATTTTTTGAGCTCTAGTAGGGTTTCTTTTATGAATGTGGGTGCTTTTTTATTTAGAGCATATATGTTCAGGATTGAGAGTTCCTCCTGACAGATTTCCCTGGTAATGAGTAAAAAGTGTCCTTCTTTATCTTTTTTGATAACTTTTGGTTGGAAATTTACTTTGTTCAATATTAGAATAGCCACTCCAGCTTGCTTCTTGGGGCTGTTTGCTTGGAAGTTTTTTTCCCACCCTTTTACTCTGAGATAGTATCTGTCTCTGTCTCTGAGATGAGTTTCCTGTATCCAGCAAAAGGCTGGATTTTGTTTATGTATCCAGTCTGATAGCCTATGTCTCTTTATTGGGGAGTTGAGTCCATTTATGTTAATAGATATCAAGGAATAGTTGTTTCTGTTTCCTGCTATTATTGCTTTTGTGGGTTGAGTTGTGTCTGTGTCTTTTTCTTCTTTTGGTTTTCTTGTTTAGTTTTCTTGTTTTCACTAGGCTGTATTTTCCCTCATTGTATTGGGTTTTCCACCTAAAATTTGTTGTAGTGCTGGGTTTGTGGTCAGATATTTTGTAAATTTTGATTTGTCTTGAAATATCTTCATCTCTCCATCGATGGTGATTGATAGTTTTGCTGGGTATAGCAGCTTGGGCTGGCACTTGTGCTCTCTTAGGGTGTGCATGATGTCTGTCCAGGCTCTTCTAGCTTTCATCGTCTCTGTTGAGAAATCGGGTGTGATTCTGATTGGTCTGCCTTTATATGTTACTTGACCTTTTTTCCTTACTGCTTTTAGTATTCTTTCTTTGCTTTGGGCACTTGGTGTTTTGATTATTATGTGTCGGGGGGTATTTCTTTTCTGGTCCAATCTATTTGGAGTTCTGAAGGCTTCTTTTATGCTCGTGGTCATTTCATTCTTGAGGGTAGGGAAGTTTTCTTCTACAATTTTGTTAAAGATATTTACTGTGCCTCTTAGTTGATACTCTTCTCCCTCTTCTATTCCTATTATCCTTAGGTTCGGTCTTATCATTGTGTCTTGGATTTCCTGGACATTTTGGGTTAGGAGCTTTTTGTTTTTTGCATCTTCTTTGGCTGTTTTTTCTATGTTTACAATGTTGTCTTATTCCCCTGAGATTCTCTCTTCCATCTCTTGTAATCTATTGAAAATGCTTGCTTCTGTGACTCCTGATTTCTTTTTTAGGTGTTCTGCCTCTAGGGTTATCTCTTTTAGTGTTTTCTTTATTGTGTCAATTTCCGTTTTAATCTTCCTCTTCCATTCCTTTATTTCTTTGGTTTTTTTTTTCCTCTAGTTCTTTGAGTTCCTTGAGTGTTTTTCTTATTTCCTCCTTAAAAGCTTCTGAATCTTTTTGCTTTTCCTCCCGTTCTTGTTTAAGTATCTCTATCAGCATCTTGAGGTATGATATCAGGTCTGCGTCTTCTTTTTCTGGAGTGTTTGGCATTCTGATGTTTGCTGTTATGGGAGAGCTAGGTTCTGGTGTTGCCAAGTTGTCTTGGTTTCCTTGGGATATACTCTTTCGCTTTCCTCTTGCCATTTTGTTGTCAGTGATATGTTCTCGCCTTTCCCTTGTGTCTATCTGGTCTGTGTCCCTGGATCTCTACTTGTCCAGATGGCAGATGGGCCGAGCCCTGTTCTGCGCCTCAGAGTTGCCGGGTGGGAACAGAGTTTCCAAAGTTGTATTCCTGGTCCCTGGATTGGACAGGGCGGGTGTGCACTTTCTGTGTGCACTCCACAGATATCTCTCTGCTCCCTGGCTGCCTCAATCTCCTACTCACCAGTTTTTAAACCTTTAGTGCCAGCCAGACTGGGTGGCAGATGGGTTGGGCTCTGTTCTGCGCCCTGAAGTCGCCGCCGGGTGGAAACAGAAGTTCCAAAGTTGTGTTCCTGGTCCCTGGATCGGGCAGGGCAGTGGTGCGCTTTCTGTGCGCACTCCGCAGAGATCTCTCTGCTCCCTGGCTGCCTCAATATCCTACTCACCAGTTTTTAAACCTTTAGTGCCTGCTGGATCGGGTGGCAGATAGGCTGGACTCTGTTCTGCCTACCATGCAGTTTTTAACACAATTGCCTTGTAATTTAACGTGAGGTCAGGGAAGGTGATTCCCACAGATGTTTTCTTCTGGTCCAGGATGGATTTTGCTACTCTAGGTTTTTTGTTATTCCAGATGAAATTGCACATTGCTCTTTCCAACTCTATGAAGAATTGGGTTGGAATTTTGATGGGGATTGCATTGAATCTATAGATTGCTTTTGGTAAGATGGCCATTTTCACAATGTTGGTCCTTCTAATCCATGAGCATGGGAGATCTTTCCATTTTCTGAGATCTTCCTCTATATCCTTCTTCAGAGTTTTGAAGTTCTTGTCATATAGGTCCTTCACTTGCTTAGTTAGAGTTACACCAAAGTATTTCATATAGTTTGTGACTATTGTGAAGGATATCTGTCCCCTAATTTCTTTCTTCAGGTTTATTAATTTTGTTAATTTCCTCAAAGAACCAGCTCTTGGTTTTGTTGATTCGTTGAATGGTTCTTTTTGTTTCAATTTGGTCAATTTCTGCTCTGAGTTTGATTATTTCTTGCTGTCTACTCCTATTGGGTGTATCTGTTTCCTTTTATTCTACAGCTTTCAACTGTGTTGTCAATTTGCTAGTGTTTGCTGTCTTCAGTTTCTTTTTGGAAGCACTCAGAGCTATGAGTTTTCCTCTCAGTACTGTTTTCATTGCATCCCATTGGTTTGGGTATGTTGTGCTTTCTTTTTTATTAAATTCTAGAAAATTCTGAATTTCTTTCTTTATTTCTTCCTTGATCATGCTATCGTTTAATAGAGCATTGTTTAGTTTCCATGTGTATATGTCCTTTTTGTTGACTTTGTGTTCTAAAAGACGAGCCTTAGTCCATGGTTATCTGATAGGATGCATGGGAGTATTTCAATCTTCTTATATCTACTGAGGCTTGTTTTGTGACCGATTTTATGGTCAGTTTTTGAGAAGGTGCCATGAGGTGCTAAGAAGAAAGTGTATTCTTTTGTTTTAGGATAAAATGTTCTGTAGATGTCTATTAATTCCAATTGGTTCATAACCTCTGCTAGTGTCACTGCATCCTTGTTAAGTTTGTGTTTTCATGATCTGCCCATTGATGAGAGTGGTATGTTGGGTCTTTCACTATTATTGTGTGAGGTGCAATGTATTTTTTGAGCTTTAGTGGGGTTACTTTTACTAATATGGGTACTCTTGTATTTGGAGCATATATGTTAAGGATTGAGAGTCCCTCCTAATAAATTTTCCCTGTAATGAGTAAAGTGTCTTTTCTTATCTTTTTGTATAACTTTTGGTTGAAAATATACTTTATTCGATATTAGAATGGCTACTCCAGCTTGTTTCTTGGGGCCATAAGACTTGTCTTTGTCTCTGAGATGAGTTTCCTGTATGCAGCAAAATGCTGGATTCTGTTTATATAACCAGTCTGAGAACCTATATCTTTTTATTGGGGAATGAGTCCATTTATGTTCCCAGATACTAAGGAATAATAGTTGCTGTTTCCTGCTATTTTTGCTTTTAGAGGTAGAATTGTGTCTGTGTGTCTTTCTTCTTTTGGTTTACTTGCTTAGTTATTTTCTTGCTTTTGCTAGGACATTGTTTCTCTCCTTGGACTGTGTTTTCCACCTGTAATTCATTATAGTCCTGAATTTTTGTTCAGATATTGTGTAAATTTAATTTTGTCCTGGAATATTTTGGTCTCTCCATCTATAGTGATTGAGAGTTTTTCTGGGTATAGCAGCCTGAGCTGACACTTGTGTTCGCTAAGGATCTTCATGATGTCTGTCCAGGATCTTCTAGCTTTCATAGTCTCTGTTGAGAAGTCAGGTGTGATTCTGATTTGTCTGCCTTTATATGTTACATGACCTTTTTCCCTTACTGCTTTTAGTATTCTTTCTTTGCCTTGGACACTTGGCGTTTTGACTATTATGTGTCAGGATGAATTTCTTTTCTGGCCCACTCTAATTGGAATTCTGTAAGATTCTTTTATGCTCATGGTCATCTCATTCTTAATGGTAGGGAAGTTTTCTTCTACGATTTTGTTGAAGATATTTACTGTGCCTCTTAGTTGACATTCTTCGCCCTCTTCTATTTCTAATATCCTTAGGATTGGTTTTCTGATTGTGTCCTGGATCTCCTGGACATTTTGGGTAAGGAGCTTTTTGGCTTTCGTATCTTCTCTGACTGTTTTATCTATGTTTTTTATGTTGTCTTCAGCCTCTGAGATTCTCTCTTCCATTTCTTGTAGTCTGTTACAGATGCTTGCATCTATGACTCCTGGAATTTTTTTTTTTTTTTTTTTTTTTTTAGATTTTCTACCTCCAGGGTTGTCTATTTTAGTGTTTTGGTTATTGTTTCCATTTCAATTTTCAATTCCCTCTTCAAATCCTTCATCTCTTTGATTCTGTTTTCTTGTAGTTCTTTGATTTCTTTGAATGTTTTTTGTGTTTCCTCTTTAAAAGCTTCTCTTTCTTCATGGTTTTCCTCCCATTCTTTTTTATGTGAATTAATCATGCCCTTCTCAAAGATCTCCATCATCATCTTGAGGTATGATTTCAGGTCTAAGTTTTCTTTTTCTGGAGTGTTTGGCATTCCTCTTCTTGCTGTGATGAGAGTGCTGGGTTCTTCTGTTGCCAGGATGTCATGGTTTCCATTGCATAAGTTATTTCGCTTCCCTCTTGCCATCTTGTTGTCTGTGATTATACGTGGTCTTGTTATCAGGGATGGGTTCCCATCTCTCTCATGTACCTGGCCTGTGTCCCTGGATCTCTTCTGTTTTAGGTGGCAAATGACTTGAGCATTTGGTCCACACACAAGGGCCTTCCAGGTGGACACCGAGGCTCTATTCTAGGGTTTCTGCTCCTCTGGACCAATCAGGATGCTGCTCCCTGAGAGCTAGGCCTAGCACTCTCTGCGCCTTGGCTACCCACAGTGCAGTCTTCTCAGGCCTGTGTCCCTGGATCTCTACTGTTCCTTGTGGCCACCTCACATTCTTGAGCAGTAGGTCCACAGCTGATGATGCTGTTCAGTACAAGTTTATGGGACTTTGGAAGGTGGAACGTTCCTAGAGAAAGGACCATTGAGGGTGGGGCTTTTACAGTCTGTCCCAGTTCCTGCTCTTGCCAGTGGTACAAGCTGGCTTCCTTCTCCTGCTGCGTCTTCTTCATGCCTTCCCCAACATAAAGAAAATCCCCTTGAATGTTAAGTCAAGATATAGCCTTCATCTCTTACATTGCTTCTTCTCAAGTATTTGATCACAGTAATGAGAAAAGTAACTAATCAGTAAGGCATAGTCTAGATTTTCTCCTGATGTGGGTTTGGGACTAGAACTCCAAAACAACATAATGAAGATGAAAACTATAGAACAATAAATCATGGCCAGGGAAGACATGTGAGATCATGTCTCCTCAACTAGTAACCAGTTGGTTGGAATGAAAGTAGAAAGAATTTCCTTCAAGAAAAAAAATATATGGGTCATAGACCAGGTGGATGTTCTTTTTAAGCAAGACCCTAGGGTAAGTCTATCTGGCAGAGCAGGGATAAAAATGAACTCAGTATTTTGAGAGGAATCAGATGCCTGGTGAATTTCAAGCTTTCTGTAACAAGAGCCCTGTGATCTAATTCCTCAGTGCATTTCTCATTGTTTGACTACCTTTCTAAAAAAGACAGATTGCCGGGCAAGCTGGATATTTTCCTGCCCATTATCTCTCAAAAGGCCTTGCTACTTAAAGGATAAACAAGTATATACCAAGCAATTTCTAAATAGATTTCTAAGATTCCCTTTTGCTATACATTTCTAGAATCTGTCAGTAAGAATTCATGTGAGGGACCAGTGAGAGGGCTCAGCAGGTAAAAGCTCTTGTAGTTGACTTGCAGGACCCAAGTACAGTCTTTCAGCCCCCAAGTGGAACCAACTCACACAGTTGTCATATAAGTTTTATTTTGCCTTACACACACACACACACACACACACACACACACACACACACACACACTATAAACTCTATAGCAATTCTAAACCTGTGGGTCATAACCCCTTCGGGGATTGTATATCAAATATCCTGGAAATCAGATTTTTACATTACAATTTATAACTATCAAAAGTATAGTTATGAAGTAGCAGCAAAAATAATTTTATGGTTGGGGAATCACCACAACATTAGGAGCTGTATTAAAGGGTCACTGCATTAAGAAGATTGAGAACCACTAGATAATAAGAGATGATAGATAGATAGATAGATAGATAGATAGATAGATAGATAGATAGATAGATAAGCAGATAGAAATACCAATGGATATGTGTGAAAAATAAGAACTCCAATGAAATTTTTGAAAGACAGAAGTAATGTTTAAAAGCAAGACAGCTACACAGTGGCCAGAGACTTGTTGCATAGAAAAGCAAGAGAGCAAGTATGGATTTTTTTTTCTGAGATTCAAATATTGCAGCAGTTTTCTGGTGAAATTTGTACTCACTACTAACTATTGTATTATTTTGAATGTGCCTTCTCTGATCTCCCTTGGCTCTCATAACTATATTAAATTTAATGCTTCTGAATTACTTAGAATAATTCTGTTTTCAGTGCTAAGAAAGATTTTCACAGAGGAGACCTAGATGATGATAGGTAGAGACACGAGGTTGATTATTTGACTCTAGACCACTTTCAAAGAACAAGATCAAGGAGAAGTGGACAGAGAGAAATGGAGAGTGAGAGATGAGACAAAACTAAGATTAAATCAGGGGACTGACTTTTCTCTGAAATAACTCAATATACCTCAGCATCCTCCACAGAAGAAAGTTTTTCTTACAAATCATTTTGCTCTAAAAGATATATTAACTATCAGTGATTTGAACAGCATCTTAAAGACTAATATTACTTTTATTATTCAAAAAATATTGCATCAAAGTTAATTTCCCAATTTTTATAATTGTGCCTTGTTTATATAAAAGATAATTCTTATTTTTAGAGTGTCCACATCAAAGTTAGGACTTGCAACTTAGTCTCAGATAATTAAAATAAATTGGAACTTAAGAGAGGGCAAAGGAATGCAACACAGGAGGAAAAGATGGAGGGGAAGATAACAGAAAAATAAAATTGTCGCTTCTAGGAAGACAGATTCAATGCTTCCCTTTTCATCCTGCTAAGTTCAAGCAAAACTCAAGCACATTATTCATAAAACAAGCACATGTGAAAGGCAGGTGTTCTAGAGCACGGAATCTCAACCTGTGTGTCTCAAATCCTTTGGGGTTAAATAATACTTTCACAGGGGTTGCCAGAGAACATCAGAAAATACAGATGTTTATGTTATGATTCCTGACAGTAGCAAAATTACATTTATAAAGTATCAACAAAAATAATTTTATGGTTGAGGGTCACCACAGCATGAGAATTGTATTATAAGGTCACAGTATTAGGAAGGTTCAGAATCACTGCTCTAAAGTGACTACAGTGACAATTTTTTAAGTTTCTATTTCCTTCATATTATTCTGCCATATTGTGTAGAAGATGAAAGTTCAGAACTCTTGCGCGCATGCATGCACACACACACACGTACACACACACACACACACACACACACACACACACACACACTATATATATATATAGTGTGCGTGTGTGTACATATATACTCATCAAAGCTTTTTCTAGCCTTGGGTCTGGATAGAAGAAAACAGAATGCTCTTGGTACTAGCTATTTCAATACACTCACCTAAATGTCCTATCAAACAACCCATGCCCCATTCTGCCTTTACCTGACTCTAATGAAGTTCCTCAAGACCCATGCATGATCTGACAAGCTCATGCTTGGGGATGGAACTTTAATGCCTTCATAGCTACACAGTACATTCAATAACTTCAGTATGAATCAAACATTCAGAAAAAGGCTGACCTCCTATAACTACTTAGTAGAAATGCTGAATTTCTCTTACTCTCCTCTGTGGTCAGATCACAAAATGTCTGCTAGGGAGAACTGTTATTATTTCCCATGGTGCTAAGAACCTTATCATCTTCAACATTAGCCAGTGTGGAAGTAAAGACAGTAACCAAGCACTCTTGCTCCACCTAAGCAATCAGGTAGCATCAAAGAGTCCCACAAAGGAACTGGGCTCTCCAGCTCAATCTATGCAGGAAGATGCACCCACTCACCCTGTCATGTTTTGATGGACGTCAGCCTGGTAGTGAAGGAGCAGTTCTCATTCTCCCACCAAAGTAAGTTTCAAAAAGAGGCTGGAATTGGTTTCAGATACAGCTCTTCATTGCTTAACACCCTAAGTTTCCAGAACCCAGTGATGGCGATGCTCATACCAAATACCAAGGGATCTTAAACTGAATGAAATCAAAAGACAATTAATAAACATCATCACCAATGTGGTACTGTTGTCAAAATAATTTGACACTGTATGAGGCAAGTTGAAAGTACTGCAGCAAACAATTATGAACATTGCCTCACAGGCAAATGAGAGAAAACATGAAGTCCCACCAAGAACTATAAAACCAAATTAAACATTTATAAAATTAAAGTTGTGAACCATTGAAAGCTAAGAAGGAGCAACCATGCCATACCCACAAAAGAGAAAACCATTCTAATGATAGTGGACTGCTCATCAAAACTCAGAGGCCAGAAGAAAATGACAGTTTTCAAAAGCTTACAGAAAATTGTCAACCTCAAATCCAATATTCAGTGGAAATATTTTTCACAATAATGCAAGAAAATTAACAGAATTTAGGACAAAGGACAAAAAAAAAACCATGGCAGAATAGCTAAAGAAGTCACTAAAGACAAAAATATTTGAACATCAGAAAAGAAAGTATATAAATGTGGAAAAGTATGCCTACATTAGATTTTTATACTGATGAAATATAAAATATTATAGCAGTGTCTGATGTGAACCTAACTGTTGGAAGAATAATTTTTTATTATAACGCAATAGTAACAGGTAATAAGTGTTAATGAAATTATAGCTTATATCCCTCATTTGAGCTAGCAAAGTAATAGCACCAGTAAACAGCAATAAGTTCTGCATATATAATGTACAACTCAGAGCAACCACTACAACTGTATAAAGGCTAAAGAAAGAACAAAGTCCCCCAACATATATACAGCAGAGGACTCTCAGGTCTTTGTGCAGTCAGAGAAGATGCACCTAAACCTCAAGAGATTGGAGGCCTCAGAGAGTTTAGAGGTCTGGCAGGGTGAGTGTGGTGGAGACAGTCTCATGGAGACTGGGGGTGGGGGAGATGAGGTATGGGATATGGAACAGTAGAAGATGGAACAGGAGGAGAATAAAATCTTGAGTGTTAAAATAAAAAGGACAAAGCAGAATTCTATACAAGTTTGATAAATCTATGGGATAGTAGGAATACAAAATAGAATAAACTACACACAATAAACTAAAGTCACAAACTTAACCCTATGAGGTTATCACACTAAATATAAATGGTCTAAATAAATTTAAAACTAAATGGTTTAAAATAATGTCAATTTAAAACCCAAATCTTCACAGACAAAAAGACTAGAAAAGAACCATTCTCCCTAATTTTAAGACCTATGTTTTATGTTTACAGTAATCAAGATAATGCTAGCTAAGGAACAGACTCACAAACTGATGAGTTACTTAAGTATAGAAACCAAGAAGGAATCATAGACACATGAGGGTTTGGGGGGGGGTGCTTTTTGATATTTTGTTCTTGTTGTTAAATGCATTCAATAGAGGAAAGGAAGTCTTATAAAACAAGAGTTGGAAGAGTTGAGTATCTGTAGACAGAAAGTGAACCTCAACTTAATCTTCAGGCCCTGTGTATAAATTAACTCAAATAGGTCAGGAACTTGAGGTGAAGCTCGGCTCCATAAAACATGTCCAAATTATTATTAGTGGTAGGACAAGCAACAAGTTCTAGAAGTGGCACTATCAATATTTTAAATTATTTTATATCAATTATGTTTAATTATTTTTATATCAATTATTTTAATTATTCTTTTAAAAATTTCAAATGTTTATACATTTTTATCTCCTATTATCATTTCTTTCTTTGGGGGATTGAAGCTTGGGTTGTTTAAAACAGGGTGTCACATAGGCCAGTATTTCTCAAAACTTACTGTGAAGGCAAAGATGACCTTGAAATTCTCATGTGCCCTTACCCACCAAATCTGGGACTACAGACTTGCACCACGACACTGAGTTTATGCAATGCTGGAGATGGATCCAGAGTTTCATAAATGCTATGCAACTTCTTTATTAACTGGATTACATTTCAGACCCTCAGAGCTTGTCTTATCCCACTCCCACTAAACCCTTTCATTTTCCCATCAAGTCATTTGTTTTCCTGTACCTTTTAATTTTATTGTGACCCAGTGGGTTTCATTAGGGTTGCTTGTATAAGAATAAGTATAGGGTTCTTTCCTAGAGCATAGGTAATATACTTCTTTCACCAAGGCTGAGAGCAGCAGTAGTGTATGGGTAGAAACATAAATATTTTGGATGCAGTTTGACAATATGATCATATATTCCCATAACCCCATGACTTTCAGCCATCAGCTTTTGAACAGGTTTACAATACCAGGCATGAATTTCCTCCTGTAGATGAAATCTCAATTCTGATGAGAAAATGGTTAGTTTTTTTTCCATAACACTAATACCACTATTGCAGTAATGGTCTTCTCCTGTCTGGCAGGTTGCCATTTTAACATACAGCATAACTATTCCTGAGTTAGACTGTTTATAGATCCCCTCTCACCACTCCCATAGGCTTGGATAACATCTTCTACAACCGTGAAAATAATTTATAGTGATGGATGCTTTCAAATCAGCTTCAACTCAATATTTCTGTTCTCTTTTGCTATCTTTAGCAACCATCTATTTATGGTTGGCAACAAAGAGCAATGGCAAGATCGTTCTTTCTTCCAGAGACCTCTGAAATTCTCAGCCAAGATCTCATTAGGAAATTCCCATATCTAGAACTGTAATTTTCATGTTTAATTAACAATCAGTGGCTTCTGAAAGTCATATTAGATACTTACGCGAGCTCCCTCCCTTTAAACTCTTCTTTCAAAAACATATTTTAAATTGTTTACACTATAGTAGTTTTCCCTATGACTTCATGACATGTCTTTGGATTTTGTCATTCCCTCTTCCCTTCCCTTCATGCCCTTCCCTCTGTACTTTTATGTCACATGTGTTCTACTATCCACCCTCCAGCAAGATTCCCCCACCACGATTATGAACCCTTTTCAGCTTTGTTGCTTAAACACTTTAAATTTTCAAAGTATAGCATCTGATATGAGAAATAAGGGCATGCTCTCCTGTTCAGCCTCGTTACTGATCTCCTTTTCCAGTTCCATGTATGTTTCTGAATTTCTCATGGTGTCACTTTTCTTTACTGATGAGTAGAATTTTATTGCAAGTATGGAGCAGACATGATGAAACTGATGTGAACACACAAGTCTCTGGGGTCTCTTTCTAAGAATACAGATAGGCTGTGCATTTCTTCTGTTTTTTTAGCCTTTTGAAAAATTTCTCCGATGATTTTCATTGTGGCTTCACTGATTTATAGGTCCCAAACTGTAAATAAGAATCCATCTTTTCCCACATTCTAGCCAATATTTCTCATCATGTGTTTTCTGCTGACAGCCATTCTGACTGAACTGACATAGATTCTCCAAGTAATTTTAGTTTACGGTTCCTAGGTGGGACTATAAATGTAAGAACACTGAACACTTTAAAAATACCAGTGGCCAGCAGTCAAAAACATATGTACAAGTAATATTATAGAAACGTGTGTATGTGTGTGTGCACGCACTCACAAAACAAAAATTAATTTAAAAAGAAGGTATAAGTTAGAAAGAGCAAGAAAGGATATGTAAGAGTAATGAAAAGGAGGGGAAAATAATATAATTATACTCTCTAAAATAAATGAAATATGTGTATATATATGTGTGTGTGTGAATATTTGTATATGTACATATGCATATATTTCTACTTTTAAGAACTCTTAGTTCAGTTCTGTTCCCTATTATTTGGTTGAGTTGTTTCTTAAAATTTGGATTTTTTTAAAAAAATTGTATATTCCAGATATAAATCCTCTGTCAGTTATACAACTGTACAGTAGCTGCTCCTACTGTTTGCTGCGGCTGCATTCCTTGGAAAGTTTTCTTTGCTGTACAGAAGCATTTTAATTTTATGAAGTCCATTTGTCAACTGTTGCTCTCATTTTCTGAGCAACTGAAGTCTAGAAAATTCTTCACTGACGATGCCTATATCTTGAAGTACTCCCCTATTTTCCCTCAAACTGTTTCTAAGTTTCAAGTTCTACATTCAGATCTTTCATCTATTTGGATATAAGTTTTGTGCAAAAAAAAAAGAGTAAAGTTATACTTTCATTTGTCTACTTGTAGGAGCCCATTTTGACCTAAACTATTTGTTGAAAGCGTTTTCCAACTTGTTTGTTTGTTTGTTTGTTGTTTCAATTTTAAGCTGCTATAGCTGCATGGCTTTATATCTTAGTCCTCTATTCTTTTTTTTAAAGCAAATTTGTTTTTTAAAGAGATAAATGTAGAGATTTTTTAAGCACTTTGCATAAAACTATATGAATATATTTTTATCAGTACTTGATTTTTTTTACACACTTGATAGTATTTATTGAAACCTTACTAGTTACAATGAGCATAAAGCACATGTAAGACCAAATGTAACATGGAAATAGCCAAAGTTTTCTTGGTGTGTAAAGATTAAACATAATGATTTTTTAAATAACAAAATTTGCCACAAGGCTCTCTTCTTAGCTATTGAATTATTAATGATTTAATGTCTATATTTACCACAGTCTGAGAGGGTGTTTTATATTTATATATACATATATTTATAATGTATATATAAATTTATATTTATATATACATATATTTATATTTATATATACATATATTTATATATACATATATTTATATATATATATATATAAATTATTTCTAAGAAGAACTAAGCCTTCCACTTTTTGGCCTTTTTTTTTTTTTTTTTTTTTTTTGAACTTCATATGGTCTGTGAGTTCTTTCTTGGGTGTTCAGAGCTTTCTGGAGCTAGTATCCAATTATCAGTGACTGTGTATTATGTCTTTTATTTTGTGACTGGGATGCCTCTCTCAGGATGATATTCTCCAGATCCATCCATTTGCCTAGAAATTTTGTAAAGTCGTTGGTTCTAATAGCTGAGTAGTACTCCACTGTGTAAATATACCACAATTTCTGCATCCATTCATCTACTGAAGGACATCTGTGTTCTTTCCAGCTTCTGGCTACTATAAATAAGGCTCCTATAAACATGGTGGAGCATGTGTCCATATTATATGTTGGAGCATCTTTGGGGTATATGCGAAGAAATGGAATAATTGGGTCTTCAGGTAGTACTATGTACAATTTTCTGAAGAACCACCAGACTGATTTCCAGAGTGGTTGTACCAGCTTACAGCCTTACCAACAGAGGAGGAGTGTTTCTCTTTCTCTGCATCCTCACCAGCATCTACTGTCATCTGAGTTTTTTTGTCTTAGCCATTCTGACAGGTGTGAGGTGGAATCTCCGGATTATTTTGATTTGCATCTCCCTGATGACTAGGGATGTTGAGCATTTCCTTAGATGCTTCTCGGCCATTTGATATTCTTCAGTTGAGAATTCTTTGTTTAGCTCTGCACCCCATATTCTAATAGGAGTGATTGATTCTCTAGAGTCTAATTTCCTGAGCTCTTTGTATACATTGGATATTAGATCTCTATCTGATGTGAGATTATTAAAGATCATTTCCCAGTCTGTAGGATGCCATTTTGTTTTCTTGACAGTATCCTTAGCCTTACAGAAACTTTGCAATTTCATTAAGTGCCATTTATCCATTCTTGATCTTAGAGCATGAGCCACTGGTGATCTGTTCAGGAAAATTTCCCCTGTGCCTATGTGTTCTAAATTTTCCCTACTTCTTCGTCTAATAGTGTCAGTGTACCTGGTTTTATGTGGAGATCTTTGATCCACTTGCACTTGAGCTTTGTACAAGGATATAAGAAAGGATCTATTTTCATTTTTCTGCATGCTAACTGCCAGTTGAACCAACACCATTTCTTGAAGAGGCTGTCCTTTTTCCATTGAATGTCTTCAGCTCCTTTGTAAAACATCAAGTGAACATATATGTGAAAGTTCATTTCTGGATCTTCTGTTCTGTTGATCTACCTGCCTTTCTCTGTACCAATACCATGAGAGTTTTAATACAATTGCCTTGTAATATAGCTTGAGGTCAGGGATGGTTATTTGTGCAGAAGTTTTTTTGTTGTTGAGAATAGATTTTGCTATTCTAGGTTTTTTATTATTCCAGATGAATTGCAAAATGCTCTTTCTAACTCTATAAAGAATTGAATTGGAATTTTGATGGGGATTGCATTGAATCTGTAGATTGATTTTGGTTAAATGGCAATTTTTACAATGTTGATTCTTCCAATCCATGAGCATGGGAGATATTTTTATCTTCTGAGATCTTCTTCAATTTCCTTCTTTAGGTACTTGAAGTTCTTGTCATACAGGTTTTTCACTTGCTTAGTTAGGGTCACACCAAGGTGTTTCATATTGTTTGTGATTATTGTGAAGTGTATCTTTTCCCAAATTTCTTTCTCAGCATGTTTGTCCTTTGAGTAAAGGAAGGCTACTGATTTGTTTGAGTTGATTTTATATCCAGCCACATTGCTGAACTTGATTATCAGCTATAAAAGTTTTCTGGTTGAATTTTTGGGGTCACTTAATTATACTATCATGTAGTCTGCAAATAGTAATATTTTTACTTCTTTTTCAATCTGAATCCCTTTGATTTTCTTTTGCTGTCTAATTGCTCTGGCCAGGACTTCCAGTACAATATTGAATAGGTTGGGAGAGAGTGGGCAGTCTTGTCTCTCCCTGATTTTGGTGGGATTGCTTCAAGGTTCTCACCGTTTAGTTTGATGTTGGATATTGGTTTTCTGTATAATGCTTTTATTATGGTTAGATATGAACCTTGGATTCTTGCTCTTTCCAAGACTTTTAACATGAAGGGGTGTTGAATTTTGTCAAATGCTTTCTCAGCATCTAGTGAGATGACCATGTGGTTTTTGTTTTGTTTTATTTTTGAGTTTGTTTATATGGTAGATTACGTTGATAGATCTCCATTTACTGAACTATTCCTCCATCCCAGGGATGAAGTCTACTTGATCATGGTTAATGATTATTTTGATGTGTTCTTGGATTCGGTTTGCAAGAATTTTATTGAGTATTTTTGCATCAGTGTTCATAAGGGAGATTGGTCGAAGTTCTCTTTCCTTGTAGGGTCTTTGTGTGGTTTAGGAATGAGTTTGGTAGTGTTCCACCTGACTCTATTTTGTGCAGTAGTTTGAAAAGTATTGGTATTATGTCATCAATGAATGTCTGATAGAATTAGCTCTGAACCCTTCTGGTCATGAGCTTTCGTTGGTTGGGAGGCTTTTGATGACTGCTTATATTTCTTTAGGTGTTATAAGATTGTTTAGATGCTTTATCTAATCCTGATTTAACTTTGGTGTCTGGTATCTGTCTTGAAAATTGTCAATTTCCTCCAGATTTTCCAGTTTTGTTGAGTATAGTCTTTTGTAGTAGGATCTGATGATTTCTTCAGTTTCCTCACTTTCAGTCGTTATTTCTCCACTTTCATTTCTGATTTTGTTAATTTGGATACTCTCTCTTTGCCCTCTAGTTAGTTTGGCTAAGGGTTTATCAATCTTGTTGATTTTCTCAAAGAACCAGCTCCTGGATTTGTTGATTCTTTGTACGGTTCTTTTTCTTTCTACTTGGTTGATTTCTGCTCTGAGTTTGATTATTTCCTGCCATCTACTCCTCATGGGTGTGTCTGCCTCTTTTTGTTCTAGAGCTTTCAGCTGTGCTGTCAAGCTGCTAGTGTATGCTCTTTCCAGTTTCTTTTTTGAGGCAGTCAGAGCTATGAGTTTTCCTTGTTGTACTGCTTTCATTGCATCCCATAGGTTTGGATATGTTGTGCTTTCATTTTCATTAAATTGTAAGAAAGTCCTTAATTTCTTTCTTTATCTCTTCTTTGACCATGCTATTATTGAGTAGAGCATTGTTCAGCTTCCATGTGTATGTGGGTTTTGTTGTCTTTGTTGTTATTAAAGACCAGCATTAGTCCCTAGTGATCCTATAAGATGCATGGGTGTATTTCAATATTCTTAAATCTATTGAGACTTGTTTTGTGACAATTTATGATCAATTTTGGAAAAGGTTCCATGAGGTGCTGAGAAGAAGGTGTATTCTTTTGTTTTAGGATGAAATATTCTGTAGATGTCTGTTAATTCTAGTTGGTTCATAACCTCTGCTAGTTTCACTGTGTCTCTGTTCAATTTCTGCTTCCATGATTTATCCATTAATGAGAGTAGGGTGTTGAAGTCTCTCATATTATTTTGTGTGGTACAAAGCATGTTTTGAGATTTAGTAGGGTTTCTTTTAGGAATATGGGTACTCTTGTATTTTAAGCATAGATGTTTAAGATTGGAATTTCATCCTGAATGATTTTCTTCTAATGAATAAAAGGTGGTCTTTCTTATCTTTTTTGATAACTTTTTGGTTGAATATCTATTTTATTCGATATTAGAATGGCTACTCCAGCTCATTTATTGGGGCCATTTGTTTGGAATGTTTTTTTCCCCAGCCTTTTACTCTGAGGTAGTGTCTGTCTCTGTCTCTGAAATGTATTTCCTGTATGCAGCATAATGCTGGATTCTGTTTATGTATCCAGTCTTATAGTGTATGTCTCTTTATTGGGGAATTGAATTCATTTATGTTAACAGATATTAAGGAATCGTGATTGTTGTTTCCTCCTATTTTTGCTGTTAGAGGTAGAATTATGTCTGTGTGTCTTTCTTCTTTTGGTTTTCTTTCTTCGTTATTTTCTTGTTTTCTCTAGGGTGTAGTTTTTTTTTCCTTGTATTGGGTTTTCCATTTATTATCCTTTGTAGGGGTGGATTTCTGGTCAGATATTGTGTAAATTTAGTTTTGTCTTGGAATATCTTGGTCTCTCCATCTATTGTAATTGAGAATTTTGTTGGATATAGTAACCTGGGCTGGCATTTGTTTTCTCTTAGAGTCTGTATGATATCTGTCCAGGATCTTCTAGCTTTCATAGTCTCTGTTGAAAAGTCAGGTGTAATCCTGATTTGTCTGCCTTTATATGTTACTTGTCCATTTTCCCTTACTGCTTTTAGTATTCTTCCTATGTTTGGAACATTTGGTGTTTTGACTATTATGTCTCTGGAAGAATTTCTTTTCTGTTCCAATCTATTTGGAGTTCTGTAGGCTTTTTTTATGCTCATGATCATCTCATTCTTAAGGGTACGGAAGTTTTCTTCTACGATTTTGTTGAAGATATATACTGTTCCTTTTAGTTGATAGTCTTTGCCCTCTTCTATTCCTATTATCCTTAGGTTTGGTCTTCTCATTGTATCCTGGATCTCCTGGACATTTTGGGTTAGGAGCATTTTTATTTTTGCATCTTCTCTTACTGTTTTGTCTATGTTTTCTATGTTGTCTTCGGCCCCCGAGATCCTCTCTTCCATCTCTTTTAGTCTGTCTGGTTTTGTTTTCCTGTAGTTCTTTGTGTGATATCTCCTGGTTCTCCTGTAATTGTTTAAAGGATTTATTCACGTACTTCTCGAATATCTTCATCATCATTGTTAAGTATGATTTCAAGACTAAGTCTTGATTTTCTGGTGTGTTTGGCAATCCACTACTTGCTGTGGTGGGAGAGTTGGGTTCAGGTGTTGTAATGTTATCTTGGTTTCCATTGCTTAAGTTCTTTCACTTTCCTGTTGCCATCTTGTTATCGGTGACTATAGGTGATCTTGTCAGTGACTTGTGCCTGTCTCTCCTGTGGACCTGATGTCCCATGGGCTCAGGAAGAAAATTGCTTCTGAGTGTTCATCTTTTTGTGAGCAAGCAGTGAGTTCTGATGGCAGTGACTCAGCTCTGTCTTTATGGGTTCAGGTGTGGAAGCTCTTGTGAGGCTGTTCTGGAAACTCAGCACTCTTCCCACATGTCCTACATTCTGCTGCCAGAGAACTGGCTCTTTCTCTAGGCCAAAAGGACCATTTTCCAGAGAGCACAGCACTCTCTGCTCTCTGAGAACTCCCGGTGTGACCTCCCTAGATCTATGAGTCAGGCTGACCCTTGGTCCATGTATAAAAGCTCCCATATAACTGATGTTCGAGCACCACCTTTTCTGGGCAGATCCTGAGACCGGATGACAGAGACACTGTGGGTTGAAAAGGACCCTTTTTCAGAGAGTAGAGCAAAGCACTCTCTGTGTTCAGAGAAGTCCGGACGAAACCTCACCAGGCCTGTGCCCCAGGGTCTCTGCTGGTCCAGGTGGAAAAGAGCCTGAGCATCTGGTCCGCACAGCCTTTACAGGCAGATCCAGATTCCTGCTGACAGAGGCCAGGCCCTCACTGTGGGCCGGAAAAGACCTTTTTCCGCAAGCACTGCAAAGCACTCTCTGCACTCTGGGTACTCCCTGCACAATCACACCAGGCTCTCTGCTGGTCCAGGTGGAGTTAGTCCTCTATTCAATTACATTAGTCTACATGTCTGTATTATACTCTTTTCATTACTATGACACTGAAGAATAACAACATCAATTATAGCAATATCTCCAGCATATTCTTTTCGTTCAAATTTTTTTGGCGATCCAAGACCTTTTGTGCCTCCATATAAATGTGTGGGCATTTTTTCTCATTTCTATAAGGAAAAGCATTGGGATTTTTATTTGGGTTTCACTGAATCTAGAACTTGCTTTTAGTATGATAGTCATATTCAAAATATCAAATATTCCAATCCATAATTATAGGGGATTGTTTTATCTTCTACCGCATTCCACAATATTTTTCTACATTGTTTTACATTTTTCATTATAGAAGTCATTTATATGTTTGATTAATGTATATGTACCCACAAATACTTAATTACAACCTTAAAAAATGTATTCGTACACTTTTATGCAAAAATGCTTTAAAATTTGTACATTCATCTTTGTTTTTTTAAAATAAAGTTTTTCAATCAAAAAAAAAATTTTACTCCAGTGTAGTTTTCAGGCTATTGGTGAATAGAATTGTGTCCCTAATATCTTCTTTTTATATATTTATTTGTTCTTTGTGTACAAAAAAAAAAAATCACCACCTTTTGTATGTTAGTTTTGTATCTTGGAACTTAGCCAAAAATGTTTGAGTGTAAGGCTCTTCTGGTGGACTTACTATGCATTGAATCATATCATCAGCAAGTAAGAAACTTCTTGTTCCCTTTTATTTCCTTCTCAGCTTATTGTGATAGCTAGGGCTTTTAGTAACATGGTAAATAAGTATGGGTAGTGTCACTTTGTATTACTCTGATTTTAGTAGAAATTCTTTGACATTTCCCCATGTAATATAATATTTGTTGGAAGGTTTTCATATGTAGCCTTTATCATGTTGAGACATGTTCCTGCTGTCCCAAATTTCTTCAGGCTTTTTATGGTGAAGATGTAGATTTGTTGAAAGCCTTTTCTATATCTATGGAAGTGACTATGGTCCTTTGGTGCACTGATTTAATTTATGTACCATTTATTGATGTGTATATATTCAACAGAACCTCAATATCTAGAATAAAGCTAATTTGAACAAGTCAGGTGGTCTTTTTGAAGTGCTCTTGAATTTGGTTTGCACATATTTTAAAGAGCATCTTAGCATTTCTGTCCATAAGAAACATTGGTCTGTGATTTTGCTTTTATTATTTGTGTGGTTTTGGTATCAGGATAATACCAACTTCATTAAAAAAGAGTTTAGTGGCATGTCTTTCTTTGTGGGATACTTGGCGAAGCATCAACATTAATTCTTCTTTGAAGGCCTGGTAAAATTCACCAATGAATCCATCTGACTCTGGACGTTTCAGCTGAGAGAGCTATAATTATAACTTCATCTTACTACTCATCTTACACCTACTTAAATTGTTTATATTAGTTTTGGTAGATTATATGCATCTAGGAACTTATACATTTCATTTAGATTTTCCAGTGTAGTAGAGTATATGCTTTAAAGGCATGACCTAATGATTTTTTAAACTTTATTGTGCAGCTGTCATAATATCTTCTCTTTTATCTCTAATTTTATTTGCTTGATTTTTTTCTTTCTTTTTTGATTACTTTGGCTAAGGGTTTGATAATCTTGTTCATCTTTTCAAAGGAACAATTCTGTTTTGCTTCTTCTTTTCTTTTTTTTTTTTTTTTTTTTTTTTTTTTTTTTTTTTTTGTTTCATTTATATCTGCCACAATCCTAACAATTTCTTCTTGTCCACTGATTTGCAGCTTGCCTTGTTCTTATTGTTTCAAGACACTCTCCTGAAGTTATTTGTAACAAACACTCAGATTTCTTTATGTACACTAGGAGTTCTCAACCTTCCTAGAGCTGCAGCCCTTTAATTCCATTTCTCATGTTGTGGTGACCACCAGACATACAAGTATTTTTGATGTTAGTTCATAACTGTGATTTTATAGTATTAGGAATTGTGATGTAAATATCTACTTTTTTCTGGTGGTTTGAGGTAACTTCTGTGAAAGAGCTGTTCAACCCTCAAAGTTGTTGTCATATATTTCTCACCTAAGATTGCTTACTGTACTCCACAGGGGTTGTTTGTTGTGTTGTCATTATCTTTTTAGTCTATAGATATTTTTATTTCAACCTTGATTTTTTTTCAGTGATCTATTCAACTGTGTTCAGTTTGACTTCCAAGGTTAGTGTATGTTTTACGTTTCCCCTTGCTAATGACTTACAAACACCTGGAATCATATCAAAGAAACCCCAAGAAACACAATGCTTTCTTTGCTATGCCTGTTGAAACTTTTCATGTGCCCTCATATCCATCCAATAAGATGCAAAGAATCTTAGTGAACAAAGATCTTTATTTTTCCTTCCTGAAAAAATAAAGTTGGTAAAGTAGTTGTGAGTGCCATTTGTCAACAAAACCCACTTTTTGTCTTGCTACAAAACCTTATGGCCTCACTTGAAACAGCTGTGTATGTCAAGAGCTGCATCTAGAGATTGAACTAATAAGCTGTCCTGATCATTTGGCTTTTCAGAATCAGTTCCAATATTGTTCTCTTCAAAGGTGTCACAATTGGGGAAAATAAAGGTATCTCAACAGTCTATTCTTCAAAACATCACCATCTTCATTAGGTCTATGACACTCATTCTTCACTTTTCTTGTTACTTACTGTTGCCTAAGCAGCAATATTACAAATGTCAATGGACTGATCATGAGGCCTATTACAGAGTGAACCATATTGTGATGTTACTCTCTAAAACTCAAGTCAAATCCTAGGCCCCACTATCTCAGAATAGTAGAATGGAGTCCCTAAGCTTTGCTTTCATCTAATAGGACTGGGATCAATTTAGGAGTAAGAGACTAAGACACAGACATATGTAGAGGAGTGACCACATGAAGAGACAGAGAAGACAGCCATTTACAAAAATACAGAGGGTCTCTGAAGTCAACTGCAGCAGCCTCTGAACCTCAGTTGCTTAGCATACAGAATCAAAGAAACTGTTATTAAAAACTCATGTTTTGTTTTGCATGTTACAGCAGTCCTAGCAAACTTAGACAATAGCTCTAATCAACCATGGCAATTTTGTTTTTTCAGGGTTGTTTTGGTTTTTTGTTTGTTTTATTTTGTTTTGTTTTTGCCTGTTAAAGAGAGTGAGGTACAAGGGAGCCTTTTGTCCTTTAAAAAATGCCTTGTCTTTTTTGCTATCAATATTATTTTATGAAAAAATGTGGTGTCTGGATCTACAGAGACTGAAACTTGAAAGAAGGAAAAAGAAAATCTTGGAAATATTAGCTTTAACTTTTGACATTCACAAGTTACTACTAACCCTATTCCAGAATTGTTCTGTCTTAGCTATCTTCTTGTGTGTCCTCTTATGCACAGATAACATCATCAAAATTGCTGCCCCTCTAAGCATCACACTCACCCTTTTCCTGGGAGGTCAGTCTTCTTCTTTGTCTGGAATATAGAAGATTTGTTTTAAGAGTCACAACTGTAGCAATCACACAAATACATTTACACCTACAGGAAATCTAAAAGGAATGGGGTAGTGGTGCATAGAGTGAGGGTGGAAGGATATTAGATGGTACTAAAAGTCATCAACAGAAAGTGTTCTCCCCACCCCCATGTTGAGACAGATTAATTTCTTTAGTCAAGAAAAATTTATCAACACAGTTTATATTTCTGTTAGGACCATTGCCATGAAATAGAAAATAGAATCATGAACCTGAGTTTTTACCCTGGTTACTTATTGTAAAATAGAGTATTTTACAATGCATTCATTCATTCATTTCCATTATGGTAGAACCAATGAATTAAATCCCTGTTGCTTTTGGTGTCAAGAGAGCTAAGGAAGTGTCCTTTCAACTCTCTATGTTGGAATGTCCCTATTAATAAGCAGCACTTGATGAAAAATCAGTACATGACAATTGTTGGCCACAGGAAGACTATCTGTCTCTCGAAGCGGTATGTGCTGGTACCAGCCACTTTCTGGCTGGTCACCACAACATGGGAAAGCTCTCTGGTACCACTGAGCCACAGTCCATTGCCTTCTTCCCCTTGGACCTTGTTGCTCCCAGTGTGGCTAAACCAAAATAGCAGCTGACATGATTGGTAGCAAGTGAAGTCATCTGTCTAAACCATGCAATTCTGAACTGGAGTGAGGGGGAGCAAGAAAAATAAAACTTGAGTTTTTTGGGTTTTTTTAATTTTTTTTTCTTTTTTCTACTTGGGTTTTTTCAAAGAGAGCCAAGAAATCATTATTTTTCCTTCCAGGTGCCCAATAGCTGAAAAGCCACTTTTGAGGGCGCCAATGCCACTGTCTCGGTATTGTTGCTGCCTCACTGAAGAGTGGGTAGGGACTGGCAGTTAGGCAGACCATGTTTTAATTGGCCTCCTCCTCGAAGCAGAAGGGCCAAATGTTTGCGGGATGCTTATTCAAGCCAGTTTCAGAGCAATAAAAGTACATCTTTGATACACAGAGTTTATGTTCTTCATAAAAATGCTAATTGCAGTCTCTGCTGAAAGCCATGGTGAGAATGCTTTTCCCCTCAGGCTTTTTAATATGAATATGGTAGTGCTGTGTAGGTGACCTTGTATTCATTAAGAGACGGTAAGCCTAAGTCCTTTGTGCAGTCCCTACACTAAGGGCTCTACCACTGTGACTCAAAAACATGCAGAGTCTTCATGGAAAACTGGAAAGCAATATATTTTTTTTTTCTTTTTAATCTCTCACTACAAACACACAGGGGGAGATTACAATATTTTTTTCCTTCTCTGAGTACGTTTATCCAAGGTCAGTTTGGAGGTTCTTCCTATTTGGCTGAGAGAAACTGGAGCCCCAGTAACTAACTGTGTTCACAGCCCTCTCTGTGGCTTGGAAACCTTCCCCACCTACGGATGCTACAAGAAGTTGCTGATGTTTTTCCAGGGCCCCACTGTTTGCTCTTCTGCTACAGACAAGGAGGACAGAGTGATGGGTGAGGTTTTATTTGTCCTGCAGGATGAGTCATGGCACAAGAGTTTCCAACACAGTCTTCAGAGACTTTCTTTCCTTTGCCTACCCTACCCCCATCCCTTTTGACATTTGGGTCCCCAGGCGGGTTTTCGTTCACCCCTCTCTGACCATCCTCACCCTCAAATCTCAAAATATAACAAGAACTTTTCAAAAATTCAATTCCGCACAATTGCACTCAAGTTACTCTGGGAACGTGTTTAAAGGGCAAAGGTTTTGAAACACGATCAACAAAGTAATCAGTTCTGAATTACACTAAATAGCATCCTTGCAGATGGAGCCAAGCCTTAAGAGGAAAACCAGTTTCCTTCACGCCTCCCTCCATGAATGAGAATCTCTGTCTCGAAACTTTTTATTGAATATATCCCAGTGATGCCTGTCTTTCCAGTAGGGGAATATGCCATCTTTCTCAGAACCTCGGTCCAGCTGTAGCCAGGCATTGCGCAACAGTTTGGTCTGTTCTCTGATGAAAAATGGCATCTCCATAGCAGGCATTCTTATTCCTAGGAATACTGTGTGTTTGGCTTTCTGTTTCATCTTTTAAGAGTCAGATGAGAGAGCGGTAAATCTAGAGGAATTAGGACATAGCTGAATAAGACATCATAGCCCTTAGCAATTTCATTCCTAATATGGAAATCTACAGGTTCAGAACCTGATTTCTAGGGCTTGGGAAATGACTTGTGTAGTAAAGTTCGTGCCAGGTCAGCATGAGGATCCATGTTTGTATCTGTAATGCCCATATATAAAAGGGGGTCCTGCTGAACACAAGTGTAACTCAGTGCTAGGGAATTAGACCTGGGGAAATCCTCAGGGTCCATGAGCCAGTTCAGCCCAGTCAGTAAGCTTCAGGCTCAGTATGAGACTTTGTCTCAAAAAATAAAGTGAAGAGCTACTCTGGAAGGCACTGAACATTAACCTCTGGCCTTCAAGTGACCATGGGCTGCATATACCTGCACACTCAGGTGCATGCATGTGTACCACACACACAAACACACATAGAGAGAATCCTGGATTTCTAATGTTCCTGTTGTCTTGTCTGTTTGTTTCAGCACGTACAAAGTGAGGTTCTTTTGCCCTTGACTTTCCGATCTACAACCTGGACAAACAGGATGTCGGACTAGATAAGTGGTCCTTGTTATGAAGTTGCTACTTTACAGTACTCTGCTCTGTCATTCCAAATACACAGTCAATGCCTCCATGAAACCATCTGATCAAACCAGGTAATCCAGGTTAATAGTAGTCTGCTGATCTTCTTCAATAATAGTATCTTCAAGAGCAACAAGAACCATACAGGCCAAGCATAGTCATTATTGTGTATTAGAGAAGGCAGAGGATCTACTTCAAAAAAGAGTTCTCATCCTCACTTTAGATCAAACAATTCCAGAGTGACAGAAATCAAAAGTTCCTTGACACTTGGCTTGATATTGACTTTTTTAATGTTCTTTTCAAGGTCTCAAGAATGAACATTTACCTGATGGTTGGACTTGGGGGTCAGAGAATAAGCCAGTAGATATGTTAAGAAACCCTTCTGTGTGATGCAGAAAAAATTCCCCAGCAGTTTTGATATTTGCATTAGTCAGGATGCCTCCCTACTAAGGAAATAAAATACAGCTATGTATTGTGAGGTGAGAAAAGAGGAGAGCTATCTCAGAATATGGAGACAATAAATAGCATCGTGAGAATGGAAAGTGCCCCACCGCATGTAGATAAAGAATGAATACAGTCAAGTGTCACTAATGCCAGAGACCTATCACTAGAAGGCATCATTAGATAACTTTAGCATTGCAGAAATAACAAGTATATTCTAATCAAACTGAAACAGCCTCAAGACCACTAGGTGACGTAAGTTTCAGTAATACCCACAGACCATCATTGACAAAAGTATTGTTTCCTGACTCTCTCTAAAAATTAGATGATATCAGCTAGTAGATATCAGTGGAGGACAATGGTGGAATTTGAGAAGAAAGATGTCATCATTCAAAAAAATCAGCATCATGTAGCAAGATCTTTGGGAGTCAGAAAAGAAAGAGAATTGAGACTTCCTTTCATTTTCTTTATGGTGGTGGCACATAAGGTGGCAGTTTATCAGCAAGACTTTTAGTATTCTTCTTCTTCCATGATAATAGGTGCAAATTCTTTAGATATCTAGTGAATATAGGAGCTGAGTAAATGAACACATGGATGAATGAATGGGTAGCATCTAAAAAAGCCTCTGGTGATGATAGCCAAGATGTATACAGAAAATCATCAGGAAATATTAAAAGCAGCAGCACTTGACAATAGTTATATTGGGGGAGTATAGGGAACTGTGGAACACAGGAATCATATTTGTACATGTCTGGGAGAATGATGTAGATTTGAGTGACAATATAAGACTCCATATATATAAGAATATAAGAACCAAGACTGGGTCCCTGTCCAGAAGAGGATTTTGTTAGCTTTCATCCTGTTGAAATAAGAGTAAGGTACAAATATTATTTAAAGGGTCTAGAAGAGCTGAGAGTATAAAATGGAGCTTGGGAAATAATACAAAGCTAAACAGAAAGATTTTATTATATTGCCTTTGAGAGGCGTCAGGCAAAGTTCTGGGAAAGGATGAACATGCCCAAGATGGAGGGCAAGGAAGAAAAAAATAGACTGTGCTTTGGGGAGGAAGGAAAATAAGCAACTCTGTTAGGGAACCATATCTTGATCTTCTGATCTATTTATCTCATCTCTTATTTGTCCCTATGACCCAGAGAATAATGAAGATCATTATCCTGGAAAGAGGAGCCTTTAAATGCAAGTCTATGCCAGCCATTAACTAGAAGCACCAGTGTTTGCATGAGACATCAACAGCTCAGGAGCAAAGTGGTTCAGAGATTGCCACTCAAGCTATACACTGCAAGCTTATGCTTCCCTCTGATGCTATTTAGTTTGTGATGGTGTTATTAAAATGAAAGGATTGTTTTTAATGAGCTGGGAGGAAATCCACTTAACCAAATTGTTCATAAACAGCATAAAACACATCAAGACTTTGCTTTGCTCCAATCTACCAATACAGGGTCCCGCCATTGCAAGAACCTTTTTATATAAACATTTACAAGAAGAATTTTTTTTAAAAAAAAAAAAAGGAAAGTGGTTTGGGGATTCACCAGATGGAATAATAAAGGAATAAACTTGAATGTTGTTAAAATGGGTTTCACCAACAATAAGGAGAATCTTCCCGTGCCTGGGAGTTGGAAAAACAAAAATCGCTGGAGTTTGGAGTAAAGCAAGTGTTGTAGGGCTTCTCTGGAGCTCCTTTCCACTAACCTATAAAAACTAGATTTTTGTGTTTATTAGAATGTCCAAAGCCTAATTTGCAACAAACTCTCAAATAATATTTGCGAATTGATTCATTACCCATCAGTTTTCTCTCAAAAATCAGCCTTTAGTCTCCTCCAAATTCTTTCAAAGGATGTAATGTGGGCACTGGGGACCTGTCACACAGAAAGAAGGCCTTCTCCTGACTTGTCCCCAGGCTAGCCATTTTGCACTCCATTTCTGAGGTCACAGGGTCTACTCATGTCGCCGTGTGTCGGAGCCTGTATATTGCTCACCATTGCCATTTCTCTATCGGCCTTGCATATCCTAAGTACAAAGAAAGGCACATTGACAGAAATACCAATTACATAATGTTCTGCAATTGCTCTCCGGTCCTTCCCGCCGCTCTCACTGGCTCTCCAATGCAACCTTCCAACTCGAAGCACATTTGAAGCAAACTTGGCTCACAATGCATTTTGCAACGAAACCACAAAATAACATGATTGTAAAAATGTGAGCTGCAAAAGTAATAAATAAGGAAATAAATAAGTGTATAACCACAGAGCCTTGTCTGGCTCCTCCACCCCCTGACCACAGTGGCCCTCTGCTGTCTGTCCTCACTATGGGACTGAATGAGAAGCCAAGAAAACAGAAACACACCTCTTCCTGGCTCAGGGCCCTCAAAGGTGGAAGTTATATTTCTGTCCTCGCAAGACAAAAAGTTTTATGCCAGAATTATCTAACAACAAACAAAGTAGAGAGGGTTGGTTGCATGCCACCATGGATTTAGATTGTCTATCATTTTGTAAGCCTAATGGAGTCAGGATTTGTGACTCGATACAGCCATGAGACACCTCAGTTCCCTCCTTAAAAACTAAGAATCAGAGAATCAGACCTAATTATTTTCCCACTCTGCACATGAAGACAGTGAAGCTTACAAAACAAATAGCAATTGGACTACATTTCCCAGATGCGCTGCAATCTCTGCAACTTCTAGCAAAGGAAGTAGAGAGTATACGAGTAATATGCCTTCTCCCTGTCACTTTCTGACCACCACTCTCAAGTTTAGCTTAGCCACCCAGGTTTTAAGAGAATTAGGGTCAGGTGGTGTGGGGCACACCTTTAATCCCAGCACTCAGAAGGTAATGCCAGGAAGATCTCTGAGTTTGAGACTGGTGTGGTCTACAAAAAGAATTCCAGAACAGCCAGGGCTACTCAGAAAGACCCTGTCTTGAAAAATCAAAAGGGGTTGGGGGTAGAGAGAAAGAGGGAGAGACGGATGAGAGGTAAGATAGAGGAAGAGAATGAATTAGGAACTAATACACTTAAGGTCTACACTGCACGTTTGTCAGCTCTTAGCTTATTTTCTTGTAAATCTGAATAGCCCCAAACCATTCTTCATCAAAGGTGTCTGGCTGAAAATATTCTCTCAAGTGTGTAACTATGCTGTCCAATCAAAGACAGAACAAAAGCCTGACATCTGGGCCTAAGACTCAACAACAATGCAAAGGAACCAATTCAAGGCTAGTGGTCAATAGTATTTTATGTGCAGGTTAAGGCTTGAATAATAAAGATGGAAAAGAAACAGCATGTGCAGATAGCAGAATTGCAGATGTTTGGACAGGTTCTCCTGCAATAACAAAGGTTAAATGAGCATTTTATATATGAGCAGTGATCCTTCTAGAGACTCGTACTATCTATATGGCCTTTGGAGTCCTTCATGCTAGCTTATTTTTCAGCAGAAGGAAAGTAGAAATAATGGAAGTGGGAGAGGAGCGTGGGAGAAAGAGAAAAGAGAGTGAAATCAGTGAGTGGACAGACACACAGGAAAGTAAGTGTGGGACAATGGTTACACCAAACATGGGTTACGAATACAGTTATTGCTTAATATACAAAGCATCCTTACATCACGCATGTCTTTGTTTTTTGTAACATCTACATAAGTAAGGGTCATTATCCCCATTTTTCTAATGAGAAAATAGAGGCTTTGACAGACTGTTATGACTTTTCCAAAATTTCCAGCTCTTTATTGGCAGCTAAGACCAATAGTGTCCCTAGTCTCCACCCCAGAGTTCCCCACGCCCTTCACTACCATATGCAAAGTTCTGAAGATGAGGCACCAAGCAGCTCTGTGTGCCACTCGGTCAGGAGAGGAGGAGGAAGTTGGGAACATGAGTGGAATACAGGTGACAAGGAGAATGGAAAGTGCACAGATCTGAAGGAGCTACTGAAAGTCAAATGAAATTGTTCCTTCTCTGGAACAGAGTCGTCCAAACGCTGGAGTCCTGCGATTTTAATATACACATTATCTTAATTTCGTAGGGATGGAACTCTTTCTGAAGCTGGTTATGCATTTGTCAATCTTCCAAAACAAAGTATAAAGAACCTAATTGAGCCTTTTAGAGAAACTAGACTGTGTCTGTGCTGCACAGCATCCTAGAGGACTGGGACATAAAGGGCCATTGGACTCAGAACTGAAGAAGCTGCTGTGACTTCGTGGCCATTGGAAGTTTCTGGAAGAGTCACTGCTTTGTTTTGTTTTCTGCCTCTCCCCTTAGCATGCCTTGTAGTTTCATGCATCCTCAGTAAGCCTGCATATGGCTGCCTCTCCTCCCACTTCTAACATGTTGCTTGGGAACTCATGTGCATCTGGGGGTAGCCAAGCAATCCATCTCTGAGTGTGGGACCCCAGTCCACTAGCATAAGGGACACAGATATGAGCCTACCATGGCTTTGCTCATATCCCTTTTTGTCTGCTAGATTCACCTATTTTTTTTCCAGTTTATGGTTCTGAAGATCTAAATCAAATAAAAACCTCTTCCAGAAATTATCCTAGGAACTCCAAAAACCCTCCTTGTTCAAACCCTTCAGCAAGTCAGCCCATGCTGAGAGACATCAGCAAGGTGGGGATGGGGACTAAGGAGCTGGAAGGGACATTGTCCCTTAGCCCCAACGACTTTCTCACAGACAGTGCAGTCGGGATTCATTTCTGAAACTCCCCCAACTTCTTCCTAGATTCTGCGACAAACAGCTCCAGCAGGAGACTCAGATGAACACTCCACTCCCCCACTCCTCAAAGATGCCCCCCAGAAAGATACTAAAATTCAAGGAACCTGGTGCCCGAGGGCTGCGGGAGAGGGGAGCAGCCCAGCTGGCAGCAGACAATGTTCTCCTGTGGCTTCGGGCTCTGCCCCTTCCGGCTCCCGGCTGCCTGGCTCCATTGCATGTCCCTGGATGAACCCTTGACAGGCCCTCCTGCTGCTAGACAGGTATTCAAATGAATGTGTGTTTTATTTTAAAAAAGACTTTGTTTAAAAATAAGGTCTCAAAAAGTTCTCTGTTCCTCTTGCTCATCAATGCCAGAATAAGAAACTTTGCAGCCAGTTTGAAATCAACAGCATCAAAGCCACTTGACATTGGTTGGACTCCTGATAGATTCCCGATGAATATCTCTGCTTTGGAAATTACCACAGGGTTTTTTTTTCTTCTTTAGATCTTTGGTTGAGTCGTTGGCACGCTGCACAGTACCTGAATCAACACAATTCATAACAGCCTTGTCCCACTATGCGCAGCCCTAAAATAGACACATCGAATGTCTACAAGTTGCACATGGTGTCTTATACATATGAGGTATGTGCCCAAGGGTGAGGTGATACTTGTGCACATATGGGCATATGCACATGGATGCCTGAGATCAACATTGGATGTCATCCCCCATCATGTTCCACATTTACTTTCTGAGATGGGTCCTCTCACTGACCCACAAGTTCATAGTCTGACTAGGCTGGTCATCCAATGACCTTCATGGATATATCTATCCTTACCTATCCCTAGGGCTGGGATACAAGCATCTATGACCACAGGCAGCTTTGTATGTTCTCAGCATTCAACTCACGTCTGCACTGATGTTCAGAAGGCAACTTGCTGAGACATGGCCCCCAAACTTACCTTTTTAGTAGTAATGGGAAACTGAACCCAGGGCCTCATTCCTGCTTGGTAAACATTCTACCACAAAGCTATATTCTTTATTCCATTTTAAGCTCTTGAACTTTTGACCCAAGGGGCTGCCAAGGTAGGTGAATCAGTTTGGACCTTGCCAGCAGATTCTGGAAATAGTATCTCACTTTTTCTTTAAGAAACCATTCCATCTATTCTCGGGCTACATGGTTTAAGAGGGAATGACCTTGATCATATGGCCTTCAATAATAGAGTAGGTCCAGGATGGCTTATTACCACATACATATAACTTCATAGCCACATAGCCAGCAGATGCAATTCAGTCCATGGAGAGTTAATTATAAGATATTTATCAAACTTACTTGGGCAAACACACACACAGTTTTATTATGTTTACCAAATTGAGACCCTATGCCTGAGGCTGCTAAGAGACCCCAAGGAAGAGGGGAGGGATGTTTAATTAAGGAGTTAATGCAGAAGAAAACGTGGTAAGAAAGAAACATACTTCTGACCTTTAATTTGATACATGCTGCCCAAAAGGCTTTTCATATAGCCAAGGTGGCACAGGACTTGTCTTAACTGAAATCAGCAGAGTCCTGATTAATTCAAATTACCAAAATCAAATATAATATGAAATCTCTATTTCAGTGTTTGACAGTGTACCAAGTGCAGTCATAGACAATGTCTGTTTTTAAAAGCATAAGAATTCCAGAAAGTCCCGTTATCAAGTTCAGTGTTTCCACACATACTTTAATGGTGGCTGATCAACTAGTTTAGCCATATTTCAGATAGGAAATGGATACCTGAGAAAATACTGAACTCTAAGATTCTTACTCTGAGTCTAAAGGCTCCATTGTATTTGAGGAATTGTCAATCCAATACAAGAAACAAGCTAAGCCCATGTATAAACTAAGAAGACACCTGTCTTAGTCAGGGTTTCTATTCTTGCACAAAACATCAGGACCAAGAAGCAAGTTGGGGAGGAGGGGGTTTATTCAGCTTAAACTTCCACATTTCTGTTGATCACCAAAGGAAGTTAGGACTAGAACCCAAGCAGGTCAGGAAACAGGAGCTGATGCAGAGGCCATGGAAGGATGTTGCTTACTGGCTTGCTCCCCCTAGTTTGTTCAGCCTGCTTTCTTATAGAACCCAGGTCTACCAGCACAGGGATGGCACCACCCACAATGGGCTGGGCCCTTCCTCCTTGATCATGAGTTGAGAAAATGCCTCACAGCTGGATCTCACAGAAGAATTTTCTCAACTAAGCCTACTTTCTCTGTGATAACTCCAGCTTGTGTCAAGTTGACACAAAACTAGCCAGTACAACACCCCAGACAGGCAGTTTATACACAGGTAGTATATGTCAGGAAAACTGGTAGCTGCCAACGGTGAATGCTTTGTGAGTCAAAGGGGAAAGTGCTCTAAGGCTTGGCCAACATTAGGAAAATATAGGGATAAGGGGTTGCATTTTGAAGTTTCCTTAAGGGATTGTAAATCATTTCTGCATGTCGTTTCTAGAAAGGCTTTTTTTTCTAATTCCATGCATAAAGGATGGAGAAATAGTTCGGTGATAAAGAGCACTGACTGCTCTTCCAGAGAACCCAGGTTCAATTCCCAGCACCCACTGCTGATGCTCACAGCAGCTTTAGGAATTATGTATTATCTTCAGTTTTGAGATATGAAAAACTATAACTTAAATTTTTCTTTTTTTTTATAAGCTATATGCCTATTTCAGAAGCTCTTCCTGTTAAACCAATTGAGGAGGGCCCACTTGTCTCCTCAGATGCCTCCAAGGCCACCAACTTTTCCACCCTTTACACTTTACTATATTTTCTTCCTCCTCTTAAACACTAAGTTCATTAGTATTAGAAAATGACTTTTCTACCTGCCTGCAATGTCTTGAGTTCCTTGTAAAGCCAGAGCAGATAAGAGGAAAGGAGAAAAAGAAGAAAATGCAGAGCATGTCAGGTTGGGTTTTTTTTTTTTTTTTCAAGGCAGTGGATTTATTCTCTGTGATATCTCAATGCTTAATATATGACATCAGTTTTGATTTGAGTGTGTGACCACAGTTGTAAAGAAGATGAGAAAGATGCAAAGGAACAAAAGGCCAAGCTGAGGCAAGTTGAGCCGTAGGAGGGGCGACCTACTCGGAAGTCATCAGAGGGAATTATGAAAGAGGGCAGGTGGAATTATTGCAAGAAATGCTTTCCGTTTCAGAGACCGGAGAGGCTCTACGAAGTTGAGCAGTGATCGAATTATATTCCAGTGTCTAGTGTTTCTAAATGACGTGAGTTGAAGGACTTGCATGGTCTCCTGTTCCCAGCATCAGAGCAGGGACTGGCCAGATCAGTTTCACCCTTCTGAAGCAAACCTAGCAGAGTGAAGACATTTCTCATGTTTGGAATATTAAGATTTCAAAACAGAGTAGACTGAGCTGCTGGCTAGCTTCATGGTGATTTCAGTTCACAGGTTTTAATGATCTACTATAAGAAATGCTGTTTAGTAGAGACTGCTTCCTAGTTTTATAGCTTGCAGCCCAGGCAACCAGGCCGTCTCCCAGCTTGCATTTTATCGTCAGGATCCAAGACCAAGTTCTGATTGGGTTAGAATTGAGCCTATTCTCAGACAGAAGAACAGTGAGCGAAGGACCCAAGTTCTCTTTTCAGCACTTCGATGTACTAGATGTTCAACATGTGAATAGCTCCCACATTCAGAATCTCACCTGCTTTGTCAAGTGGGTAGAAGGAAACCTTTCCAGTGGTTGGTGGGTGACACAATAAAATACTAGCAGGATTTTTAAAAAGAAAACCGTTTGTAAAATTCTATAGTGCTACACTCACTAATATTGCAAACTACCTGAAATAAATGACAGTTTTATCCTTCCTCCTCCTCCTCTTCTTCTTCTTCTTCTTCTTTTGGAGCAAAGGCTTTTTAGTGACTATATTTTAAAATACACCAGAGAATCACGCAATACTGCCTGAATTGGATTTGATCCTGGGTGACAAGTCTGCACACACCTTTCCAGTTGGGCCTGTGATTGCAGAACCTTTCACCTTGCCTTTTTTGTTTACCATGACCCCTGCATTTTACTTAAAATAAAGAAATAACCCATCTATTCTTTAGTATGACCTTTGTTGTGAAATTACCACCGCTAGATAGACCTTTTCTCCTCACTCTGGTCTGCCATGCCCTCACCATGTCACACACACCAGCAACCGGAAGTATGTTCAGCCATCCGTTGATTCCCTTCCTAGTTTTCTGGCTCCTGGATTGTCAGAAAAGTTGGTCATAACTCCTACTAGAAGAACCAGGGAAATATGGAAATTTTCTTCAGAGGACCCACCATGACCTTGCTTCAACCTCTTGCTTGAGAGCCCAGAAAGAATCAGAAAGGAGAGACATTTTCTTCTTATTGGCAAAGACAAACCATAGAAACAGACCCCAAAATTGCAGTGCAAAACCTTATCATTCATGCTCTTCATTTCCTTAACTGACGGGAGTCATTAACATGGTGTAAGTGTTTTCTGGGACAGAAAGTGTCTTTTATGTCCCTTCACTGTCAACTGAGTAAGAATGACATACTCAGTGTTCTAGATGCCAGAGACAGGAAGCAAACAGTGGCCATGTCGATGGTGATAAATATCCAGTATGCCTTGGGCAGTTTCCAGGTACCAAATTTGATATACTCTACATTCCCAATCTTTATCGCCTCTCCAAAATGATATATTTGTTACCTCATTCCACAGATAAGAAGATATGGTTTAAAGACACTCAATAATTTTCCAACCTTACACAGTGGCTTATCAGAAACCTTGCCCATCTCTAACCCCTCCACCTTTCAATACTGTGCCACATTGCCCCAAAAACCATAATCCTTGTTCTCACAGAGCTTATAGGTTAGTGAAAAATGGAGACAGTGTATCAGACAAGTAGAATAAGTACCTCCACTTGTCAGAGAACAGCAATCGCTAAGCCTGCTGGTCATTTCCCAGGAGCCTGGACCAGATATGCATCTGTAAAACCATGAGTACACAAAGTTTTCTCTGAGTTGCTGACAGCCAGCCTCTTTGCACTATTCATAATATCCCCACTCACATTCCTCGAAGACGTTATGTATGTTTTCGAGATATTTTGCATTCACTGACTTATTGGTCCTCCCAGCAGACATTTGAGATGATTGGCTAGGGACCATTATACCAACTTTACATGTGGAAACTTAGCCACTAAGAGAGAAGGTCGTGTGGAGGATGATTAGATTCATGCCAAGACCTTACTAACATTTAATCTTAATGGAATGTCACCTAGTATTGTGGTCCAATGTTTTAATAAGCTGATTTATTTACTAGCCAAGTGTGCAAATTGCTTCCAAAGTTGTCTCGGGATAGTATTGTAAAGACCCTGATTTCTACAAAGATTCCCCCCCAAAATCAAGTATTTTGTGCGTATCTCTAAATACATTCTGCTTCTGAGTTTAGAGAATTTAAATTCAGCCCTACTTAGCCATTGGATTATACTGCCCTGACCTTTATATAATTAAAGCATCTACTGTGATCATATTGACAATTAAATAGCAAATGCTGGTCCCAGGTAGTATTGCTTAAGGATGCCTGGTTCAAACAGCCTGTGAGTATCAGAAATTCGAAATGCACAGTACTGTTTTCAAGGGCAAGAAAAGCTGCTCCCACACGTTCCCTGATAGTCTATGGGATTGGTGTCCATTATGAAAAGTCTTCAGAGACTCTGGCATTGTTTCACTTGCTGATTATAGCCAGCGTAGTTTTAAATGCTGAAATGTGATTTTGTTTGTTTTCTTTTTTTTGTTTGTTTTATGATGCTGGGGATTGAACCCAGGGCCTTGTTTATATGAGACAAGAATTGCAGCTGAAATCCTTGGCTTTCTGAGACAGGATCATGCTATGCAACCTAGGCTATTCCAGAAGTCACCATGTATTCAGGCTAGCTTAAAATCTGTGACGCCCAGCAGCCTCTTAATTTCTGCCACTACCTTTCTTTTTATTTTGCTTCACCAGAAGGTACCCAACCATCTAGCCAGGGGCAACTCCAGGCAGGCATTGACTTTTATTGCAATTGTCACTTTGTAAGGGACAAAAATGATTACAGCTGACATGTAGGTCTCAGTGGTCACAGAGGATAAGCAGAATGCAAATGGCTGGATTCTGTGTAAAGCCTTGAAAACTCGGTCACTGTTTTAAGGCCTGTTCCTTTCTAAGTTCCATCCAGGGCTGTTAATGCCTCCTTTGGGTATGCCCAGGCTGAATTGTGTTGTGATCTTACATATTGACCTCAAAAGTTGAAGGTGTGACCTGACAGATCTGAGGACTATTACTGGGTCAGCGAAGTAGAAATTCAGTACAACCTGCAACCCATGTTCATGTGATGAGCAACAGCAGAAGGAGCTGGGGCAGGAAGGCCAACCCCTCTTGGATTTGAATAGATAGCACTTAAGGATATCAGAGCAAAGCTTTGGATGCTGTAATTGTATGAGCTACTAAACCCTACTCTGTCCCACAAGATATGCTTTCAGAAACGCAGCTGGGGTTATAGTACTGTGAAGTGTGAACTTGATTCTCGCTGTCTCACTTCTGAGTAGTTTGGGTTGTTCCCTGTCTCTGAGCTGCTACAGATTCTAGACCCAGAATTCCATGCTCACTGTTCCTCTCCCTTGCAAACTCCTACTTGGTATTTGCTGGCGTGTTTGCTGACTGTGGGTTTGATTACTTGTTCCTCCCTCTGTGTTCCCTTAGGTCTTTATTGCATGCCTCTGGAGTGGCAATAAGCATGCTGCATTCCAGTGATTTTTACTCTCTGCTATAATTCAGATTTAGAATGTCCTCCCTAAAGCATATACGGTGAAAGTTTGGTCCTCAACTTAGTGCTATTAGAAGATAGTGAAATTTTTAAGAGGGCAACTGGGAATTCTGGCATACCACGAATTCCTCTTAGAGGATAAATAAACGGGTTTTAAGATGGTAGTCTATCCTTGCTCTCCGCTTCTCAGACACCAGGAGGTGAGAGTTTCTTCAGCTATGTATTCCTTCCATGATATAAGGTGACTCTAACACAGTCCTCAAAGCAAACAGACCATTGACTCTGAATCCATGAAGCAAAAAATGCATGTTTTCCTCTTTCTAAGTTGCTATATCTCAGCTATTTATTACAGTAAGAGAAAAGTAACTAGTGTGTTTTCCTTCACTGCATTAGACAATAATCGTGCATGGAGACCTTGCTGTCTTATGCAGCAGACAGATAAATACTTATTAAAAGAGAAAGTGTAAAAGAGGAGGGACGGATAGAAGGGAGGTGAAAAAGAAAGAGAGGGCAGAAGGGAAGGAAAAAGAGGGAAAGAAGAGAAGAGGGAGAATTTAATGGCTATTCAAAGAGAAATAGCAGGGGGAAAGAGACTTTTTCACATGGTAGTCCCATAGGAAATAGGAATAACCCTGCCTCCAACTCCACATATGAAGAAATCCTGTTCATTTTGCAGCATCTTAGTCAAGTGACTACTTTGGATCTGATAAGATATATATTGACTCTTGGTTTTCTGTTGATTCTGAAGAGGCTCCTAGAAAGATTTAATAAGAGTGGCAAAGATAAATAAGTGTACAGGTAATAAACTCTAGATTACATAAGCAAACATTACTCAATTACATTCCTATTAATATACTGACTCTGTAATGCATTTTTGAGATATTTAATTATCAATTTGACAAGATAATCTAGGAGTAGTTAATGATTATACCAGTAAATTGTTTTTTTAAAAAAAAATCACTGACAATTATTAAGTCTCATAACAGACATCAAATTAACTTGCTAGAGCTGTCTGGTTAAATAGACAGCAGTTAATTATGAGGTACTTACACATGCTTCACGTTTTAATGTGCACGTCTTTTTAATGGTGTAGCATCAGCAGTGTTGTGTAAGGGAACAGTTTGCCCACAAGGCATTTTCAGCGTCCATGTAGTATGATGACCGAACAGGCAAGAACTTGATTCTTCACACTGAGCCGCCTATGTTACTTTTCATCAGGGAACAGGACACTAGAAATTCTGAAACAACATTAAGCGTCTTGGACTTTCTAGTCTAGCCAAAAGAAGAATAATCTCATACCAACATGCAGGCCTTCTTTAAAGTGTCTACCAGGCAGCTGAAGATTGCTGGCTATACTAGTTGAGAAGAGATTTGAAGCCAATAGGCCAGCCTTGGCCCATTGGCCTCTTGGGGAATCAGAATCTCTCTGTTTCAGCTCGTCACCTACCTGGGGCCTGTGATTCCCAAGGACTCCCTATCTGCTCCTGGACAGACAAGATTTCATTCCATAAACAGTCAAGAGAGATTTTACAGAGTGCCCAAGATTTGGTGTTTCTCTGGAGATGATTTCCCCGGTCCACGTTTCAGAATCATTTCTACCTGTGACTTCCTCTTTCTCATCACTATTTACATTCTCTGGCTCCTGCCCTCCTCCGTGAGCTCTTACAGAACTAAGTTTTACCACTGATGGCACAAACTAAATGTTCAAGAAAATATTTGTTCTGCTGAGATAAATTAAAGTGAGTTGGATTGAATCCAGTCAGAGTGAATGGGGCCTTTGGATCCAAGCACTTCCAGTTATTGGAAACAGCAGAAGACTCATTTGTAGACTGTGTCCAAAGGGCTGTGATTGAACTCAGTGTCATCTCCATGCCACGGGGAGCACTGCTCCGCCTTCCGGTACCCCCTCTGAGTAAAGAAACTCAAGACGGTCGTAGAGATAGAAATTTTGTACCTAGAACAGACTCCATGGACTTGGAAAGAAAACAACTTTAAAATACAGAATCGTCATTTTGAACATCATGCCTCCACCAAGATTTATCACAAAAAAAGTATCCCATTCATTCAATAGGGAGCATGAGGGGTTGGCAAGATAGCTCATTGGCCAAAGGCGCATGCTTCCAAGACTTGCAGCCTTTGGAAGTCACATTAGGAGAGAACTAAGTCATAAGAGTGTCCTCTGCAGGTGTGCTATAGAATACACATATGCATGCGAAAACACATATATACACATGTGCATGCGAAGAAAATAAATAAATAATGTGAGGAAAAGAAACTGAGCTTCACAAAAACAAATGAAGAACATGCACTCAGGTGAGATATATGAACTTGTAGGGTTTGAACATTTTTTTTCATGTGGGGAGGAGGGATTTATGTTATATTTTCAATTTTGTTATTGCCCCTTCCTTAATACATACTTGACGGTGTTGTTGTGTGGTCCTGTTAGCACTATGAGCTGTTGGCCATTTGGTAGGCAAGACTTAGCTAAATGTTGTCTTTGATACTATTGGAAAGGCCTTTTCTTAACCAGTTATCACTAAAAGAAAGGATGCAAGCTTGCAACAAGATTAAAGACCTTTCCTGGAGTTGGATAGAATGTGTTCCTGTGGAGAAATCACAAAGGCTGAATTCTAGCCCCGATTCAAACCCATTCTAACAGTAGCAGCTAACATATAGCACATGTTTCGAGTCATGTACTGCATTTATCTCATTCCAAGCTCAGAAGGCATGGTCTCTTCGAGCATCCTTTTGGCAGACAACTTGTGTTTATTCAATGTCATATTATACATCTTGATGACCTCAATGGCACATCTCTCTGAGGCCATCAGTAATGGACTCATAATGAATTTCACTCCTCCCAGCAGAGGTTAAGTGGATCTAGGCAACACAAAGTCAGCCCCCAGACATTTCAAAGTATTCCAAGGATAGCAAACAAATCCTTGTGTATGGGAGGCTTTACAGCTGTTACATCAATGTAATGTTGGTGGAAGTCGAAAATCTACCTCATCAATTTCATATGCTCATTGGTTCTGTCGTCATGACATTCGCTCTGTTTTATAACTAGCTTTCTACACTTAATATATTATAGTGATCATCTTTCCTTATTGCCACAATCCATCAATATAGTTTTCACCACTGCATAAACAACCAGTAGTAAGCACCAAATGATATTTGGCAAAAATATCACAATAAAACAATGCCTGTGTTACTGATGCCTAGCGAGTGCTTCATGTGATTGCTAAAGATGCTGGTGCCATGAGCATCTTAGTACGGTTCCGTTGTTTCTACAGCACACATTATCGAGAAGACATGAAAAAGGGTGTGTGAATATCTTGACAAAGACAGCACACTAGTGGCCCAAAAGCAGGCATGTAGACCAGTAGAACAGTTTAGAACCTAGGGAGAAACCCACCCAACTATGATAACGTAGGTGGCTACTGTCTTTGCATTTGTTTTGTTTTGTTTTAAGACAGAGTCCCTCAGCATAGCCCGGGTTGTCCTGGAACTCACTCTATATACCAGGCTAGCCTTGAACTCACAGAGATTTCCCCTTCTCCTCCAACCCAGTGCTGGGATTTCGGGAATGCACTACTAGATCTATTAACCTAGGTTTCTGATAACAATGTCAAAAATATACGAAAGAAAGATAACCTATTTCACACAGAGAAAGGGAAACTGAGACCCATATCTCTCACTTTGCACAAATCAGTTTAAGTGTCCTAGAAACTGTAATATAAAACCTAAAAGGATGAAACACAAGAGGAACACATAAAGCACATTCACGTTGTGCATAGGGGCTAGAACTTTCTGAAGAGAACTCCAGTAGCACAGGAAATAACCCTAAGATTCAACACATGTGGCTACATAAAGTCAAAGGTTCTTCGTGGTAGAAACTTTACTGCCTACAGAATGAGAGAAGATGTTTTCCAACCATACCAGACAGGGGGGTTATATCTAGAATATAGGGAACACCTGCCAAATTAAACAACCATACCTTCCCCTAATCAATAATTGAGCTACTAAAATGAATGGCCAGTTCTCAAAAGAACTACCAATAGAGAGTACATATTCCAAAGAGTATTTCACACCTTTAGTCCCTAGGTAAATGCAAATTAAAACCACTTTGAGATTCCATTTCAGGTGAGTTAGAAGAGTTAAAATCAAAAACCAACAACAACAAAAGCAAATGCTGTCAAGGATGTAGGGAAAGAGGAATCTTTATCCCTACCGGTAGGAATATAATTTTGAATAGCTCATATGGAAATCAATGTGAGAGTTCTCAAGTGGTTAAAAATATAATTTACCATAACCCTACCTGTATAACTCACGGAAAAATGACTTCAAGGACTGGGGATTGTGTCCCAGAGATACCTGTGCTCCATGCACATTTCTCCTCTATGCCCAGACACAAAGAAGCAGATGAATAAAATCTATGACTCATATACATGATAGAATTTTATTTGGCCATTGGGAAAATGAAATCATGAGATTTGCAGGCAATGGATGAGTCTGGAGAGTACTGTGAAGCAAGGTAACTCAGAGACAAGGAAGGAAACCTTGCATGTCGTTTTCCTTATGTGCATCCGAGTTCATAATGCTTGCCTGTGCTTGCCTGGCTGGGGATTCAGAATGTACTGACCGTAGCACTAGAAAGAAGACCTGGACAGGGAAAAGAGGTATTGAAGAAAGTGGGGCACGAATGACATTAAAGGGAAAGAGGAATGGAGTCAGTGGGTGGGAGGGCACGAAGGAGGGACAAAAGAGATGAGGGAGAAGAGAAAGGGGTCAACAAAACAAATTTTGTTTGAAATCGAATCCTGTGTAAGCTAATTGAAAACTAACATTAAGAAAAGAAAAAGAAAGTATAATGTTGGTAATGTCCTCAATTGCTCCTGCACTTCTGAATCCTTAAGACATTGAAAAGGGTCTGGTTCCAGGTTTTGAGTGAATCTGACTGGTTTGCTAACGCGGACAAACCTTAATTGAGGGCTTCAAAGCCCTGGCTCTGAGGCAACATTTATGTGGTGTCAAGAGGACAGGGGTCTGTGTGAAATGCCTGTTAACACAGACCTACTGGGAAAAAAAGGAAAGAGATCAAAGTCTCAAGGGGTCAGGCCTCAGGAGGCATTGGGCAAAGCAGTCTTGGATATCACTTTGATGTCTGACTCTCAATATTAAGAAAATGCTTTCTGTAAAATACACCCAGTGGTCCTTGCTTTCTCTATGTCAACAAGAGGCTGACTCCAAGGGACAGGTGCTAAGAGATGATGGGATCGGGAACTCAGAGCACCTGCAAAACTCATGTGTCGTGTCTTAAGTTTCGCTGAAAACTCACGAGTATTGAAGCAACACATTTAACAATCTGTTCACATTCTTATAAAAGGAGACAGCTTGTTAGGCATACATAGTGGCTCGTGCCTGTGACCTCATAACCTGGTGACTGAAGCAGGAGGATCATGAATCCAAGGTCATCCTTATCTAGAGAGTAAGTTCCAAGCCAGCTTAGGTTACGAAGCAATGGAGACATAACTAGTAGTTAATTTAACTAGGAAATGTGTAGCATTGGTTGCCAGTGTGTAAGTGAATCCTTGATTGTTCTTATTATATGCTTGGCCTTTTCCCCTTCAGTCCAACACAAAGGCAGAGACCACTAGAGGTCAGGCTTTTTGCATCCCTCTCCTTGAAGAAACTAATTCAAGGCTTGTGTTAGCTGTGAGAAAACAAGAGTCTTCTAGACCAGCAAGCAGCACCACACTTAATGTCTGTGATAAACTGTTCTGTTTCCATGGATATCTAAGAAACAAAGATTCCCTAATCCTCTGTGTCCGTCCTCGTGGGTGTCATTTTAATCTGTCTCCCATAGCAGTGTCCCAATGGAAACGGTTAATCATGAACTGTGCCCTCTGCACAAGAAGGGAAGTGCTACTCCATCCATAGAGCTGCAAGATAGGAGTTTAATTCAATAAATAAGCAGCATAATTAGACTGCAGCCTGGGTGACCCGAAATCACGTGGTCAGGGAATGGCTAGGATGGGATCAAAAGTAGACATTACACAATTCCAAAGCCTGTGCACTCACCACAAAACACTGACTCTTGCAAACTTCTAGACTCTTCGTGCTACAAAGAGCCATCATTCTTGAAGGCATTGGAATTAGAGATGAAGGGAGATTTTTTTTTCCCCCAAGGATATAGAGAACAACTTGCCTTGGTCATAGGTTAAAAGTTAGCTCAAGAACCCCTTTGATTCTCTCGACACAAGCTTCAATACTAAGTGTGAAGAGTTAAGGGCGAGGAAGACAGTTAACCCACAAGCAGTAAAAATTAAATGTGTTCCGATGTGTTGGATGAAATCTTGGGAACCTCATGTGCTCCACCCTCTCCCTGATAACAGCTGCGAGTGTTTGCTTTCCTTCTCTAACATCTGGCCAGCCCCTGTGTAAACAGCGTGGAGGTCAGCGTAGGGAAGAATCCGAATGATCCATTTCTATGTCTCCTAAGGACACGAGGAGCTTGGTCAGAGTCTGAGACAGGAATTTCTTCTATGCTCTATGATGGTGTAAGCAGCAGTTTCCAGTGGCGCTCTCTAATGTCCTGCTAGCCGTCTGCTCCTCGTTTCTTTAACTAATCTCTACCAACTGGGTTATTTTCTAAAACAAAAACTAAAAACAATTAATAAATAAATGTATTTCTCACAGTCTGGAGGTGGAGAAGTGCAAAAGGTCAAAGGGCCACGTGTGCTGAGGGCCCTCTTTGCTGATGGCTCTCCCAAGGTGACACTGCACATCTCAGGAAGTGACAGAGAAAGACTGCCAGGCTGAAATCTCTCTTCCTCTGCTTATGAAGCCACCACTAAGACAGTCTCCACTCTGGGGACTACGTTACGGCCCATCTGTGCCACTTACAAACACAGTGAAAGTAACTTTGAGGATTATTTCAGTATGAGGCTTAGAAGGTTCAGGCATTGACATCTTAGCATTTTCCTGTAATTCCTTTTCATGCCGTGGTGGAAAAAGCAGTTCACCAAAGGTCTAGTTGGATGTTGCTAAGAGCTCTGGAGGATTTGGGTTCCAGTGTGGGCTCCACCAGTGACTGGTCATGAACCTTTGGGACATTCTTCTTTTCGGGTTTCAATTTACTACTTGGGCAATGAGATAGTGGAGCCCTCCCTAAGGTTTCATAGAATGTTACTATTTATTTTTAAGACCTATTCTTAACAGTTACCTTGGCCCTGTGATCATCCCAGGAGGACATTCCTAGCTACTGCCTCTCTTGGTCTACAGGACATGCACTTCAAAGATTATCAGCCCTACAATTCCAGATTTTGGTAGCAAGCAAACTCCTCCCAAAGAATAAGTTCACACTAACATCAGTGTTAAAGACAGAATTCAATCAACAACAGCTTGCCTTCAAAAGGCTATTTATGGGAGGCCTTCTTCTTATTCAAAACTCACACACACATACACACGGGGGGGGGGGAGAGGGAGCGAGGGAGAGAGGGAGAGAGGGAGAGAGAGGGGGGGAGGGAGAGAGGAGAGAGAGAGAGAGAGAGAGAGAGAGAGAGAGAGAGAGAGAGAGAGAGAGAGAAGGAGATTATTTACCCAGACATGCTTAATTTAAAACATGACTTAGATATTCAAATATGCTTTTAAAGTTCCCTAATGTATGTTCTTCTTCTAAAAAGTGTGCTGAAGTTATGGTCTTCTTTGGAATAAATATGCTAATTAAATATACTAAATGAAATGCAAGCACAGTAATGAGTCACTGAACTTACAAATATGCTTTGAATTCCAAAAATATTCCATCCGGTGTGGTAGGCAGTGAGTCGCTGACAGAGAGCGTACCTGAAAGAATAATAAAATCTGAACATAGAACTTGAGCTATGTTATGAAATTATCACTTGTAATCCATCAAGAAGCATCGATACCAAAGGATTCTTAATTTATCTTCTCTTTTGATATTCCTCTTCTTTTTTTCATTATACATCCCAGGCATAGCCCACCTCCCTCCTTCTCTCTCAGTCCCACCCTTACAAATCCCTTCCCCCACTGCCCCTGAAGTCTCAGAAGAACTAAGCACATTCTCTCCCAGTGTGGCCCAACCAGGGAGTCCAGGTAAGGGAAGGAGGTCCAATGGCAAGGAACAGAAATGGAGACAGGCCCAGCTCCTTTTGTTAGGGGACACACATGAAGACCAAGCTGCACATTTGTAGGGGATCTAGGCCAGCTCCTGCATGCTCCCTGGTAGGTGGTCTAGACTCTGTGAACCCCCATGGTTCCAGAATAGTTGACTGTGTAGGTCTTCTTTTGGTGTCCTTGGCCCCTCCTGCTAGTTCAGTTTTATCCCCACTCTTCCACAAGTTACCCCCAGCTCCTCTTGATGTTTGGCTGGGGGGTCTCTGCATCTGCCTGTTTTCTTTGAAACCATGTGATGATCTTTTAGCATTAAATTAACACACTGAAATAGAAATGGAGAGGCATAAGGGCCTCATGGATTGCATACATCTTATTTTAGGATGGTGTTTAAATAGAGGTGGCTCAGAGTTTCCCAGTGTGGTAATCTCCCCTCCCCCTCTCCCCCTTCCCCTCTTTCTCTCCCTTCAAATATATTACCTCCCCACCCAAAGCACCCAACCCCCTTTACCTCCAATCCTTTCAGAACTCCAGTTGGTTCTACTTCCAAGATGGCTGAGGACGTCGGGGTCCTGATGTCATCCAGCAGAGGGCGCTCTTGGAGCAGATTTAGGTACAGCCATGGAAAACTCTGGGAGGACAAGGACAGTTTCCTGTAGAACAGGGTGGCCGTGTTATCTGGGTTTCACAGTGACTTAAAGGAGAGCTTATTGGTTCTCCTTGAGTTGCCTTAAATTTTCTGCTTGTTTTCACAAAATTCTATGCAGTTGTTTTAGAGCTACATTTAGTTGGAGGGGGTTGGAGAACTAATTGCTGAAAAAAATTAAAAGCTATAGATTCAGAAGTACACCAAAGTGAAAAGTACAGTAAAGCTACCAAGGATAGCAAATATCAATCAAATATCAACCAAGGCAGGTGTGAGTGTCAGAGACATCCAATCGGCTCAAGATGACCCCATCTATCTCTCCCTCTCTCTTGCCAATCACAAGAGAACATATTTTTCTCTTAAAAGCAGTAGCAGATATTATGGACAGAGCTCAAACAACAGCACAAAATCAACACTGGATCAGAAATAGATAATAGAGATCCACAAAAAATGTCAGAGCGCAAGAACAATCTTGATAATCATAATCTAGCAAAAGTTATCCAGTGGAACCCAGAGACCAATGTCCAACAAGTAGCTGATAAATAAAAACGAACACCAAGGAGCAATGGTCATCTGAGATTTAGCCCTGGTTCTAAAACTTTCTGTCTCTGTTTCTTTGGTCAGGTCCCATAGGTAAGCTTTTTAAAGTCTCATTGTCCTTATCTCAGAGAGTTGGACTGTAGAATCCATGAGATAAAATTCGTGTCTCATGTTCTAAGTTTTGAGACTAACATATTAGAATTGAAATCTAAAATTTCCTTAGGAAGTTCATGTAATGAAGAGTAAAGGTGTGGCCAGACATTATTATTATGTGACTGAACATGAACTTGGGGGATGATGGCTTTCATCCAGGACTTTGACATATCTCACTTCAATGTCTTTTCACCCTTTGGTCCTTACCAGTGTAAGGGTTGGCAACATCATTTCTTAGCTTGTTTGTAGACTCCAAGACTACAATGACTTTTAAAGTCATTTACAGGTGACTGGAAGTCACCAGTCAATCAGCGACAGTGTTGATATTTCTAAGAGCAGAATGAAAGAACCAGGAGACACTTCAGAGCCTGACTTCTCCACATAATGGTTCAGTACACATCAGCCACAGATCTCAAGGTCATACTTGGAACACAGGCTAAAAATGTACCTTCTACCCAGTCACCTTCTTACTCACAGTCCCCATGACCTAAATGGAACTATTTACATAGGCTTTTCCTGTTTAGCCTTGGCTTCATGTGCTGCTTCTTACCAATAATAATGATAATAATAATAATAATAATAAATGATAATAATAATGTTAGTGATTTCAGTGGCAGCTGGTATCTGCTATTGAGCTGTGAAATAGAAATCTATGGTCCTCTTTCCACTGAGGACCTAGGTTGGTTTCAGTCAGTCCAATGGTCTTAAACTCAAAGTCCTTCACTTACCACATTGACTTGGGTCTAGCTAACCTCTTCTCATTCATGTGCTTGTGTATATAACCCTCCTTGAAACAACAGTGTCTAAATTGAGAGTGTTTTGATGCCAACTCAAAGCGGGCATATAAGTATACATTCTCAAACCCAAGGACAAAGGAAACAATTCCAGGACAGTGATGAATGAATCTTTACCTAAAGGTCCTTAGGTAACTTTGATAGCACCATTATAATTACCTCCTACATCAGATCTCACAGCAAACCTTATCATATAGCAAACTGGACTTCCAGGGCTCAGTTCTAAGCTGCACCCAACTATAAAGCTTTCTGGGACCCTAATGAAGGATACAGAGTTAAGGAATGACAGGTTAGGATGGATGCAAATGTTTCAGATGAGGTAGAAAGTAAATGGCAAACAAGTCTAGACAGAACTCAGTGGCCCAGCCCTGAAAATATACTATGCTGTGGCATAGATAAAGATCTTCGTGCTCCAGACACCTTGGGACTCTTTTCCACTAGATCTAGCTAAGATGTTGAGCTGGGAAGGCTTCCTCCCTAGAGGACAAAGTTTTGGAGTTGGTTTTGTGCCTTACAAGTCAGTTACCTCCTTCCCACCTCTTCTGTCCAAGCGCAAGCAAGTTCTCTCAAGCACGCACACGCGCACACACACATGGTTTTCATAGATACATCATGGTTGAACTAGCAGGGAACTATCACTTATATTCTAAAAGAGGAAAAGCAAAGTCTGAATGGATCGACGTTGCTGCAATCCATTGCCGCCGTCCACCCAACAGCCAAGAGCTCACTGAGACACACTACAGATCCTGCCACTGCCTACTTCAATGACAGGTGTTGACATCCCATGACCTTCAGAAATAGCTTCTTGGCCCAACCTAGCACTGAAGTCCTCCACACTCTGCCCCCATCCCTGTCCCATGTACCTGCTCTTGAGTTCGGGCTTTTCACCTCCTGACTCTTGCCTCCACTCAAGCAGACCATCAACATCCCCACCTCCTCAGGTAGGCTGACCCCATACCCATTTCCAGTTCCTAGGATGCTGTTGCCAGTGCACCCAGAAGCCACGGGAACATCCGAAGGGAACCGCCCACACCTCCCATCTCTGTGCCTCGCCAGAAAGTAGAAAAAAACACATTTGCAGCTAATTTTTACTTTAATAATATTTTTGTGTAATTATTAAGGACTCTTAAAACTTCCCGTCTCTCCTGCATGGTAGGAATAATAAACATGCTCGTTTTATGGGGTGGGGGGGTGACGGAAGTGAAATCTTACTCACAGAAAGGGAGTATGATTCATCTCCAGCAAGCAGTGAGTCAGTTGAGATGGTCCAGGCGCCCTGACACTGGAGTGTGTGGGGTGGGGACATAAACAAGGCCAGGAGTCTTGTCTGCTGTCACTTCCAAGCCTTTGATGTCTTCTGTAGCTTCATGTTTCTCACCCAGGCTCACTTTTGATTGAGTTGTTTATTGTGATAAAAACAAGGGGCTCGGTCTTTCCTAAGTTCTGAAAAGAACCTGAAATGTTTAATGTTTACATGTTTTACTAAGAGCTCTGAGCTCCCCCAAAATATGGGATTCTTGGGCAACTTGTAATGAGAATTCTGAAGATTTGCGCAGTGAAAAATATTGGGCAGGGCCCAAAAATCCAGCTGAGGTTGGAAACAGGTGGCGCTCTTCCCCGGTGTCTCGGACCTCTTGTTTAACACCTAGTGACAGTTTTTCTGTGTAGGTTTCAGAAGCATAAGAAGAACTGTGATGAGCTACTTCTTGTGGAATCGGAATATTAAATTCTGGGAAAACTTGCCAAAAAGAAAGTGATAGAGGCTCTTCCTGCAGGCTGTCCCAGGGGAGGGAGAGGAGAATGAACGGAAACCTGTCTCCACAAGGCTGGTGAGAACAGTAGGGCTGGCCAGCCCCAGGACATCCCTCAAGGCAATCTACCGCTTTTACCAAGCCAGCCGCTCACATAAAGGCTCTCAGTAAGTAGACTACATAATATGCAACCCAAGCCAGACATTTTAGGCTCATGGAGGAAGCTTTTCATGATTCCAGGCTGTGGTGGCACACACCATTAATCCCACCACTCAGGTGACGGGGGCAGGCAGATCCTGAGTCTGAAGCCAGCCTGGTCTACAAAGCAAGTTCCAGGATGAACAACCAGGACTACACCGAGAAACCATGTGTGTGTGTGTGTCTGTGTGTGTGTCTGTGTGTATTCATATATATATATATATATATATATATATATATATATATATATGGATATATGAATAAATGGATATATGGATATATGGATATATATATATATACTTATATTAATATACATATATATGTATATGTGTGTGTGTGTATATATATATATATATATATATATGCATAAAGGCCTAAACAGAGAAGGCAAATGCTGGATGGTCTTTGCTATCAGTGTTGATCTTGACAAGGACTGATTTCTACCCATGGAGCAACAACACTCATGTAAGAGTTAACATACGCACGAAGGGACTGGTTATCTGGAGACATGAGTAAATCTCTGAAAAACTGAAAGAAGGCAGCGCGAGAGAGGCGTGGGCACCCAAGCTGAGATTTCATGGCTACAGAGGAATTGATGGCACGGCAGTAGGAAGTCAGGCAGAGGTCATCAAGCCCAGAAACTAGCGTTTGTGGGATGCTCAGGGAAAAGCAGTCAATCCCATGCCGGGTTGGACCAAACACCGCAGTAGACAAGCTGACTTCTGTTTCTAAGCATGGTTTGCCAAGTCAGCTCTCCCCAGGGTTTGCTTTGTGACCAGCCACTGCTAGTCTCTGACTGGCAAGTGGTCTTCTCTGTCAGTCAAAGACATCTGAGGAAGACACCACTTCCGGTTTCACCACCAAGCACTCTCTCACTCTCTAGCCACCTGAGAGATGGGTTCGGACATTCACCGGAAGTACCTTTTTTGGCAGTTCATCGTGGCCAGATAACTGAAGGGGGTGGGTTTTAATGGCTCTCCCCTTTTGGTATTTCGCCTTTGTGAGCCGGTCTGGGCTTGCTTTCCAGGACCAGTTTCCAGAGTTCCTTAGGACTCTGGGGCTTTCAGAGTCCTTAAGGTCACAGGATCAAAGAGGGACTTTCTCCTTTGGCCCTTGAGACCACCTGGAGAGGTAGGCTGGGAAGGGGTGCGCAGGTAAGAGCAGAGAGAGGACCGACATCCGGGAGGAGTTCCCATCAGCCGGGTTCTGCTTCTGGAGCTCACTAAGTATTCCAGTGGGCTCTCAGGAAGGAAGGGAAGGGTAAAAGAAGGAGGAGTAGCAAGCAGAAAAGGGGAGGAGCAGAGAGTGCCTAAGGACTCAACTAGAACTTTCTTTTTCCGCCCCACCTCCAGCCTTACCCCTCCCTTATTATTTCCTCGCAACGGGGTGGGGGGGGCGGGGATGGGTCTGAGGCTGTGCGGTAGGGTAGGGCGGTGGGTAGAGCAACATCTTCACAGATGCTACAGCTTGGCCCTGCAGGGCCGCTGGGCCTTAGAAAGGCCACTTGTAAACTCTTGGTTCCGAGCAGAGAGGCAGCCGGGAGGAGCTGGGGTGCAGGCAGCGGGGAGGAGACCGGTTTGCCTTCAGTGCCTAGAAATCAAAGCAGCCAACCTTGGGCCCTTTCTTCCCTTCACACTGAGGCACTTTTATTGGCGAGATGAAGGGAGGCAGAGAGGGCCTACAGCCCTCGCTTCGCTTTTGGAGGTTAATGACCCAGTTAGCAGCTCTTGGCTGAGTTTCCGACATTTTGCAGACATCAAGCCCCGCGCCTCTGCCAAGTACATTCTGTTCCCTGGAGCCCATCCAATGCATCTCAGATTACTATGTAATGCGACAAAGAGGGAGAGGTGGCTGGGAGGGGCCCGGAGAACTGGGCGGGGTAAGCGGGCGGTAGCCAGGAGGGCCTGACGCAGAAGCAGGCTGGCGGGGAAGGGGATGCCACTCTAAATACAGCTGCTCCTGGGTAGTCACATCCCTCAAGGGGCTTCTTAGCTAGAGAGAGAGCCCGAAAGGAGGGTAGACAGGCCCTGTCCTCCAGAAATCCTGTCCTGAAGAGCACGGCACGCTGCAGGACGCAGATGGGGGTGGAGTGCAATATAGGAGACCCGGCGGGGACAGGGGGAGGAGACATCCAAGGCTCCGCCCCAAAAGCTGCACCACGCCCACCCCAGCAGCTCCAGGGGTGAGCAGCCTGCTAGCTAATTATAGACCTGAATGGAAAGCGGCGCTTTTGAATGGTCTTGTTGCTCGCACTGCCTTGGGAGTCTGAGGAGCAGGTGCGGCCCTGCTAGATACAAAGCGATTCATTTAAAAGCCCTGGGTCACGTACGCTCACTTACTGACACACAGGAATCCTTGTGCGCTCCACTACCCAAAGGATTCCAGAACTGTTTAGAAGAACTTGAGCTCAGGGCAGAAACCAAGCAACTGGAACCACTTCACCACCACACTTTAGTAATCTCGTTGAGAGGATCAGAGAGTGTACTCGGCCTTCTCAAATTGTTGAAAAGTAGGGTCTTTACAGTTTTACAGCTAGAGAAACTGAGGCTGGGACAGATTCTGAGACATGTTTGTGAAGGCTGGAGAGTCAGTGTGAAGCTAAACCAAAGCGTGCCCCCCCCCCCCCCCGCCAACCCCTTCCTCTGCTTGCCCAGATTGGAACGTGAAGTCTCCAGATGATCCTGAACATCTCCTTCAAGAATACCCCTTCTTCCTAAGTGTGGCACCTGCCTGGTGCACTTTCCATCCTTGAGTCCCACCAGTAAACCATCCGAAGCCAGTTCCAGGCCTAGGAACTGACAATGCTGGAAACTGCTCATTTTTCCCGTGTGTTACCAATGAGTCAATCTGATATGGCGCTGTCAGCACAATGTCAAATGAGGAACTACAAACAGTGGGGGCAAAACTTTGTTCCCTGTCAGCATCTCACACCCACCTCGGGTTCACACTCAGAGCTAGCCAAGACTTTTCATGACCGTGGTGACCTACTGCAGTCTACATAAGGACAATTGAGTCAGTGCCCATGGATGGGATCCTCGAAGAACGACTTGCAGGGAGGAAATGACTAGTCCATGGTCATCTGATGATGACTATGTATGAAGGCAGCACACTTCTCTCTTAGGTCAAACCACAAGCCCACTCAGTGACAGAGAAAGATCACTGTGATCGACCTGGGGATTCGTTCTCTGGCCCCACATCACCATCCCAGTTTTGTCCATACTATGAATCTGGGTGTAGAGAGCTGTTCTTTTCTCTAAACAAAAGTCTTTAAGCCCAACCAGTGCCTCTGGTTTTAAAGAGAAAGGCTGTCTGTCCATCTCGTCAGCTAGACCTACAAGTTCCACCTCACCTTTGCTGACGATGTTGGACTTAACATCTTCCCCATTCCAGGATCTGCATCAAGGCGGATGGTACAGAGCCAGCACTGAACACCATGCTGAAAAAAATGGAAGTTGGGGCTAGAGATTATTTTAATAGCTTTTCACTAGCCACTTGGAAGGAAGTTTGGCATCTTAGGGTTTATAAGTATCCACCCTCCCCAACACACACTGTGTTCGGCCCAACCCTTCAAGTGCAGTAAAGCTCTCCTGTCGCTGTGTCATATTGTATGTACCTAAGGGGAGAGTTGTCACATGTCTCTGGAAACGGATGACTGATCAGAACACCAGCTTTCACTTACCAGCGCCAGGTTCAGCTCTGGACTGCAGGACAGGCATTTCATCTGTGTGGGGTCTGCTTTGTCCTCTCTAAAAATGAACATCACCACAGCTTACAGAGGTGGCACCATAGGTGCTGGCTAGCGGGGGAAGTGCAGCGCCCAGAGAGGAATGGATGTCTATTCCATCAGACTACCTCACTGGGAATCTGAGTTCTATTTTTTTTTTTTTTGACTTAGATACATTTTTTAAGCTCCATAAATTTTAATGTTATCAGATACAAGAGGGTAATAATAGTGAATGCTTTATAATTATGTGGGTAAAATGAGTTGAAATGTAAAGGCTGAAAGCTATGCCTGGCACACAGTACAGTGCTCAGTGGAATAAAGACTAAACATATATAGGGATTATCCGAGAGTGCACACGCACTAAATAGCCACTGTATGCTTTCCTCGTTTTTAGAATGGAATTCTCCCAAGATTAAATTTGAATACTATACATGAACAACTTGTGGCACTCTCACAGACGGCCCATGACCAGCATTAGTAACATTGTTGTCAGTGCACTGATTTGGTAAATACTTTACACTAACTATTTGAGATCAAACTTGATGAATGGAGGAAAATAACGTCCAGGCCTTCAAGAGAAGGATGAGTAAGCAAAGACCTGATATGAACACCCAAACATCTAACACCAGGGGAGACTGGAGCTTTTGTCAGTTAGCTCAAAGCACCAAGCATCATGAAGCATCACGAAGCCCAAGCAGATGCCTGTAGGTGGTACAGTGGTTCAGGAATATGTGTGGTCATTGTAAAACAAACACGGCACATCCTAGAGGAATTGCCAAGATCCAGACACTTAGGGATGACAACAATCCCCCAGTAAAAATAAGATAAAATACAATGTAGCTGAACCTACTTCAGAATGCAAGATTACCAGTGTTCAGAGACCGGACAAAAGTCAAGACAACATACTGAAAAGTGGAAACAACGAGTCCAGAAGACCCAGGGAGCCAGGAGGAGTGCATGGGTCCCAGTGAGGATAAGAAGGCAATATTCTGAGGACAGCTTCCTGTTCCAGCTGAACAGTTGCTTGTGTTGAATGTGGGATACAGTGGAGGAAGCCTTCTCTGAGACCAGAGTTGATGTGGCGGGCCTACAGTGGGTTGCTAGCTCCTCCATAGCACTTTAGTCTTCAAGGTTGATGTGTACTCTCATATGCCATCCTTTACAGCTTCATAAAATGTGGACGTGGGATCTCCCCTCACGTACATACTCCTGGGAGTACTACAGTGACTCAAGCAAATGAAAACCTACCAAATCCAAAGGCTTAACGGATGATTGGTCCAAAAATTTGGTAGCCCAATTAGACAGATTTTTAAAATTTCTTTAGAAGGGGGGGGGGTGTGCCATAAAACCATTCAAATCCTCCCATCCATACGCCTCTGTCTCTCTCTCTGTGTGTGTGTGTGTGTGTGTGTGTGTGTGTGTGTGCCTACCCCCTCAAATCAGTAAAGTCAAGTCAGAAAACATGATGAAAAAACTAGAAAAAAAAAATCCCTTGTGTGACCCTTCAGTGTTTCAATATACTGGTTTCTGGATTCAGTCCTTCTTTGATAGAAGAAGGAAGAGGGGAGGAGGATAGATGAAGAGAAGGAAGGAGAAGAAACAGAAGAGAAGGGGAAGAGGAAGAATAACAAGAAGATGAAGGAGAAAGAAGAGGAGGAGGAAGAAGGAAAGGAGAAGGAAGGAAGAAAGGAAAAAAGGAAGAGGAAGGAATGAAGGAACGAATGAAGGAAGGAAGGAAGGACTGATGAAAAGACAGAAGGAAGAGAAAAAGCCAGAGAAAGATAGCCAACTAGCTTTATTGTTTTCTAAACCCTCTCTTAACTGGATCCCTTCCCAGCTGAAGTTGGAGAGCAGAAAAGAAATCCAACTGGTTTTTGTCATTAAGGATTACAAGCAGTTGAAGAAGCTGCACCACATTCCTCTTCCAACCTTCTTAACCCGTCTGTGGCATCGTCTCCATTGCAGGGGGGGGGTGGGTAGGCAGTTTGGTGCTGTGCTTCTCAAGCAGAGGCACAGAATGCCAGAGGCAGAAGTGCCAGCCCCAAGAAGTTACAGGATTTAACCTCTTTCTGCAGCGAGAGGTATCGGAAAAAGAGAGAAGAAATCCCTGGATGTGGTCAGCCAGATGGTTGAGAAGAGGACCCGAGACCTTGAATTCAGGGTTACTTCCCTTTCTATATAGCATGCCACTTTGAAGGGCAGCTCATGTTTGCTTTGACAGAGGCAGGCCCAGATTTAGACCCAGTTATACTGTAGAGATGCTTCTTACTGTTAGCAGGAACCCAGGTCTTCTGTAACAGCAACAGCCACTATTGCAAGCAGCTACTTTAGGCCAGGCCCTGGAGGTATGAGTAACTAGTCTTTGGCAGTAAATTAGCAAACAGTTGACTTGGCATATGCCCAACCTCATCTCTCTCTGAAGTCCATGTTCTTCCTTATAGCACATTGATTATGTGTGCCTGCTTCTCATATGCAAAATATAGCATCATATCTTTTTTTTTTTTAATGAAAAGCAAGACATAGTTGGGCAGGTCTTGGGTCCCAGCATTTGGGAGGTAGAAGCAACAGGATGGGGAGTTTGAATCATCTTTACTTCATATCAACTTTGTGGCCAGCCTGGACTCCAAAAACAGAAATGAAATAAACAAAGTATTTAGCTTAATACTTGACACACAGTAAGAGCTATATAAACTTTCAGATATTATTTTGATGAGCACAATTTGAATGTGTGTGGTATTCTCTTTGGGGTCTCACTATTTGGACTATGTAACTTAAGAATGTTGGGCGCTGTCATTTTTTGTCATCACACACCTCTGCCCTACCTTTTCAGTTCTGGCTCTCTCTATGTGCTTTCTCTCAAAGGGTTAGCTTCCAACCATGGTGAACCCAAGCAGCACAGCTCAGGCAAAATGGTGGTAGACTCTGTCTTTTGGTGTGGGAATGCTGAATCAAAGAGTCCAGAACCAGCAAAGAACGACTCTATCCATTCAGTTCCAACCAAAGGCCGGGGCATGCAAGTTAGTATTGGCAATACCCAACGTAGGCAGCTGATGAAGTGCTAAGTCATGGGAGCAGGGACCAATGTGTTTCTATTAAAGTCAGACCAGACTGCAGCTAGGCTAAGATGGAATAGGTCGATCATTAAAAAAAAAAAAAAAAAAAAAGAGTAAAAAAGAAGGAAAGTAGGGTTAGAGCCAAGTCCAGGTGGAAGCAATAGAGATTAAAATGCATGTAGGCTTACAGAATAGATAGATGTGTTCTTTACTTTTCTTTACTTATAAAAGCTAATAAGAACCATGAAAAAGTTGCTTGAGAATGCAGTAGGTTGAAAAAAGTTCATGGGGATGATGTCATCATATTTGGGGGGGGTGTTGTCTCGTGTGTAGATGGGAGATACAAAGGAAAGGATGAGGAAGAGAAAAGTGGGGGATTTAACTCTGTGCACTACACTTGATTTCCTTGAGGAAATTGATATCTGAGACAAGTAAGGAAAGCTGTGAGCATCTGCTCATCCTGATGATAAATACATGACATCTGTTATAGCCTTTCTGTATGATTACTATTTAATAATTTAAAATAAAGACATAAAAGTAGTAAATATTTAAAATCTAATACATTTTATTAGTATCTGTCACTGTGAAAAAATTCTGGGGGATTTTATGAATAAAAACACAGGGTGATAATGTGTTTTAAGTGCTACAATGTTGGCTACCTCCTGTGGTATTTCCAAGCATAGGAACAGGTCTGATTCCAGCAGGACCTTGGCACTAGGCTTGTATACTGATGCCCACACATGTGTGAAAAAGGAACTTCTGGATTCTCTTAGTCATTTGGTCACCCATCCCTAACTGACCTGTCTGGCCAGGAAGTACAATTTTGATTTAGAAATTAGGATCTAACACACACACACACACACACACACACACACACACACACACACACACACACACACAAAAGCTTAAATAGCGCCATTAACCAGGGGATTTCATGGCATTTATAAAAACTACCCCACGACTACCATATGTATCCTTTGCAAATGTACATGGCATGCTGGTCTGGAGAAACTGTCCTGAGCCACAAAGGTTACTGTCTTCTTTGAAGCAGAGCTCCCAGACCCTCCCTCAAAATGAAGTTTCTTTCTATATAAAAATTTGGAACCAACTTGCCTCTGACTTTGACCTGACAGGGAAGAAAGCTAAACCATTACATGGCAGAAACTTGTGAGTGTGGCTAGTGGCCAACCCATTTGACAGGAGGCAGAAGAGAAATTAAGGATAAACAGGAGAAACAGGGAAGAGCAGTCTGGACCCATGTAGTTCTGGGAGAAGTGATGTAAAGTTGGGACATGCCTGGAACAATCATGCACTCTGTGCTAGGTGGATTCGTAGAGAGAGCCACCAGCTGAAGAAAACTCTGACTGCCTCCTACCCACAAGAGGCTGTGTTTGAGGCCTTTTCACTTCCCCTTCCTGCAGACTGGCTTCCTCTTGGGCAAGACTGAGTCACTAGAATCTAGTAACTAGATCTTCAAGATAATTTCTATTTGTACCTTCCTGTGACTATTTTTGTGTTCCTTCTAATGGCCTAGGCCTTCAAAGAGAAAGTCTCAGACAGCAGAGGCCTACATAGACTGAACTATTTTCCTCCACAGTCCTGGGGATGGATGCTCAGACATATCCCCCGGGGTTCCACAAGGACATATTTACAAACAGCTTCCAACACACAATAAATCGACAAAATAAGCCTTGCAAGAGAAATCCTGTATAGCAGACAATTTAATTCTGAACAATAGACCACATGAGGGTATATAAATAACTAATTATACTACACAACATGAACAGTTTTTTTTTTTTTTTTTTTTTTTTTTTTTTTTTTTTTTTTGGATGATTGCAAAATTGGGGAGGAAGGAAATGCAATGGTATTTATATATTTGGGCTTCAGTCAAAGATTTCATATTCACTCTTAAGCAATTTTACATACAAAATTAGCTCAGACTAGAACATGGTCAAACAACTCAAAACTGGCAGCAATCTGTTAGCCTGGGGTGAGAGTTTGTGTCCAAGCATTGAGGAAAACAGAACCGAGAGCTGGATGTGTGTTCTTGTGGTTTCTGTGAGATGCTCAGTGAGTGGTACCTCGGTTCCTGCTGTGATCTACAGAGAAGACAGCAGCGGAGGCTAGTGAGATGCACTTATACACAACACATTCCAGGATGAAGTCCAAGCTCACACTCTGACAAGTTCTACCTTTTCCCCATCTCTCCTGTCATTCACAGCCTTGCGTGTAGAAACTGGAGTGTTCATTTGTCAGTGCTACCCAGTGCCTGTCACTACCTTTAGTGTGCATACTAAGTGATTAAAATTGATGGTTGGACCAACTAATGAAATGAAATGAAGATATCTCTACCCAGAAGGGCTCCTTAGCCTACAGGTTGTCAGTTTACCACAAAGTATGTCCTATGCATATCTTTAATGGGGCACAAGGCTCTCTAAATACAGAAGACAAAGGCATTAATTTTAACACCAGGGACTGCTATTTCCCAGTGCAGTTCCTTTCAATATCTATTTTCTCATGCTAGGCTGTTCCTTAAGTTCTGTGGATAGCAGATCCTGGCAAGATAGCTGGGAAGACAGGCACTCTCCCACAGCCTACTGCAGTAGCAAACCTTAAACAAAGAAATAAACGTATTAATACTGGGCTGTGTTGTGTGTTTTGAAGAAAAGGAAAATGACTGTGTAAGTTAAAATGAGGCAAGGGTAAAGAGGGAAGAAAGGTAGGAGCTTAATTCTAGGGACTTAGTGATGGCCTCTTTGGAAGTGACATAAAAATGAATTGGGGGGGGGGGAGTGGAGAGAATGGTGCAGGTTAAGAGCACTGACTGATCTTCCAGAAGTCCTGAGTTCAAATCCCAGCAATCACATGGTGGCTCACAATCATTGGTTATGAGATCTGATGCCCTCTTCTGGTGTGTCTGAAGACAGCTGCCATGTACTTATATATAATAAATAAAGTTTGAAAAATGAATAGGGTCTAGCTTTGATCTATAGGGGTCTGTAATAAGCATTTTGCACGTATTGGATAAATTAGTGCATCTTTATAATTGAAGCATGGCTTTAAAAGAATCTTGCAGATTCTGAAGAAAGTTATCAGAGAAGAGATTTGCAGGAGGGTAGAACCGTCAAGCTAGACGCCACCAGATAGATGGTACATCCCAAAATGGAGGCAGTGAGTGTGGAGCCTCAGTGTGCACCCCAAATGACAAGCCAAGGAGCCACAGTAGGAACTACCCAAGGATCTGGAGATGAGGAGTACAGTGAACAGAAAGGCATCTCTAGATGTTTCATAAGCAATGCATGGGTCCGGGGAGAAAGGAAGGAAACTAGAAAGGGCTAGCAGACTACAGAAGTGATCCAGGCTCAGATAGCAACAGATGTGGCTGTCTAATGGCTTGACTTGTGTGGGCGGAAAAAGGAAAGGGCGAATTCAGCAATAAGTCCCAATTCACCAATAAGTCTGGAAAGGTGTGTGAGGAAGGAAGATAAAGGTTTCAAGCACAACAAAAGGAAAGAGACTCCAGGGTAGAAGAGAGGATGGTGAGAGAGGTCGATTCTTGAGTTGGATAGATTCAGTGGGAACTAACCAAGGGAGAACCAGAGCCCCCAAAATATACCAGGCCAAACTCTTCTACAGTTCTCCAGCACAGCAACTCAACCTGAACCTGAACCTGTGGTACAGAAGAACTTAACGCTTTCTTGCTGCACCTCCTAGACATGAGTAGCAGAGACATGCTTTAACTAGTGCTAGAGACATGCTTTAACTAGTATTAGAGACATGCTTTAACTGGTATTAGAGACATGCTTTAACTGGTATTAGATGGCTGTGACAAATACCTTCCAGGTTGTCCTTCTGTGGCCTTCCTACTGCTGTATGAAACTTGATCAAGCACATCCCCATTCCATGCCCCAAAGAGCTAAAGCTGCTTGTTGAACCTTGCCACCAACTTTAAGAAAATAGCGAAACTTGGAGGAATGGGTTGCACATGCAAGCTCTGGGCTGGGGGATGTAACAACCCAGTCTTTGATGGATAGAAAGATGCCACTCTAAGTGGTTTCAGACATAGTTAATGAGGGCCCCCAGCCGAGCCTGCTAAGGAAGATTACGCAAGAGAGTTGGCTATAGCAAACAACAGAGTGGACATTGTTTCTCAGCAGCCATCGAGTCAGCGAGGACGGACGAGACCCGGGTGCTATGGACATACTGGGCTCTCAAAGGCTTTTTCCTAGAAAGAGAAAGAACAAAGGCAGGATATAGGCTTAGCCAGCTGCTTCCTAGGGAGCCCTGCTGCAGCAGACTCTGCCCCTCGCTAAGGCCAAGAATGAAGCTTTTAAATTACTACCGGGGGAAAGCACAGGGTCAGAAGTTCCTAGAAACACTTCCTATTTGAATCAAAGAAGCATGGGGTAGAGCAGAGTCTGAGGTCAAATGCAAAGTGATTTTTTAACTCTGATCTACATGTGCTTATCCTCTTGGAGCGCTTAGCTACCTTGGGATGACTAAACAGATTCTGCGGTAGCAGCTCGCAGTGCGGATCCGCCTTCTAGTTCCTTTAATACACCGTAGGGTGTAGTCTGAAGCTCCGTGTTAGTTTATTTGCTTTGACAACAGACTCTCTTGAGCCCTGGCTGTTTCAAACTCGCCTTACAGTCATGGTTGGCCTTGAACGTCCCAATTCTCTTGCCTCCACTTCTGAAGTATGGAATTCCAGGACTGTACCACTATACCCATCTGTAATGGGAGCCTTTCTACAGAACTGGGTATATGACTATGAGACAAGCCATCCAGAAAAAGGACCACATCCCTTGCCCATCCTTCTGAAAGGTTATTTATTTGTTTGTTTGTTTGTTTGTTTATTTATTTATTCAATCAGTTTGCCTTTGTGTGCTGCTTTGTTTTGAGACATTTCTGTGTGGTCCAGGCTGGCCCTGATTGATCCATTGGAAGATCCTCCTGTCAGAGTCTTTGTCATGCTGGAATAACAGGCATGTGATAGCCTGCTGGGCGTTTACTCTGACAAAGGCCCAAGTTCTAAACCAGCCCCCTGGGCCTTGTCAAGCATTACAATGAGGGGGTGGTTCTTAGGTATTTTCATTGTTGTGGGAAGTAGATAACTCATACCTAGGAGACACTTTGTGACTAATATGCCCTAAAAGTAGAAGACTGAAATGTTGCACTGACTAAACCTGTCAGGCGGATTGTCTTCAGCCCGACTCACTGCTCCATTTCCCAGAGAACTCATAAAGCAGCTACTAAGATGCCGTTACCTCCACTTCTGATTTCTACCGTCTGTCTGCCTCTACAAAAAAAAAACAACCGTGGATCATATCAGCGGGACACAAGACAATTCACCACTGCTAGTCCTAGTTGAGAAAAACTGCTTGTGTTGGAGCAGAGACCCAGGAAGAGAATGTGGATTCAGTTCATCGGGCATAGCCAGCTCTGTCTAGAATATTCTAGCACAAGGGAGTTCACTAGACTGCATGGAAAATTGGGGCTAAATTCTCTTAGGCTTCTGTTCTGGCTCAACAAGGTCACCAAACTTTTCACATTTTCATATTAAATATCTTGTGGCTAATAATAACACCTTATGAAAAGGTATTGATATTAATTTAAACTTTTAAAGTATCATGCAGTAATCCTTTAACCATATATGGGATTCTTCTTTCATCTAGAGCCAGAGAAATGAAATAATACTTAATAATAATAATAATTATTATTATTATTATTACATGCCTAGTACTAATCTACGTAGTGTTAGTTAGACACCATTCTAAGAATTTTACCTACACTGGCTTTTTAAGTCTTCGTAGCAACTCATCAAGACAGACCAGTGTTATATTCCCATATTATAGGACTCAACCCAGTCATCTGCCCCTGTAACATATTTGCCCACCAGGCAGTAGTGTGCCCATGATTATGGACATTAACTTACAAAAGCTTTCAGCTTTATATTCTGAAGTCTTCACAGATGCTTTAATTCCCTTCGTTATTTTATCATTTTTATTAATATTAATAAACACTATCTATCAAGTGATAATTTATGTTTATCAATTATCAAATAATATTAATACTATTAATTATTGAATTTAATAATTAGTATTTATTCCCTTATTTCTAGGACGACTTTCTTGAAAACATTCATTTTTATAATATGGTAAAAGTTATTTCCTGTCATTTAGCTTGGTAGTTGGTAGTTGGATGTTAGCTTTCTCCTACTTAAACTGCCCTTGATAGTCCCCACACATCACACAGTCTGCTATGGGAGAAGGGCAAGCACCGTGACTAGACAGTGAAGTCATAGTTAGTCGGGATAGATGTGATATCATTGAGAAGGCATGGGGAGATAAGAAGGTATTTGGGCATTTCCAAAATAAGATGAGGGCTGGTGAGATGGCTCGATGGTAAAGCCTCTTGATGACTAACTAGCCTGGCAACCTAAGCTTGATCCTGTAAACGGAGTTCAATCCACAAAATGCATGGGGCTCAAAAGGTGGGGGAAGCCACTCCCACAGGTTGTCCTTTGATCCTCACACATGAATGGGCACACACACACACACACACACACACACACATGCACACACACTGAATAAACAAACAGACGAATGAACAAATGAATATATTTATAAAACAGAAGGTCAGAAGTGGTTCTTGGGAGGCTCATGTATGTTTGTTCTAGAAGCCTATGATCAACATTCCCCACCTGAAGTCCCAGGTGGGACAGAAAAATACCTCCTGTATATTTGCTCGTGGCCATTTCATTTGTCCCACAGCAGATCCGATTTCTGCTGAGCTCTTCAGAAGCATTATTGTCCACCAAACCAAATCAGCCTCAGTAAACTCCAGCCCTCCCACTCTGTCTGACACCAGCTCACTGCTGCTCTTTCCCATCACACCTCAGGCCCTTTGCTCCTCCCTCTGTACCTGGTCAGCTCCCCACTGCAGAGACAGGGGCATGTCGTCTAGTTCTAGTCCTGATCTAGTGATCAGGACTCTGGTTGAGCTGTACTCTCTCAAGTTGTGTATTCCAGGTAACCACTTCACCATTAGCCTTTTCTTCCTGGCTTTTCTAAACCTCAGAGTGATCTTTCTGACTTAGAACCTGATCCCTGATCATCTTATATAGACTTTATGTGTGTATCTGGCTATGCCAGCTGAGTGTACGCCTCACTGGTACAACGAAGGTCATGCTAATCTCTGAACAGTCTTCCCAAGGGATGCTGTCACTAAATCTTGGGTTGCTTGGATTGCTTTTTTATATAGCAGGGTAAAGTATTTTTTAGTTTCTGTTTTGACTTGCAAGCCTACCCCAGACTAAGCCAGCCAATATACTCTTTCACAGTGATTCTGTGGTATTTCAAACTCTGAAAGCCAGTAGGGAAATTTGGCCATAAGCATTTTGAGACTTATTTAACTAAAGAATTCATTCCATCAGAAAGCATGACATCGATGTCTTTTATTATCTAGTGTATGAATAGAAATTGCTATAGTGAGTAATTCATAGCAGCACTCATTTATTATTTTAGAAAAAAATAATAAGGCACAATGAAAATATTATAGAATCTCATCCAGGCCCTCTTTACATACACTCTCTTTATAACTTCATGGTACTTTATAGTTGATAGGTTGCTTTGTAGCTCAGGCTTCATATTCACAAGGAAGATTGATTCATAAATAAGAAACCCAAGGTCTACCAAAGAAATGACAGGTAATTAAGTGCTACGCCTCAATCTGGAACCCAGGACCTCTGACAGTCCTGGGTGGAGTCTTCCACAGAAACAGTTTCCTCTTCAGATTCCTCTAGTCATTGCTCTGGGTGCTTCCTCAGCCCCCTTGAATAAGGGCTCCTCTCCATGCTAAAGAATCTCTGCTCTAGCACAATCCAGTGTCTAGTAGCTTCTAGACCTCTGAAGCCACTTTGAAGGCTCTCTTTCCCTTTCAACCTGAGAATGCCACCTGCTTCGGAGCGCACAGGTACTCTGCCTGGTCTGCACCCGTTCTGCCATGTATCTGTGAATGATTCTAATAAATGTGAAACAGTAAATGCTCTCCAGGAGGGTGTTTCTCTTTGTGGCATCTGGGCTGCATAAGCCAAGGAATCCAAAATCTCTGGTGAGAGGCTTTCCCTCCATTCTTCTAACTGTAGCCAGGGGTTAGCTGGAGAAAAATGAAAGAAACATACACAGTGTAATTAACAGGGAAGCCCAGCCCCCCTTCCTCCAACACATCCTTTAGAGTGATTTTCTAGACTCCTTCTTTATTGGTTCTGTCTTGAGTCTGTTGCCAGAATACAAGGAAACTACCAAACTCATGCCATGTCCTCTCGGCCATTTGAGCCTCAGATGCTGAGTAACACTGTCCATTGCATTAGGGGTGTGAGTGGGTAGTGACTACAGTCTACGCTAAAAGGATGTGTGTGGGGGGATGGATTTGTCTGATAGCTGATGTGAAACACAACTACTGTACTGGAAATAACAGTGTCAGCAGTGTTTATTATCAGTGTTTAAGCTGGAGATGAAAGAAACGAAGCATTGAACTGTGGGTGAAGAAGGGTGCAGTGTGTGCCATGGGTCTGCCTCTGTTGCCAGGTGACCTGGGTCAACAAACCCATCACTTCTGCAGACCACAGCCTGCACTGCCATGAGATAAAAATAGCCCTGCTTCACAGACCATGCAGAATTGCTGTGGGGCTAGAGGGAGACCCTGGAGGCAGAACAGACTTTTTCAAAAAAAATCTATGGCTCCATACATTCTGAGCAGTTTTTGCCAGCATCCATTGGGTTGGAACGAGAAGGAGACATGGTTTTCTCTCCCTCATCTGGAACTTTGAATCAGGAAACAGCTAACTCAGCAGCTTCAGGGCACACCTAGGGGAAGAATCCTGGCTCCCTGCCTCTTGTTCTAGTTGTTAAAAATCCATCTTATTACTCCAGAGGAGAATGCATCATATGGCTGTGATCTGGAAAGCAAGGCCAGAAGGGCCATGTGTCACTCCCTGCAGCCTCCTCCCAAGGACAGCTGCCCTGACTTTAAAACCTGGGCTTTCTCCCAGGGCCTGACCTTCAGAGGTGGCCTCAGGATGGAGGAACCGGGGGCTGACTGATTCTAGGAAATGGTTATTGGCATCTAGCTGAACCTAGCTGTCTGTTGTGGGAGGTGAAGTGGATGACCCAAGGTCCAGAATTTCTGTTTGAGCTCACAACTCTTATAGCTCACAGACTTGCATGACGGTCTGAGGACTGAGCTCTAGACTAAGCTAGGCCAGAGGGTTAGACCAACACACTTACTCTCTGAAGTATTTACTTCATCTCCTGTGAGGTTGCAGAGGATTCTGGGAGGTTGGGGGTTTCTATAATACAGAAACAATATCGGGTCAGCAATGGTGGCAGCTGGGGTTTTGCCTTCTTCCATCCATGGTTAGCTGAACTGCAGGGTACATCTGTGGGGGCCTGCAATACCCAGGATGGTTCTTCACAGTCTCCCATACAAAGATCTTTATCCAGCACCACCCTCGCCTCCTATCTCAGCCTTGACTTCCTCGAGGGTTGTGGTTCATGGTACCTTCTTTGGACAACATTGGTAGGTCACAAAATGGATTGCCATGTGGTCTGTGGTAAGTGTAGGTCTTAGAAGAAAGAGCAACATCTAAGAAACAGTGGGAAATACTGGTCTCAGTGTCCTCCTTAAGGTAGAAATTTTAGAGTTTGAATCTGTACCCCAAACTATCATTTTTGGTAAAGCATAGTCATCTTTGCTTGGTGCAGGCAGACATGCCTCACTGGCCTGAGGTAGCCTTTCTCCAGATCCTCCAGGTAGCTCCACCTTTTACAACAGTATGCCACACAACTACCCCTGGTCTTTCTTATTCCAACTCTGAAGTTCAGGATCCCTCATAAGGTCACAGTCATCTCTGGCCTTCCTGACTGTGGCCTAGTCAACCTCCTGGTCTGAGCTCTGGGCAGTCAGGCATCTTGGCTGTAAGAATCCTAGACCCATAGGCAATTCTGACCTGTATGAGTCACAGAGGCCAGAGCTTATGTGCTATGACCAGTTACAGCTGGGAAGAGGCTCTGGAAGAGTAAGTTGCCCAGTCCAGACTGCCCTGGAGGAGAAACTACAGGAACCACTCCCCAACCCTCTTTTATGCCAGTCTCTTACAGAGGACAAGCATTTGGTTTTCCCCTGGCTTCTGGCAGCAGCCAGGAGGATCTGATTCTGACACCTGTATTCTGAAGCAGCGGCTGAACAGGGCAGGGCAGACAAGGATATCTGGAATGGCTTTTTTGAGCTGGATTTGTCTGTCAGCAGGGGATGACAGCCATAGTTTTGAGACAGGGAGAGAGAGAGATAGTGAGGGGGGAGAAGGCATAGATCTTTAAGCCTCAGAGTTTGAGATAATCTGGAGCATTCTGGGCAAGTAATGGTTTGATGGCAGGAGGGGAGAAAATCTATGGATCTTGGAACATCCACAAAAAGGGAAAAGATTCATCTATGCCTGTGACATGAGTGGGTTTGGCTAGACAGCCACCGTCTATGAGAACAGACCGAAGAGTCTCATCTGACCTCTGCTGAATTGAATGAACATCATCCAGTGATGCTTTTCTGACACAGAATCTTACAGCTCACAGTTGGAGACCACAGCTCCACAGAGCTATGGGATTGGCTTAGAATAGCTGTAATACAAAGATTGGAGAGCCCAAAACGGTGAAATGCAGCTAGCCCCTCCCACCTTTACACCACTTCTCCAAACACTTGTAGACATGAAAGGCTTGTCAGAGGAATGTTAAGTCTAGACAGAAGATGAAAACGATAATGTGTGTCAGAAACATCCTAGTGGAGTCTTGGGCAATAAGCAGAGCATTTGTGGTCAGCATAGTTGGAAATAAGTGAATAGAGATTCAGGTAGAGATTGGGTTACAAGAGACTAGGAATAGGTACATATCTTCACACCCGGGCCAGGCTCAGAGGCAGGTCAGGTCCTGCTAAGGTAAAGAAAAAGAAAAGAATTCTTTTTTTACTTTATATCAACAGGGAGGTAGAAGCCAAGCCCAAAAGAAATTATACATGCAGGGAAGTGTAGTGGGACCGCTGGCTCCAAGTTTGAAGACAAGAACCATCCCCATGGGGATATGTAAGTTAGTCTAACAGCCAGACTTGAAGGAGCTGATTTCTTGGTGCTACAAACCTAGGGATTCTAAAGCACTAACTTTTTCCTTACTGAAAATGAGATTTACTTGTTGGTAAACCAAACATAAGATGTCTTTACAGAGTCCGTATGGCATCCAATACAGACTACTAGAATAGGAGGAGGAAGAAAAGGAAGAGAGAAAGAAGAGGAGGAGGAGGGGGAAGGAGGAGGAGGAAGAAGAAGAGGAGGAGGAGGAAGAGAAGGAGAAGGAGGAGGAGGAAGAAGAAGAAGAGGAGGAGGAGGAGGAGGAAGAAGAAGAAACCAGGGGGTCACTAGGTGCCCCAACTCACCCCCTAGTTCCATATGTGACATTAAATGAGACTCACACCTCCCTGAGTATCAGTCATCCCATGTCTTCCACGTTGGTGTTGGATCAGAGCAGAACTATGCAGTCTGTGTTCTGGGAAGCCAGGAGACCCGAGCAGGGAACTCACAGACTCCATCCTGGCAGATGCCTGGAAAAAGAACAAAGAGGCAGAACAGAACCTTGATCCCCAGTAGCTTAAAGCAGTTCTGTTTTTCAGTTTAGTACATTGGGTTTTCCTATAAGATCTTATTTGAAAGTCACAGTAAGAGAGGAAATCAAAAGGGAGCCAAGGAGAGCGTGAGGCTGGGTGATCTCCAGCAGGTCCCAGGCCAGCTGCTGTTTTCTGACTCACCAGTGTCCTGCTCTCACTTTGAAGAACGGCTTCTCTTTCTCTCTGCCATCCTTTCAAGAATCCATCCCATACATGAGCCCAGAAAAAGATTTACATTTCCCAGCTCTGAAGTGTACTGCCTCACAGAAAAGTAAAGTGGGGGTTTTGTGGACTAAGTGGGAGGGGACTTGAGGCTCTGGGCTGTAAATCACACTTGGAGGTTTGGATTCCCAGCAGCTTGACCTTCAGGCACCCTTCTCTCCTCCCGATACCTTCACACACACCCAGGCACGGGGAAGCATGCCCGGCGAACTGCCCCTGGATGTGGGGCCCACTTGGAAGAACTGTTTTGAACTTTCAGGAAAAATTGCTCATAGCCAAACTTCTCTCCTCAAGACCAACACAGGCAGGGATTTCCTATGTGCTTGAGCAAGGAATATTCTGGAAGTCTGTTTGCCACTGTCTGGCCAAGAAACAAAAAAGGAAATCAAATTAAAACAACAACAAAACCAAACCTCACACAGCTAAGATACCTACCTGAGATAGTAGGTATGCTACATGTTAGTTTTGTTCCCTAAATAACCCCTGCCAGCCGCAGTACCTCTCAGACAGCCCTGCTTTCCCTTTTCCTCACTCCATGAGGCCTGTCTCTCAGTACTCAATCCACAAACCCAGGAATTCTAGGAGCCTGGGGAACTGGCACACCAGAGGAACTGATGTCCTTTGCCCCTGCACAATTCCCCTGTCCTGAGAGTGCTTCTTTCTCTCAGGGAAAGAGTTGGCTGAAACTTCCAAAAGTATGGGGGGGTGCTGGGCTGGGAGTCAAGGGTCTAAGTACCTGGCCCTCCCTCTATGTGGACTCCAATGAGTCACTTCCTCCTACTAGGCCTGTTTGAAGACAAGAGCTCCCCAGTCAGATAGTTTGGATGTTCGGCTTTCCCTGGCCAAGTCTCAGTTGAAGGCAACTGTGGGATAGCACAGATCAGAGGTCACTAAACACCTGTTGTGTTGCTTCTGTCAGCAGAACAGTCCCTCGTCCCTGGAAACCTTAATGTGCCGAAGGTGAGGCATTTAAGGACCAACTTCCAAGGTGAACACTGTTAGCAGGCCAGTGTCTTGGAGCAAGTGCCGGTCTAGAAGTGGCTCCCAGGAGAGCTTTTACCTAAACTGGGATTTAAAAGCCACCAGCATCTTGGACAAAGAAGAAAAGAAACACAGAAGAAGAAATCTGAAAGGAGGGGACTGGGGGGGGGGAATTTCAGAAAGATTTCCCCCAGTTTCTACAAAATGTAGGGTGACAGAAGAGGGACAAATTGCTATTCCCCAGGAACAGGTATGGTAGTCTAGACCAATGGTTCTCAGTCTTCATAATGCTATGACCTTTTAATACAGTTCTTCACTGGTGGTGACCCCCGGACATGAAATTATCTTTGTTGCTACTTCATAACTGTAATTTTGCTACTGTTATGAACTGTCCTATAAATATCTGTGTTTTCTGATGGTCTTAGGCTACCCCTGTTTTACTATCCTTTGACACCCCCCCCACAAAGGGGTCATGACTGTCAGGTTGAAAAATGCTGGCCTATAGGGCTTACATTTTTTCCTCCTCAGAAAACAAAGAGGGACTACTCCAAGGGAATAATATAATGAACCACGTTTGTATTTTAGAAATCTCACTCTGGCTGTCTTGTAGAACCTGATTTTGAGAAGAAAGACAAAATCAAAGAGAAGGCACGGAGATCCTTCAGGAAGCAGGAAGCAAGAGGTGACAGCGCCCTGTTCCCAATGGCACCGAAGTAGCGGAAATGAAATCTAAGTGTGTAGTAAGGGCTGGTACTGAATGAGTTTTTCTTCTCTTAACTTTCTAGGACTCAGCAGCTAAAGAAATCTGAGCAGGCACTTCACCTCCCATTTTTACCCGCCCCTCCTCCCACCCCCCACATTCTGTGAAGTCTGGCTGGCCCCTCCCACTCCTCCCCGACTCAGGCTGGAGGCTTAGATAATAGGTGTGGCATCAGGCCCAGGCATTCCCACCGTCTTCTCCACCATCACATTCTGCTGCTTGAGCAGTTGGCCGCCTCCGTGAGTGTTAATTGGAGAGACATCTGAAGTGACCAGACTGGTTATGCAGCCTCCGTGGTAGACTCGCTCCATCTGCTCCAACCAGGCGCTTCGCAGCTCACAGGGAGGCCGGCCTGATTCCTCTAGCCCACGGCTTGTTAGGAGCTACTCTCAAAGTTAGATTCCTCGGCTTTGAAGTGGAAACGGCTTCAAAGATCACTAAGTGCAGACACCCTTCAGTTTGGTTAGGAGGAGATTAAGGCCCAGGCTTGCCCTGGGGTTAGGTGCAGAGCTCACACCAGGTTTCCAGCTGTCCTTCCACATATAGGGTGTGACACTTGCAAGTGCCCTTCTATAGCATGAGTTGACCAACTTAGTTTCCTGCTATCACTATCCCTTCCCTACTAAGTGACAAGGACTTTTAAATGTCATTTTTCCCAGCAACTATTCATTTCTTCAGCGTTTTAAATTAAACGCATTTTATCGTGTAACAAAGGGGACATTAGACGTCATCTACTCTAATGGTTCTGGAATGTATTAAAACTCCCCTTGCCCTGATTAGTTTTGCTTTAGCAGCAGAGGCTTTATCAACTCATCAAACAGAGGTTGGAAAAAGAATGTTTGGGTGGCTATAATACTGAGTAACATATTTGTATATTATATAATGCTGCTGTGCATATATATATATATATATATATATATATATATATATATATATATATATATATATATATATATATCAGTAACACTCTGATAAGAGTAAGCTCTCCTAAATTCAAATGCATACTCTGCCCTAACTGTTCTGACAATTCCTGCTGCCACGCATCCAATGTCTCTGCCATTGGTAGGAGCAGCCAATACAAAAAACTGAATATATACCTTTCTTGTTTCAAGCCCTAAAATCTTCCAGTAGAATCTTTCGCCATGAGTTAATCTTGGTATATAGCACTTCATAGTTAATAACATATAAATATGACATTTGCTACAAAGAAATTTGTATACGCCCATTATACAGAGAAAAGAGACATCGTCACATAGGCAATACGTAACAGAACTGAAATCCATATCTCCATATTCAGTTGCCGGTCTCAGGACTGATCATCCATTGAGCGCTGCTGTACTCGCTCATCCCGGAAGTAGAAATGCAGAGTCAAGTCATTTTTGGAACTAATTTCTAATCATGAATAACAGAGAACCCCTGTTGCTAAGCTGCAGCATTTACAAATAACACTGGAACTCTGTTGATTGTGGTTCATCAACAGGGGAGGTAGACGTCGTTAAGGAGGTCCACCTGGGACCTGTAATTAAGAGCAAAAGTACTTTAAGGAACTATCAACAAAAGAAGGAAGTCACCTTTCTGACAGTCAGAACCTACATCCTTAGAGTCTGAGAAGAATTTCGATGAGCCACGTCACAAGCACAGAGCTGGGCAGTGGTGGCGCCTTTAATTGAAGAAGCAGAGACAGGCAGATCTCTGAGTTCAAGGCCAACCTAGTCTACAGGACAACCAAGACTACACAGAGAAACCCTTTGTCGACAAGACAAAACAAAACAAGGAGGGAGACATAACTAGGTACAACAAACAATAAAATCAAAAAGGGTCCACAGATTAGATATCATGAGATCTGACAGCTGATTGTGATAGGCACAGTCACCATCTGGGCAGAGGCAGGTCCTCCGCTGTCTGAGAGTGATGAGACCATGCCCTTAGAAGACTCAGAACGAGGTCATCCCTTCTGTGTCAGAATAAACACTTTCACATTGGTTGGTGATCTGCTATTGTGATCCTGATGGGAAAAATGTGCTCTTTATGGAAGAGGACTTCCAGTCCATCCTGGTTTTTAGCATGTGGCAAGTAAATCACTTGACAACCGACAGCTCTCTGGTGCTCAAATAACAACTTAATAATAATAATAGTGTTAATAGCGTTAATAATAGTGAGAAGGCAACAAGAAAGACAGCAATAATTATTTGTGTAAATATTATATTAAAATAACTATTATTACTTTAAGGGCAGAATATAAAAATAGTTTTTAGTCTGCAGTATTCCTTATGGATTATTATCACATTTGCTTCCATAATAGTCATAGGAGACAGACAGGGAGAAATAGGCATCCAAAAAAAAAAAAAAAAAAAAAACTGGATGATTTTTCTAAACCACAGAGCAGCCATGATTTGTGGCAAGAAGAGTAGTAATTTGAACCCACTAAGTGTCAGTGAGACAGAATGCTCACTTCCCTTTGTGGACCTACTGAGTGCCAAGGAGAAGGGATGCTGATTCCCTTTGGAAAAGGAGAACTTTGTCCATCTAGACCGTGACACTGAACATCTCCATTGCTGAATGGGAAGCCCTCCATCTGTGTGTACTGAGTGTCAGACTTCAGGGAGAGAAAGTGTGGGCCTGGATTCTAAGGCAAACAGCATTCACAGTCACCTCAGTCAGTGACAGAAGTTACAGAAACAATAAAGAAAAAAAATAAGTAGCTATTTAATGCAGCTCTGTGATAGTTGGTGTTGTCGACTTAACAGTACCTAGAATCATCTTAACAATAGGCCTCCTGGGCACAACTGCTGGAAGAGTATCTTATTTATATTATTTATTTTGAATTGTCTTGATTATATTAAACTAAGTGGAAAGACTTACCCATGCGCTGAATTTAAAATAACTTTTCTTTTTTGTGGGTATTTGAACCTAAATTAGATGATATTTTGAGTAAGGTCTCAGAGCTAGATTGAAACTGTTTTGCATGTGGGTCTGGATGAATTTGATAGGTCCACAGTGGGAGATAGAATTCCCTAGCTGAGATTTGGCTGTATTATACAGAGAGAACTGGAACTCAGGATCAAAAGGGATCCTGTGTTCTGTTTCCTAAGTGTGGATGGATGTGACTAGCTGCTTCAAATTCTTGCTGACTTCCTTGACATGACAGGTTACACCCTTAAACTGTGAGCCAGAATAAACCCTTTCTCCTTTAAGTTGTATTTGTCAGGGTATTTTATCTCAAGTACAGAAAAAATAACTAGGACAGTATATCATAGGTCATAGTTACCTCTCCACCTTGTGTGTGCCCTCTCCTTTCTCTGATGCATACACTTTGACACTCAACGTCCCCCCCCCCGGATCCTTATGAGAGACAAAGTAGTCTTGATAGTTGTTGAGTTAGTGTGTGTGTGTGTGTGTGTGTATGTGTGTGTGTGTGTGAGAGAGAGAGAGAGAGAGAGAGAGAGAGAGAATAAATGAATGAATGAATGAATGAATGAATGAATGCATTGAGCAGAAGTAACTGAGAGAAAACAGGAGACTTACTGAAAATAGCTCATGACTGAGATAACTAGCTAAGGCTTTATATTTATTTACCAGGGTATTCACATTTATTCCTGTGGAAAATTAAGTAAGAGCACAAACAATCCAGAGTACCAGTGAGATTAAATAACAGCATGAGCTCCAAAGAACTGCTTTTCACTTCAAAGAACTGCTTAATAAATTTCCCATCATTGCCAAGGCTTGCATTGGGTCTGGCAAAATCGTGTCATGAAAGGCCACCAGCTGAAATGATGCCCGCATGTGTGTTCACCTCACCCAATTCACACACACTACCTTTTCAATCTAGTTATCAAAGGTCTGATTTTATTTTAATTCAAATACCTCAAATGATATGACATTTGCTTCAAATTCAAAGTCATATTAGGTATCTGCATTGTGCAGATCCTTCTGCTAGGTACCCAGTAGATGCGGCAATCAATCTGATCAATTGATTCCAATCTCAGGAAACCTATTGTTTAAAGGATGACATAGTAAAAGCCAAATAAGTAAACATATGTAGAGCAGATCTTAGTCTGTTATTGAAGTGTAAAGAAGTTTATACCCACCTTGAAACAACACAGGGTGCTGTCACCTTGTTTTGGGAGGAATCTACATGAAGGTAGTAGGACTTCAAAGTTCTAGAGGCTCCAAAAGAGCCTAGTGTGTTTGCCTCTTCCAGCCGCTAGGGCCCACCTACCTTGCTTGATTCCCATCACCATGACCCATCTTTGAAAATAGCTGCAAAGTGCCTTCTGTTCTTTCTGACCTCCTGCCTCTCTCAAGGAAGAACATTTGCGATTCCACCGGCCCACACAGTGATGCAAGGTAACTTTCTCATTTGCAAATCTTTAGTCTAACTACATCCGCCGATATTTTTCTAGGTAAGATAGCAATAAATCTAAAGGTTCAGGGGATGATGATGCTTGTGATAGTGAGTGTCATTCTTCTATCTACCATATAAAAGAACAATTTGTAGCCTGGAAAGCACAATAGAAGCAGTTGTGTGAGACATATGCAGGGAAGATACACACATACACACACACACACACACACACACACACACACACACACACCTATCTCAGAAAAGGAACCAACAACAGACTAAAGTATCAATTACACCAAAGTCTAACTAAGTGAATCAATGAGTTTATTGGGAGCTTACCTGAATATTGGTGGGGGGTTACTTCTAGGAGCAGGGATGATTCAGAAGCAGCCACATCAGTAAAAAGCCCATCCCAATACCAGAAGCCCATTAAATCTGCATCCCTGAACTCTGCATAATTTGCACGTAATAGAGCCAACAGTCTTCTCTTAGCAGCTAGGCTGGTCTTAGGTTGTCTCTACCCTAACTTTTTTTTTTTTTTTTTTTTTTTTTTTACTGCTTGCAGGACCTCTGGCTTGAGGCCTTGCAAATCTTGAATGTCTTTTCCCAGATATGAAGTCTGTTTACTTTCTCAGTCTCAGGAGCCTTTCCTCTCTTTCCTGGAGGGAATGTTTCAATCAGAATGAAATGACTACCAGACAGGAATCAGAGTGAATTTCAATATAAAAGCTGGGGATCAAGAGGGGTATCATAAAAAATGTGATACTTGAACTACCTTAAAGAATAGATAAGATTTGGGGGGGGGGTAAGAGAGCACAGGAAACAGCATGGTGGAATGTGAATAAGATAGAAGATATGTGTAGGAGCAGTACTCATGTAACAGTGGGAAGACTGTGAGTTCCTTATGAAATTTGTTGTGTCCTGTGGTGCTTTGAATGAGAGTGGGGTTCATAGGCTCATATATTTAAATGCTTGGTCCCCAGTTGGAGGAACTGTTTGGGAAGAATTAGGAGGCTTGGGCTTGTGGAGGGGGTGTGTGTCATAGAGGCAGACTTAGAAGTTTCAAAAGCCTACTAAGTTCACAGTCTCAGGATGTGAATTCTCAGTTAAGGCCTGTTTGGGGTCAAGCTCCCTACCATGATAGTCATGGACTTGAACCCTCTGAAACCATAGACCTAAAATTACATGCTTTCTTTTATAAGTTGGTTGGTCATGGTCTTTTATCACAGCAATAGAAAAGTTACCAAGGCATACTTCCTATGCAGAGACAATTACAGGAGTTCTTCATCTTTCTGAAAAAGCCATTCCAGCAATGGATTGTACAATAAGAATGTCCAAGAGAAGCAGGAAGGGCAAGGTGGATACTGGAAGTTGTGCAATAGCCAGGTGAAAAGCATTGACAATGAGATGGTAAACATGAGAAAGATTTAAACACCAAAGATGTGAATGTGTCTGGCTTTGGCAAATCATTTCATGTAGATGAAGAGAAAGCAGGAAAAGTGGTGATTAAGCAACTCCAGAAAAGGGATGGTGTGATTTGGTACCCTAGCTTCAGTTGCTAATTAGATAAACAATTAGTCAGAATTTGCATGGAAAAGGGAACAGGTTTGGGGAAGAGAATGAATAAAGTAAATTCAGCACATCTGCTGAGCCAAATCTGACTGTGGGGTATTCAGGGGGAAAAGCCAACAGTAAAGTAGGGTATTAGAGCCTACCAACTTCCTGAATGATATAAAGAGATCAGAGCCTTCATGTAACCACCTCCTGGTTTTCTGACCTAAGGGCTGTGCCTCACAGCATCTCTTAAATGAGTTGCTAAGAACAAATGTCATGATTTGGCCAAAATTCCAGTTCTTAGTACTGAGACTAGTTTGACAAGGGGACCCAGTCTACCTCCCAACCTCTGGTGTGACATTTCCTCATGGAGACTAAGGGAACAATGGTGGGATACTATCTTCACATAAACCCCAAGTGATGACTTCTTGTGTGCTTGTAATCAGAGACAGACACAGCATTGTGTAGGACTGAGGCTTCTCAACGGAGGGACAGAATAGTCAGTAAAGAAGACTGAAGGTGCTGGACACATTTCCCCCCATGCAAACGCTAGTAGTTTTCTGCCTCCACCACTGACTGCCGTTCCTTCCACTTAGACTTTGTTGGTGAAGGGACAAAGGAAGTATTTACTAGAATGTTAATAGAATATACGATACATTTGGGGTGAGTATCTGAAGCTGTCAAGGTTCAGCCAAATTATACCCACTCGGAAAAGTCTCCCATGTTTCACCTTCAAGAAAATAATATCATTTCACTTCTCTTGCTTGTATTTCTTCCATGATTCTCTGCCTATAGTGTCAATTATTTTGCGTTATAACCATATGTGCAGTTAATGTCCTGTCCGCCTCACACTCAGAATTTCCTAAGAGCCCAGAATCTATATGATTAATTTTTTTGATTCTAGTAGCATCTTTTATTAAGTTATATACATTGCCAGTGTCTTATACATCCATCATAATGCACAATGATATATGATGTATATTTACATTACCTGTGGGCCATTTTCCCACACTTTAACATACTTGTGGGATTTTCTCATGGGTGATTAGGAGCTATTACATACTTCACCTAGGGTCTCTTCTGGATACTTTTAGCGCAGTCAAACCTATCCACTGTTGAAGTCAATTGTGAAGGTGTTTGTAGCTTCTACATGCACATTTAGAATAATGAGACCAGAGATATAATAGTTCTCAACAAATAGGCAAGTCTTCTGATTGCACTTGGCAGAGTCAATGTTCAGTTCTAGGTCCAATAATAGCAAAGCCCATGCTTTCTCGAAGATTCCCCTGCCTGTTGGCCTCTGATGGGACAAAGCCTTGCACTCCGTGAGAAACGGTTGCTGAGGTCCATTTTTAGCTGTGTGTGTTGGCCAAGGAAAATGGGTGAACTGGGTCATTTAATTATTTTCTCTTTATTCATATAAATTTTTTATAGGTGTAAAATGAAATAGTATCATAACTACTCCCTTTGCCCCCAACATTTGCTCTACTAACATACATAAAGACATGAAGTTAGGAGGAATAATATTGGGGGCAAAGAAGATAGATGTGGTCATCTTTTATATATGAAATACACACACACACACACACCACACACCACACACACACACACACACACACACACACACACACACACACACACACACACATACACACACACATATATAAATACACCCCACTGTGCTGGTTAGTTTTTTTGTTGTTGTTGTTGGTTTTTTTTTTTTTTTTTTTTTTTTTTTTTTTTTTTTTTTTTTTTTTTTTTTTTGTCAACTTAATATAAACTAGAGTTACCTGGGAAGGACTATCAGTTGAGAAAATGCACCTATAAAGTTTATCAGAAAACAAGTCTCTGTGGCATTTTCTCTGTTGCCCATCCCACTGTGAGTGGTGTCTCATTTGGGCAAGCAAGCCCGGGTAGTATAAAACCATGATAAAATGTTTCCCTCTACCCATATGAAGGGGCTCATCTCTGTTACCTTCTCAATTTAGACTCTCCTCACTAGATTATAAGGAGAGTCTGCAGAGCCTCTGTAGGTAAGGCTGAATGCAATCATCCATGAAGGATCTACCTTGTGATACCCAGATGTGAACAGCATCTGGGAATGCATACTACAGGAGAGTTTATCAAAGCTCATGGAGAAAATGATCCTACATCCTACCTCTTTGTCATCTGTAGAACAGGCCAGACATCAAGGAAAGTAAAAGTGCCTTCCTCTATGGCAGACACCCATCGGTACATTAAAGCATTGTTTTGTTTGTGCTGTTGGGAAGCAGACCTCTTTATCAACAAGGCAAGGAAAGTTGCTTTCTGTGTTTGGGTATTTTGTTTGTCTTTGTTCAATTTTGATGTTATCTAGTCCTTTCTCCAGTAGGTCCTAAGACACTTTATGCATAATATTCCATGTTTCAGAGTTTCTTAAACGGTGTCCATGGTCATCCCATTATTCAGTTTGTGTGAGCAACTTGTGAGAGAGGCAAACCAGAAACTCCTTCACTCATTCTAAAGTTAATGTGGATTCTACTTTGAACCAGGAGGTAGAATAAATGCTGGCAGGCTAAATTTTGGCAAAGAAGTTAGGAGCCCCAAAAGATACACTTTGCCTATGTGCAAAAGATGTGTGAGTGCAGACTGGAACTCAAACTCAGCTTTGCCAAGGTGCAGGCTCTTCCATTGTCTGCACATGCCCCCCTGCCCATCCCTCCACATAGATATTCACAGCAGCGTTTGCTCCTCTGCTTTGGCTCTTTTCTTCTTCCTTTCTTCTGCCGATTTACATATTGCTAAATGATGAAATTATACAGTACATAATTCCACAGCAACTCTGCTGCTTAAAAAAAATAGGAATGGAGTAATTGGGCAGAAAGGATTCTCAATTAGGCGGTGAATTCTGTTTCTAAAGCAGTAAATGGGGAAAAGATTTTTTTAAAACTGTCTCTTGAATATATTGCCATAAGATGATTGCTGCCTGAGAGGGCAGAAAGGAGGCTGGAGGCTGGGAGTCTACATAGACTTGTTCTCCCTGGCAGAAACATCTTTTAGGCTGACTATTTGAAACTAAAGGTACCTTTTAGGAGCCATGAAATCAAATTTATAAAGTTTGTCTTCTGTCTCTCATCCTTCTTTCTTCACCAAGTGACTTCTAGAAAACTGAACTCTTGTCCCCAAAATAGACTATGGAAACTAGAAAGGCAATGCTCTTACCATTTGCCTTTGCCTCTGAAGACCCTCCTCTGACAAGTATTATGTCCCATACCTGAAAGAAAGGGATATGACATCGAGAGACTAGCAAGAATTAGAACAGGAACATGTCCCACAGGCTTCCTCTTTAGTCTGTCACTACACTAACAAACCTTTCTGTCCAGTCATCTTTCCACATGATTGTCCATCTTCCTGGAACTCAAATACAAGAGATCTCTCTAAGTGTTCAGTCTTCATTCACTCCCACATCGCAAGCACATATAGCATCAAGTCCACTGCTGTGTTTTTCTCCTATTACCTATCATTTGTCAAAGCAGTGTCATCCTGACACTTAAGATTGACAGGAAAAGGCTGAAGGCTGCCACCTTTTACTGTTGTCAGCCTTCATAATTTGAAGCTAACATTCTCTATTTAGGTCTCTAGCACCAGGGTCAAGACCCCTGTTTTAATCCTTGTTACCTTCTGTTTCCTTTGCTGTTAAGAGTTAGGAGTGTGTGGACCTGCATCTAGACTCCCTGAGTTAGTTCGAAGGAACTCTGTCATGAGAACAGAACAGGGAGTGTTCAGGAGAGGAAAGAGAGCATAGTCAGGGTCCAAAAGGAGGGTGTGGAGGAAGACTGTATGAAGGGGGTGGAAGGAGACAGATAGTGAAGTCTATACAATAAAAAGATGTTCTGAGGGTGCACAATTTTGCAACCTCTTGTGTATACACCAGTTATCTACCTTTTTTTCTCTCCCTTCTTCCACTCCTTTCCCTTTTTCATCCCTCTCCTCCTTCCTATTCCTCCTTTTTCTTCTTTGCTATACTAACCAGAAATTCTTTCTCTTCCATGAGCATGAACATAGGAAGAGATGAACACATTAGAAGGATCATTCTGGAAAGATAAGTTCAGCCTGCACTGGGATACATTACTTTACCTGGTAACGGGCAATGGTTTCTTTCTTCTATATGCTTGAAATTCTATGTTGCGGAAAAAATTGAAAGGTTCTGTTGCTACCGGTCCTGCAGTCTCACTCCAAGGGGCCACTTGAGTGTGGAGTCGGGGACCCAGTCCCACACGGTCCTCTAGGCGGTTAGTCACCAAGCCTAGTACCCACAGGCCCAAGCGCCCTCACCTCTCAAGGGCAACAGAGCTGGAACTGCATGTTCCAGGTGCCTCTCAACCTCTGCTTTCACACAGTGTCTTCTACAGCCCGGTAAAAACATGACTCAACAATCAATAACTTATCAAATAGATTTATATGTTAAATTCTCAATCCACAACACATCAAAACAGTAAATTCACTGCCAATTAATAAAGATGTAAACCATCCACCTAGACAAGATAAAACCGATCTACTTCATCTTGATCTCAACCATCCTCTTCTGCTGCCTCCATCTTGAATCTGCCACTTTCTCCTTCTCTTCCCACTTACCAAAAACTTTTGCCCCGCCCCACTCTCTACTGTCCAATCATGTACCACCTTGACACCAACCTACAATTCTCTATGCACATGAAAAGGTTTCTCATTTTCTTAATGATGGAATTAGAGAAGGGACCATTTGTTGAGAGCGTGTAATATGAGAGATTTCTGCAAGGTGGGTGCTCACAGACTACAGTGTTAGTAAGTTTTAATATACTTACTCTTCTCTCTTTCTTACAACCCTTATTAGTGGAACAAAAGAGTGTGAACAACTTAGGATGGTATGCTAATCGTGCAACCAAATGAAGACATGTGGAAAGATGACGTCATTTACCGGAAGTGGTGACTAGGGAGCCAAGGGACACAGAAGAGACACTGAAGTAGGACTCTAGAAAGCAAAATGTCAACTCAGAGACATACAATTGTTCTTCCTCTAAGACCTTGCAGAGTAGAGATTTGGTGTTTTACTGTTTGTTTTTTAAGGTACACAGTTCCAGAAGGGCATTTTATTTGTTCCTTTTTGTTGAAAATAGATTCTTTTCTCATGCAGTGTATTCTGAATAGTTTACCCTCCCTTTACTCCACGTGAGTTCCTTCACCTTCCTTCCCATTCAGATCCACTCCTATTCTTTGTCTCATTAGAAAGGGACAGGCTTCTAAGAGTTAACAACAAAATATAATAAGGCAAATTTAAAAAATCCATTGAAGTTCTACAACCAAACCAAAACAAGGTAACAAGCCCAAGAAAGGCACAAGAACCTGAGACCTACTCCTTTGCATGCTCAAGAATCCATAAAACAACAAACTGAAAGCTATAATATATACAAAGAGGACCTGGTACAGATCCACATAAGCCCTGTGCACTCTGCTTCAGCCTCTGTGTGTTTATATGAGCTTTGCTCAGGTGAATTATAGGACCTTGTTCTTCTGGTGTCTTCCATCTCCACTGGTTCCTACACTCTTCCCGACTCCTGTGGTATTCTCTGAAATAATTTCCCATGTAGACCTGAGTGTTCCAAGGCACTTCCCCTCTCTCTGGCTGTGGGTTTCTGTATCTGTTCCCATCTGCTGTGGGAGGAAGCCCTGTGATGATAACAGGAATTAGCAGAATATTGTTAGGTGACATTTTATTACTACTTCTTTCCCTAAGATTTACAGTATTCGGTTGTACTCTATTCAGTTGTACTCTAGTCGCTGGTTCTTGATCACCCAAGCAGTGTTGAGCATGGGTTCTATCTTATGGAGTGGGCCTTAGTCAAATCAGAGATTGGTTGTTTACTCCCACTAGCTTTGTGCCATCATTTCCACAGCACATTTTGAAGGCAGGACAGCATGTGGATCAATGATTTTCTGACTGGGTGGATATGATTTTCAGTCTTGCTTCCTGCCTTGGGGTGTTCAAGTACCCCTGCACACAGGGTGGAGAAAGATGAGGTCTTCTCTAGAGCTTTTAGTTACAGATCTTTTAGAAATGTGTGTGTGTGTGTGTGTGTGTGTTTGCTATATAGTCTTGATGTTTTATTTGGTAAATAGTGATTATTTAAAAAACCACACAGCACCAGGTAGCCCTGCAAATACCCTGTGACTTAATTTCAGCCTTGTAAAATCCTATCAGCTGATCAGCATTTCCTATACAGGGCTTGCCAGGCTTTTGTACTGGGAAATTGGACAAAACAGAACTGGCTTTCCTAGGGTTGGTCCCAAACCCCTTATATGGCACCTATTAAAGTGGTCTTTCAGAAGCCCATACATCTAATTCCTATTGGGCTATTGTATGGAAGGGTATTCCCATAACATAGTTGTAGGATGGATGGGAGGTAAATGCTTAAACTGCCAAACATACTGTAGAAACAAAAAGAAAGAAATATTCCTTTGTTTAGAAGAGCATATTTTTTTCTTCTGAGCTTCAGCTGTTAAATTGACACTGTTCAAAGTTATCTGAAAGAGTCCCAGTTGTTTGGATCAGAGGGGCCAGAGGATGTGTCTATAAGGCATTTTCTTAATTGCTAATTCAGGGTGGAATGTCTAACCCACTGTGGGTAGTTCCATCCCTAGGCAAGGTGTGACTGGACTGCGGAAGAAAGTTTGCTGAAGAAGCTGGGGTGGGGGAGGAGTAGAAGAAAGGCAAAGAGAGATGAGAGAGAGAGAGAGAGAGAGAGAGAGAGAGAGAGAGAGAGAGAGAGAGAGAGAGAGAGAGACAGAGAGGGAGGGAGGGAGGGAGGGAGAGGGAGGGAGGGAGGGAGGGAGGGAGAGGGGGTAGGGAGAGAGAGAGAGAGAGGAGAGGAAGAAGGGAGAAGGGGAGGGGGAGAGGGAGAAAAAGAGGGGAGGGAGAGGAGATGGAGAAAGAACACAAATGTGCCAGTAAGCAATATTTCTCCATGGTTTCTGTTTCATTTCCTGCTGAGTTCCTATCCTCTCAACCACAAACCTTGGAAGGGTACTCTAGATAAACCCTTTCCTCTCCATGTTACTTCTGCTCAGAACATTTTACCACAGCAACAGAAAACAAACTAAGAGACTTCCCAATGTTCAAAGCAAAGAGGTACCATGAAAAGAAAGGAGCAGACTTTTTCAATGTCGCATCAGCAAATAAGACAAGAGCAAATGAGAGGAAATTGTAAATCAGAGGAGGACAACTTTCTACAGACGTGATTTAGGATTTAATGGGGTAGGGAGTGGGGGTGGGAAAGTCCTATACAGTACAGATAAGCAAGCTTGCTTCTCTTAGGATGAGATACTTCAGAAGCATCGCTGCTGTCCACGAAACCTGAACGGTTGGATCTCTTCGCCTTTTCCCAGATGAGAATTTATACTGTCACTGTGGTTACTGATTTGATAGTAGGAAGGAAAAACCCTTGGCTCCCATTTGATGTGTTACGCTTGAGGCTGACACGGAGGACCCAGATGAGCTAAGCTGAAGGTGCTGTTTTCCTCTCTTAGCCTTGCCACACGTTGCAGCAACAGGAGTAGCCTTTGGTTTTGTCGCTGAGCCATTACTTCCAGGCAATTGCTACAGAGAGAAAAACCATGTGTCACGTTGAGATTGAAGACAAAGTCATGGATCCTGTAGGAAATAAACTCTTATTTAGTGTAAAACAAAATCTAAAAAAACTACCATGGCTTTTCACTGGGTTACTGACTTTGGTAAGGTGTGTTTACTTGGTTGTTTTCAGGGTAAATGAGTCTTTGGTGTGGGCACCTTTTGGCACGCTGGATAGTTAAATCTGACAAGTGTCTTTAATGGTTGAATGCTACAGAACCCAATATGTGTATGATGCAAGACTAGGAAATGAAAGCTTACCAGCCCTATAAGGTTACTGTATCTGAACATTTTCAAGTAAAGCAGTGTTCCCTCTGAGTTTTTTCCCCAGAGATTGTCAGATTGCAGTCTTTGGAAGGATCCAATGTGAAAACCATTGACAAGGACTTCCACAGGTGCCTAAGCAGGCATGGATTCATAATTTGGCTAATTACATGTATAATGTGCTATTATATAACTCTTTACATTTCTATGGTCTCCAGAAAGAGATTATAGAATCCGTATTTCAGACACTAGACCAGAGGTCCTTAACCTTTCAATACAGTTTCTAAGTGAGCTACAGCCATAAAATTATTTTTGTTGTCACATCATAACTGTAATCTTGCTGCAGTTATAGAGCATGAAGTAAGTATCTGATGCTCAGGATATTTGATAGAAAACTGCTTCCGACAGGTTGAGAACTATTGCACCAGGCATTGCTGGTGACTTGTCAAAAGTGACCCAACCCCCAATCAGTTTTTCAAAACCAACCATGGAAATTTCAATTTGATTTATTTTATTTATATATATTTTTGAGACAGAATCACACTCAGTAGCCTGGATTGTCCACCTACCTCAGTGACCTGGGTACTGGATGTCCCACCGTGCCTAGGTATAATATTCTGCCTCTTTCAGAGAGTGTTAGAGAGGGCCCACACTCTATATCACACAAGTGGGTGTCAGGCCAGGAATAAGCAGGGGAAGGGCCTGGGGCAACAGCAATGGGGCTGCAGTTCTCTACAAATGGCTTAAGTGTACTTCTGGGATCTGTTGTGGAGCTTGATCCCTAGGGTGGTAAGGCTGGAGGGGTAGGAGTGGGACACTTAGACTTTTTTGCTTCACCAGTGTCCTGACTCAGGTATTTTCTTATAGTCAGAAACCATTGACTAATACAGGAAAGGGCTCATTTGGAATTATGCATTGGTAAAACTAAAGCTGAGGCCTTTTCTATTTACATGGGAAAGCATGAAAGAGCTGCTGAGATATGAGATATGAGGAAAGCCTCCCTCTGCAGTCTCTGCAAGTCCTGAGCATGAGCTATGGCGTGCTCCTGTGCTGGACTCCTAATCTGGAACATCTCTTCCAGGAAAATGAAAAGGAGACAGTATATTACATTTAAGTGCTGACGTGGTCAGACAAACGAGAGGAACTGAACAGTCTTGGAAGCACAGCAGCCACAGGGAAGGAAGCAGCAAATGCCAGAGGGTACCGTCCGATCCCCAGAGACCTCGAACAGAGGCAATGAGGTATGCCTTGCACACTGCTGAAGGCTCTGTAGTTTTCTAATCTTCCACATTTAGATGCAACTTGAGTCTTTAAAAAACAGTCCTGCAAAGTGAAGGGAGATGGTACCATTTTCTTTACAGAAGAGTGAGGCATGGAAAGGCTACCTCACATGGCTATGAACACAATTTATGAATGGTAACTCTTGTGTGATGACTATTTTGGGTCCAATGTTAGAAATATACAGGAGGATGATAGGGCTCTCTCTGAATGTGAACAGAGGCTATCCTGGACACATTGGAGGGATAAAGTGGAGATGGTAGAATGTATCAGCTATTATTATTATAAATGTGAGCCGGAAATTCACAAGTTTTTTAAAAATTAGTAGTTTTTCTTAAACCTATCTAGTTCCCAAATAACAACTCAAAGAGACTAAAATTTATTTACAGCTTAAAAGCACAGTAACAAGCCATTGTAATTCTATTTGCATCCTGTAATATGATCATACTACGTCCCAGCCAAAATCCCCATAATGCTCGCATTTAGGTCCTTCCATGCTCCAGCTGTCTCTCTGTCTCCCAGAATCCTTTCTCCTCCTGGAAGTTCCACTCTATTCTCTCTATTACCTCGTTGGCTTTTCTGGCTTTTAAAGACAAGTCAGAGAATAAATGGCGTGCATTGTTCATACAAACATGAGACAGGAGACTCTTAACATAAGTATTAGAAAAATGGAGCCTTTAGATGGAAACCAGATAGTGGGATAGAGAAGTTAGCATCTGGACAATACAAGGATAATCTTCACACAGTGCACAGAGACATTATGCCTATAGTAGAACTTCTTCTGAAAGTGTGCACAGGCTATCTTGGACACATTGGAGGGAGAAGGAGAGATGGGAAAAGAATTTCTGTTCCCACTGTGTCCAGGCATTTCTCTACACACTTTGAATGATTTCTAGTTTTGCTCCTTCTGGTTCTTACCCAGTTCAGTCATCACATGACTAACACTTTATGTACATAATACATAGTTACTTCAGAGTTTGTAGTTATATTAAATTATATATAGAATACAATAGATATTATGTGTAAATACACATGAGAAATACAGATGAACATTTTACAGAGCAGATTATTTGTTTTATAGTATTTGTTTTAAAGCAATCAACATATTTAATATATATGTCATTTCTATGGGTCAAACCTAGGTCCTTGCAGTGTATCAGTAAATAGAAATTTTTATGTAGCACCCATGACTACTTGTTAAGTGCTAGATTCTAAACAAAAAAAATAATAATCATAACAGTAATTGTCAAAGCAAGTCCCATGTTCAACATAGATCACATTAGCCTCATCTTAAGTTTGGGTCCATCATTTTTTACCCTTAAATGGTTCTTATGCAGCTCACATTTTACATCTATAGTCCACTATCTCTGAGAGGTCTACAGGAATGTCTAGCATCTTCTCCTATAGACAACACTGCCTCTGGCATCATTTGAAATATTTCAATTTGTTTCCCTGCAGTTGTAAGTACCCTGGCAACAGATTGAGGCAAACTCTCCATGCTGCTCTCCCAAGTTCTAGGACTGTAAGCTGTCAGAAAAGCAGGCTCCACTCACAGACTCACTCTCCAGGCATCGGAGATACTTGTGCTGTATTACCTGGATGACGATAGTGTGATGTTCCATGGGCCCAAGTTAGAGTGGCCTGGTGCTCCTAAACCTAAAACCACCACCACAGGATTTCTATAATAAGCATGCATTCCTTCGACTTGTTTAGCACGTTGAAGCAATGGGTAACTCAGAGGCAAAAGGCTGCGAATAATTATTTCTTGTCCTTTCAACATTTTCTTTGGAACTGTATTGTGTTGGGAGCTCCCACTTCCCGTCTACAGAAAACCTTCATGGCCACTAGGCAGATAGGAACCTGCTGACCTATCCCTGGGACTCCCCTGTCAACATGTATTCTATCCCAGCATGGGCTCAACCTAGTTTTCAATAAGTGTTCTTACATCAAGTAGCAGGGGGAATAATTCACAGGTAACATGCTGTTAATGTTCCTAGAGAGAGCAATAAGAGTATGAGCTCACTGTGGGGCAGAATTTTAGATTCTTGGGTCAAGGTAGCTACCTCTCTCACAAGAAATGTACAGGAGGCATAGGCTGTTCCAGTGGCTTGGGAGAGGCGTCACATTTTCCCAAGAAGAACTGTGTGAATGCCAGTGAAGTAGAATCCATGTCTATGATTCAGATGCCCAGGCCAAAGGCTAATGAGACAGACCAAATCCTAGGCCACTCCAGCCTCTTGGAAATGAGTCCTCTACCCTCCTCTTGCTCTCACTTACAGAAGCACTTATATGTCTGTCCCAAGGAAAAATAACCACCAGCTCAGTGCAACAAAAATGTCTGAGGAGTCTTGAGTCGGGTTACATACTTGGGAAGTAAAGGGGAAACTCCTTGAATAGAGAGGCCAAAGAGCAACAGATCACTTCCTGTGTCCCTTTCACAGAGGAGGGCAGTATTTCAGGGAAGTAGATACTCTCTCTCCACACACTCCACTTAGCCTTTGACCCCCTAATGCTGTAAATCTGATGACTACTCAGTGTCGTCAGCCTCCCAGACAGCATTTTGCTGCAATATCCCACCAGGAAGAGAAAAAATAGACACCACAGGAAAGAGACACTCAGGCAAGGCCTGTGTCCCTTCTACCTCTGTGGACAAAGTGATGGAGGCATGGGTTAATAGAAGCAGAAGAGGGATGAGCAAGGAAGGACACAGACTTGCATGGACTATTACAGATGCACATACCTCCCGGAATACCATCGGTCCACTGAAGGTTTCTTCTCCAGGAAAATTTTGGAGCAGCCATTTCTCTTTAAGAACTAGCTCTGTAGTTGGACTGATGATGACAACTTGGCTTTATCCTCTGACTTCTTGGACTTACATCCCCTATTCTCAGTTCTGCCTCTGAAAAGGCTTGTTCAAAGCCAATCCACATAGACGCACCAAAGTGGTGTGAACTGAGTCACTATTGCCACCTGGCATTCTGATCTCTAGTGCAAACCACCAACCTGAATCTACCAAGGGGTACTCGATGGAGACTGGCATCAGTGAATGAAGAGTGATGTCTACAGATTGTTAGCTTGGGGTCAGCTATTGGGGACAGGCCCTTCTGCCAGTCACTAAACAGATAGCCTAGAAACCGAGATTCAGGATAGTAGAGATGATAGCAGTGTTCTGCATTACATCAAAGGCATATTGCTGAGTCCAAGGCATCCCAGTGGTTCCTTCATATCAGTGGCATCCCATTTCAAAGTACCCATTATGTTTCTCACACAGGGTCTCTAGGATGCATCTTTATAGCACATCCTATGGATTGACTCAGTCATCCCTGTGCCATGAAGTTTGTCAAAATGGACACTGGCATGACGGTTTGTTTTATGTATCAAGTCGCTTTGGATTAATGGCGTCCAGACAATTGGCAAGATAGTAGCTTGGGGCATGTTTGTTACCATATGCTATGGTTTGGGTGTTGGCTTAGCTATTTTCATCTTTTCCCTGACAAAAGCAACTTGGGGGGGGGATGTTCATTTTGGCTTACAATTGAGAGTCAATCATTTCGGAGAAGGCACGGCTGCAGGAGCATGAAGGACTGGTCACATTCCAACCATCATCAGGAAGCATCCATAGAAGGCCAATGCTCAGCTTGGCTTCTCCTCTCTCTTCAGTCTACTGCCCACACACAAGGGTGGGTTTTCTCGCCCCAATTTAGACAATCTAGAAGCTACTTCACAGATGGATCCAGAGGTGTTTGTCTTCTGGGGAACTCTAGAAACCATATGTTCATGATATTAACGATTACACATGTGTCTTTTTAAAAGGTTAGTTGTTATCAATGTGCTAGTGTTAAGAAACAGTGTTCTTAAGCAATGCTGAAGTCAGGAGGACTCTGCTGCCAGTGATGGGACTCACAGCACTCATCAAAGGATGTCATTAAGGGAGATGAGCTATGCCTTCTGTAGTGTGGGATATGAGCTACCATAAGAAGGTGGACAGCATCAGAATCCAGCCCCTTGATCTCAAACTTCCCACATGTTATAACTATAAGAAATAAATGTCTGTTCTTTCTAAATGGCCAGGTCTTTAGTATTCTGTTCTCGAAACACTTTGTGTACTTCCACATAAACATAGTATTTCGCAATAGAATTAGCTATTCTCCCCAGTGTGTTTGAGATCATTTGAGTTTTTGAGGTCTTAACTAGAACAAAAAGGCAAAAGAAAGGCAAGTTGCATTTCTTTTTACTTAGAGCTGCATCTCATATCCTTGTATATGAGAGCTTCTGAGTTTTGGGCCTTTGGACTTAGACTAAATTACGCTACTGCCTTTTCTGATTCACTAGCTTACAGACAGCAGATGGTAGGACTTTTCAGCCTCTATAATTGTGTGAGCCGATTCTCTCTTTCTCATATATATATCCTATTGATTTTGTTTTTCTGGAGAACTCTGACTAATACACTTAGCTATAAATCATATGCCAGACTGAAGGGTGGGAAAATGCAACAGGGCCCTACTTGGGCTCTTGTAGTAAGACTGTGTTGAGGAGATTGAGCTTCTGTACTTTTTCTTTCACCCTTTCTCTTATTTATTCATTTAAATTTTGACTAGGATCTAGAGCTACCAACATAGATAGACCTAGACTTGGCCTCAAGATACACACACTGACTAGCTGTGCAGGGTACAAAGAAACAGAAGCAATCTAGCATATACGATATTAGCATATATATATATATATATATATATATATATACACAAACATATATACATATATAGAATATATACATATATACATATATAGAATATATATGCATATATGTATACATTTGTGTGTGTGTATCCCATAATGAGATATTTAGGAGAAAAATTAATAAGCTCCTTATATTGGACTCATCTCCAGAAAGACTGTCCCCAAAGTGAAAGGAAACATCAAAATACAGTATAGATAAAAGAAGGACAGGAGGCACTGCGAACAGAGGAATAGAGAAGCATATGGCCATTGTAGGACAAATTATTGAGCCATATTAGCATATGTGTCTGAGGAGAAGCAATCCAGGCAAAAGGAAGGGGTGCACAGGGTTAGCAGCTAGGACCCAGGGACACCACCATCAAGCTAAAAGCCACAGCTCCAGCCTTCAGCTGGGCTTCATGTGCAGTAAAAGCCTCTTTGTTGACTGGTCCTGATGTGGTGCTATGGCCCTAAGTCTCCATTTATGGCATATCTAAGTACCTTACCATAGACCTTACGAAGGCATCTTTGTGTCTATGAGGAGGCCACTGGACTCTGCAGATTCTCTCTGCTGTTTGAGGACTCCCAACTCTGCAGATGGAGAAGCCAAGGCTAAGAACTACCCTGAGAATTATGGGTGTGGTAGGGAAGTGGAAACCAAGGCGACATTTGGTGTGCTGTAGCATTCCCAGCTCTGGTTTAACACAAGGGATGTGTTTCACTCACAAACTGGCACAGAGAGCTCATTTACATTTAAATAAGAGGCTTGTTAATGCCAGCAGGAGGACGCTGTCAATGCCAAGCCTGGCTCAGGATTCCTGCCAAGGAGTTTCTAAGAGCATCGCTCTAGGAAACTCCCCCAGAAGAGAAGCAAGCATGCTTTCTCATTAAGACAACTCTACCACAGTGACATTTGCCTCTGAGCGGCAAACCTTTGGCTGAGCAGGAAGCAAATTGTTGAGACTCAGAGCATTATCAGAAGATGGTGGTTCAGTCAGTTTGGCTCCTCATACACTCAAAGACCACCTGGCATGATGCAGTGGGGAGCACAGCTAATTCTTGCCCTCTGGATCCTCCCAGTAATGTGGGGAAGACCAAGGTTTACTAGGAAGTACACAAAGAAGACTGTGTTGCAACATGAAGGCAAGGTCAAGGCCATTATCTGGCAATTTGTTGCTGCGAGACTCTTCCTGATATAAATAAAATGGTTTTTAGTATAGATCCTCTACTCCAACGGCTACAGATGTTAAGTAGGAAACTATTCATAAATGAAACAGGCTGTTGATTAAAGCCTCGGAAGAGGCTGGGATTCCAGTAACCTACAGTATACCTGCCTGCTCTAAAGATGTCAGATTACTGAGCAAGAGTGTCTTCTTGGGTTTACAAATTGATTATAAGGAATGCCCTGTCTTCCTTTAAAAATGACAAATAAGCCATGTGGCCAGATGTGTCTACGGCTCAGTTTGTCCCAGAGTCAAAAAAGTATGGCAGAAGCTTACAGAGTTGTGCTAGTCAGTTTTCTGTCACTGTGACAAAGCACTCGAGAAAATTTACACAGACCTGCCGAGGTTTCAGTCCAAGACTGTGGTGCGGCAGAGCAGCCTGGTGGGCACACCATGGGCAGCAAAGTCATCACTTATGGTGGTGGGAAGCAGGAAGCTCTCACTGCCTTCCCCCTGTGACCCAGTAGGTTTCCACTACCTCCCAATAAGGAATTTGCTGTGTCTGTCACCTGATCACTGTGTAAAGTTAGAATTTTCCTGATATGATCACTTCCAGGAAGTAAACATGCTTTTGAGTTAGGTCTTGAACAAAAGGAGTTTTAGAAACCGTTCCTGACCCACAGTGAAAGAAACAACAGGATCACATAACGTAAGAGTCACAAGGGATCGATGTTCAAGTTCTGAAGGAAGAGCAGAAACTACCAGACTAAGATGGTGGAGGAAAAATTGGAGAGACAGGACAAAAATGTCGGGGCAACAGAGAGCAAAAACTTTTCATTTCTCAAGTGAAACATGAAGAATGTGTGATGAAAGGAACTATGAATTTCAGATAGGGAAAGATGGAGTTATGAGTAAAGGACAAATTAACGAGAGCTTTCCAAGCCACTGAGTCTTAGCTTTCACATCTGAGACGTGAGGGAGCCTGTGTCCCATGATGGTTACATGCTCTAGTGCTGATACAGGAAGTGACCTCAACAGTCAAAAGCATACAGAGCTCACAGGGGAAAAGCATGGGCTTTGGCCCTTCTCCACACCCTGTGAACCTAAGTGAGCCTTGGTTCCTATAAAAATGGGAAGAATAGACACCATGCTGGAAATCTAAAGGAGAACTGTTATCTCTGTTGATTGGAGAGTAAAATATCAAATTATTATTAAAGGTTTATTGACAGCATTTGAGCAATATATACCAGAAGCATTCAGAGCACAATTCTATTCTACTCTATGGTTCTTTTTTTGATGTTCCTGTCTTTAGAAAATATAGGATATGTGCTAATAATTTCTTCCAGCAGTGAGATCAATACAGCATTGTTTATAAAATCAAACGTGGCAAAGTCTAACTTTCTTGTCTGCTGACTACATAGTCCTCAAATTGCTTCTCCTGATGAAGTCACTTTGGCCTCTCATGCAAGATTCCTTGTAACCTCAAACCTAGGATCTTTGGTGACTCTTAAGTAAAAGGAAACAGTGTGAGGATCTGTTTGTTTATCCTTATGAGTTATGCTCAATTCCCTTCTACCATGTAAGAGAAATAAAAGTTATTTTTATGGGTCTAGAGAGATGGATCAGAGGTTAAGAGTATCTGCTGCTCTTTTAGAGGACCACAATTTGATTCCCAGCACTCATATGGTGGCTCAAAACTGTCTGTGACTATAGTTTCAGAAATCCTCTGTGACCTCTGTAGATATCATCCATATACATAGTACACACACATGCAGAGAAAGCATCCGTAAGTATAAAGTAAAACTAACCCTAAAAACATGACTGTGTTTCAATACTCTTTTTATCTGTGATGTCGAAACCTTGGTGGTCACTTTGACTACATCTGGAATCAACTAAAACCCAAGCAGCTGAGCATGCCTGTGAGTGTTCTTGATTTGGATCATTTTAGATAGGAAGACCTGACCTAGATCTGGAACATTTATTTAAGGTCAAGAGACCCTATTAAATGTAGCAGCCTCCTTAAAAGAACTTGAGACAAGAAAACTTTTGATTTTTGCCTGCTGAGGCGTTCCTTGTTGGTATTGGAATGTGCTTCTTTAGAATTCCAGAGTAGACTGAAGAGCAGCTGAGACATTTATCCTCATGGACTGACCATTGGATGAGCTCTTGGCCTTCTGTTGGGAGATAGCCATTGTTAGACTAGCCAGAATATACCATATCCGTGTGTGTGTGTGTGTGTGTGTGTGTGTGTGTGTGTGTGTGTGTGTGTGTGTGTATCCACATGTGTGCCACAGTGAGCATATAGAAGAAAGAGGACAACTTATGTGAGCCAGTTTTCTTCTTCCTCCATGTGGACTCTGGGAACTAAACTCAGGTCATACATGTAAATATAGACATATATTTACATAGTCATTCAATCTATTATTTCTGCTTCTCTAGTGAACTTTGACTACTCTACTCTCCTTGCAAATAGTGTCCATCAAGTAGATGATAAGTAAACTATGGCACTGTTATGCACTGAAGTATAATAGAGCCCTGATGCTGGTGCTGTAGAGCAGATGCAATTGAGAAACTGTTTAGGAAAAAAAAATACAAGCTAAGATGCTACAACTCCACTCTAAATTATATGTTCACTTGTATGCAGGTCGGGGTAAATAGCCAAAAAAAAAAAAAAAAAAAAAAAAAAGGCATCACTCTTTATGTCTAGACTTTAGTGGTCAATGTGAGTGATTTTTCCTGATGGCTTTTGTGTCTGGTGACACATTTTTAGTTGCAGAATATGAGAATGAATCTATTCATGGTACCCAGGGAGGAGAGGCCATGGATTCTGGTAAATGTTTGCCAATGTAAGACTATGATTCATCCCAAATTATCAACCCTGGCCCTGTTGAAGTTGTTACTGTAGGTGATGAGATCACAGAAAGCCACAGCTTTCTTTTTGCTGGCTTGTGCTTTCTATTTTTCCATAATGAGCATACATATTTGTACAATCTGGTTTTTTTTTTAAAGGTACATTGCAAATTTCTGAAAAGCTCGTGGGAAAGTCTGCAGCTTTACTATGACGTCACTCACTGAAACCTGCTTCAGGATGTTACTCAGGTTTTCTCGTCAATACCCTTCCTCTCTAAACATTTTCTTTAACCTGGGTACCCAATTTAACATAGCAGATGATTCCCTGACCACACTCCTACTTATGTTTTCGATGATTCCTGAGCCTTTGGACATACACAATCTGTCAGCAACTCACTGAATTTTCTTCTTAACTTGTCCCATATGTGGTCTCCTGAGGCATCTTGCCGGAACCAAAATGTAGCTCAAGGTCTGGCCAGGGAACACAAGATATCTGGGCACATCTATAGCCCCAGGTATAGGTCCTGTACAATTAGAGTTTGGTCTTCTTCATTGTTTCGGGATATCTTTCCATGGCCATCAAAACATGTTTGCTTGGAAGTTTCCTCAGTTGAAGAAGTGCTTTATTGCTCCCGCAGACTCATCCCTCTGCACATTAGACTTAATTTGTAGCTGAAATCATGATGATTTAACAGAGCCTCTGGATCTGATGGCTGTGGTTTCTGGGTCACCAGATATAGTTCAAAAGCAAAAAGCAATCATCTCTCCCATGAAATGAGTCCTTTCTTTGGATTCCCAGAGAGCTGAAAACTCCTGTAGTGGCTGGATTTTTCTTTAACCCTCAAACTCTTGGAAACTCATGTTATACATATAACTCACCACGAGAAAAAGGAATTCCAGACTTGCAAGGGGGCTTTGGTTAGTGTGTGTGTGTGTGTGTGTGTGTGTGTGTGTGTGTGTGTGTGTGTCTTTCCTTTAGAATGCTCTTTTTCCTAAGAAAAATGAGAGAGACAGAAGGTCTTGTAGAGAGATTTTCTCCTTGCCAAAGGATTGCAAGCCTTCTATGCAAGTAGCAAAGGACAGTTGAACCTGTCTGCCACCAGTGAGATCAAAAGGGGACCTGGGGTAGCTTAACTGTAGAAACTTACAGAGACAAGGATATATAAAAGTAGGTGATGTATATATGAATGTATGTATGTATGTACATATGTATGTATGTATGTATATTGTGTGACTGCACATGTATCACAGCATGCATGTGGAGGTCATAAGACAGAGAGGACAAGAGAGTGGGAACTAGTTCTCTTCTTTGTTCTCTTCCTTGTGGACTCTGTGGTTTAGACTCAGGTTATCAGTCTTAGAAACAACGGCTCTTACCTGCTAAGCCACCTTTATACTCTGTGGTCACATGTGTTTGGTGATCTCTCCATAACAGCACTGAGGTGAGAGAATGGAAGCATTCGATCTCCCATGAGTCCACTTTGGAAGACAGGTGGCCTTCACTTCTAAGCCTGGGCAGGATTCCTGATGCCGTGATTTGGCTGATTTCTTCATTTTCTTTCTGGGCACAGTCAACACAAGTCATGTCTCTAGTGACCTATTCCACACAGAGCATGTCTCTGAGCCTCTTTGGAGTGTGAAAACATCAGCCATCACCCAGAGGACAGAACAAAGACCAATCTACAGAGAGGACATGGAAACTGTCGACATCCCAGAGGTAGGAAGGACTTGTTTTTGAAGAAACATCTGCTGAAAAAAGGAGAGAATCCACATGCAAGCAGTCCCTTGGCTAAATAACTTTACAACCCTCAAAGTCTCGAGATGAAAGGTCAAATATAAGGGTCCTCACTAATCCACAGAGGCAGTTTGGTCCTATTTGGGTTTCGATATTATTTATGGTACTTGTGAATATCTCAGAAAATAAAAACCCCAAAGCAAACATCACGGGTTTAAACTGAAACATACTCTTTATGTTTGGGTATCCCGCTCCCACTTCTACTCTTTTTAGTCTGGAGTAGCTGTGATGAGAGGAAGTCATCTTGTCCAGACAGTGAAGTAGAACAGCAGCCTGGAACTTTTCCATTGTGCTGAAGCAGAAAAAAAATGCCAGAGGAAGTAATGTTAGTCAGTTTTTAGTCACACCGAGAACAATGGGACAGTTTAGATTGGCCTGACATAACTTGTTTGCATTTTCTAGGGCCCAAAAGAAGCGCTCACTTGTGCAACTTCCTTTGTACTTGAATGAGACAAGACCCCTTATACTCTGTTACAATACACTGAAGACCCCCTCTCCTCCCATTACATTCCAGAATACAAAACCAGTTCTTCACAGGTTTTAAGAGAAGATATTTTTACATACCAACTAACAAAGATTTGAAAGAGAAAAATAACACGGTAGAATCTTGTCACCATGGAGGTGACAAAGGACAAAAGTATACCAGTCCATCGTATTTCCTCCTGAGGAAGCATAATTGATTTCTTCCTGCTCAGTGACCTCACAGGAGATAGCATTCATCCCACAGAGACCTCCTTCCATTCATGTGTTTATTCATTCATGCATCGATGTAGTACACATTAACGCAAGAACTTTCATATGCCTGGCACACAGGGCTGACTAAAACTCAGTCTTGATGGAAGTTTAGAAGTAGGAAACAAAGTTCAGGTTTTTTCTAAATATGAAAAAACACGTATCGGCTCTGTGGTTATATATAACAGGAAAAAAACTGTCATGAGCTTAATATATTTATAATTAAACTACACATGCCATCAGATGTTGTTTTTAACAAAATCTCAATCCTTTGATTTTTGTCAGTGAAGACTTGGAAGCCAGATGCTGGGGTAAAAACTCAGAAATACAGAGAAAGCACCCAGCTGACCTTCCCTTCTCCTTCCTGTACATCTATCTCTCTATCCATCCTCCTGACTTCCCCTTACTTTCTATATTGCTTTTTCTTAATAACCCTATGTTCACTTCCTGCAAATTAGTTGCTTGCTCTGCCTCTTCACCCATGGCTGCATTTATCTAATTCTATTTACAATATTCAAATGGAAAACACTGGTATTAAAGGTGTGTGCTAAGGCTAAGTCATACCACAACTAAAAACAAGTTTTCCCAGTTAAAAAAAAAAAAAACAGTCTCAGGGTTTAGAGTGTAATCAAGTATCCTGTAAGAACTGGCCATGAACATTTTCATGAGAATCAAAAAGCTAGAAAAAAACCTGAAGGATTTCAAGCCATGTTCAGGCAGTTTTCTTGTATTCTGTAGAAGAAAAGAGAGAGGTAGGAAGAGACAGGTAGATATACATTGTAATGGTTTGCATATGCTTTGCCATTACTCCTAGTTGCCTGAGGATGCACAGTCTGTTTCTGGCTTCCTTTGGATGAAGATGTAGAACTCTCAGCTCCTCCTGCACCATGCCTGCTTGGATGCTGCCATGCTATTGTCTTGATGACAATAGACTGAACCTTTGAACCTGTAAGCCAGCCCCAATTAAACATTGTCATCCATAAGACTTGCCTTAGTCATGGTGTCTGTTCACAGCAATAAAACCCTAACCCTAAGACAGAACTTGGTACCAGGGATTGGGATATTGCTGTGATAGGTCTGGCCATGTTTTTGTTTGGAAAAAAATGTGCATTTTGGGACGTTAAATTTGGAAAGCTGTAGAAGGCTTTTAATGGGGATTAATGGGCTATCCTCATAGTAATATGGAAGACTTTGTTACTAAGAGTAATTTGAAATGTGCCAACTTGGACCAAGGAGTTTCAGTGGAGAATTTAAGTATATGGCATAGAGACTATTTTTCTAGAATTTTGGAGGAGAACATAGCTGCTTTTTGCCCTTGTCCAAAGAGTCTGCCTGAGGTTAAGGTAAAGAGATTTAGATTAATTGCTTTGAAAAAGAAAGTCTCAAAACAGCCTGATGTAAATTCTTGTGTTGTTACTAAAATTTACTTTTATAAAGAGCATTTTAATGAAAATGAACTAGATGAAAAAGGAAAAACACACAATATACGGTTAGAGTATTAGATATCAGGAAGCAAAATGAAGCTGAATTCTGTGTTCAAGAATATCAAATTGAATTAAGGGAGTAGTGCTCTTGGGGCAAGATCCCACCCAGCTAAGTTAGCTCCTGTCAACTTAGTAAAAATTTTTAATCCCAGGAGGCAGAGACAAGCAGATCTCTGAGTTCCAGGTCAGCCTAGAACAGAGCAAGTTCTGGGTGCATAAAAAGCTTAAATTCAGGAGTGGTGGTACAGAGCTTTAGTCCCAGGAGACAGCCATACAGATTTCTAAATTCAAGGTCAATATATAGAGCAAGATCCAGGCCAGCCCAGCTTAGGTAGTGAAGAAGTTAGAAAAGAGGAAGCTAGTGATGAAATAATAGAACAAAGGTTTTGTGTGTGTGTGTGTGTGTGTGTGTGTGTGTGTGTGTGTGGTGGGGGGGGATGTTCTTGCTCCTGTAAATAGCAGAACTCGGCAGCTTCAGCCATGTGTCTCTGACTTTATATTTAAGAGGAGGAGACTACTGGGACAATTGATGCTGGTTATCTGGAGCTAAGAAATTAGTGGGTGATTAAGAAAAGACCAGCATCACTGAGCTGAAATCTTCTGGGAAATCTTTCTTTTCTTTTCTTAATTATTATTATTTTATTAGATATTCTTTGTATTTACATTTCAAATGTGATCTCCTTTCCTCTCCATTCTCCCCTCTCTTATCCTCCCTCCCCCTCTCTTTGCTTCCATGAAGATGCTCCTTTTTCCAATCACCCATTCCAACTCAGTGCCTTGACATTCCTGTACACTGGGAAAATGAACCTTCACTGGACCAAAGGCCTCTTGTCCGATTGATGCCAAACAATGCCATCCTCTGCTCCATATGCAGCTGGAGCCTTGGGTCTCTCCATGTGTGCTCAGTGGTTGGTATTTTAGTCCCTGGGAGTTTTGGAGGGTTTGGTTGGTTGATAATGTTCTTCCCATGAGGTTGCAAACCTTTTAGCTTCTTTAGTCTTTTCTAGCTCTTTCATTGGGATCCCCATATTCAGTTCGATGGTTAGCTGCAAGCATCCTCAACTGTATCTGTATGACTCTGGCAGAGCTTCTGAGAAGACATCTGGGAAATGTTTTCTGAAAGCACAAACAACTGTGTTCCAGAGATAACAAAGGTTGTACCTCATGTTCAGCTGGACTTGGTAATGTGCAAGAATCACCCAAGTGATACTGGTTTAGATGGCATGAAGAACAGTTTAGGCTTGGGTCTGTGAGAGGCATGGAAGGCCACTGGTGAAAGTGCAACCTCAGCTGTAGTTGACAATCCAGGACTGAAGGGGTCATGAAGGAATTTGAAGAGTGGCACCATGAATGGAGCCTATGGGAGGCTATTCTTGAAACCTAGTTGCAACAGAAGACCCTAGTGTACTGAAGATGCTAGTACTATGGTGTGGTCACCAAGAAAGGTGTAGTGGATCAACCTGAACTTAAAGTGCTACAGAGGGCAGAGCTGGAGAAGTGAAGCAAGCCCTTTGGAGAAGCTCAGAAGATCAAGTGTGGACCCCAGACATTGAAGCAAGAGGCTGTAACATTGAAGCTGCCTTGGAGACCCAAAGATGTTAAAGATGCCAGAGCCATGGCATATCTGCCAAGGAAAGTGGAGCCAGCTCAGGGGAAAGAAGTTTGTTGCAATCAATAAAGATTAAAAAAGAGTTGAAAATGTGAAGACTGCTTTGACATCAGACATGGAGATGGCAGAGTTTGAACTTTTCCTAGCTGGTTGCCTGTCTTAATTCAGGGATTACAGTTAAGTGACTTGATGGATCTCAGAAAAGACTGAACTTTTGACATTGTTGATACTGCTACAGACTATGGGGACTTTGGAAACTAGATTAACAGTACTTTATTATTATGGGTTTGAACAAGTCTATGGGAGCAAGGGAGGACAATGTGATGGTTTGCATATGCTTGGGTACTTCTCCTAGTTGCCTGAGGATGCTCATCTGTTCATGGCTTTCTTTGGATGAAGATATAGAACTCTCAGCAACTCCTGCACCATGCCTGCCTGAATGCTGCCATGCTTTCATCTTGATGGTAATGGACTGAACCTCTAAACCTGTAAGCCAGCCCCAATTAAATGTTTTCATCCATAAAACTTTCCTTAGTCATAGTATCTGTTCACAATAATAAAACCCTAAGACATACATAATACAGACAGATAGATAGACAGACAGGTACCAAACACAAAGAAACACACACACACACACACACACACACACACACACACACACACACACATTGGTGAGGTATAAAGAATAGAAAAACAGTGGTGTTTAATTTGTGCCTTGGAAATTTCAGGGTGGAATTTTTTCAGAATTTGTCATAGACCAAGGAGCATAGAAAAAGTCATAGAAATAGAAAATTTTGTGGTTCACATAGAAAGCTTTGTTCATTTTCTAATTGTTCTTATTCTAATTTACAAAAGACATTGCTTGTGGGAGAATGAATATATATATATATATATATATATATATATATATATATATATTCATGTAAATATATATACATAGATATAGATATAGCTCCTACCTAACTTCTGTGAATATTCTAAATGAAACAGACATATTTAAAGCTTAAACACTAACATCCCCATATAAGAGAAAATATACACTGTTTATCTTTCTGGATCTAGGTTATCTCACTCAGGACCAGAAGGTAGAAGGAATAGGAGACAGAGGAACGAGAAATATAATCTAGTGTTATATTAGGAAATCCAAATAGGGAGAATAAATGAGAGGGGAGTGAGAAAGCTGGGGAGAACAGGGCATAACTCACACTAGAGGCCTTTTGAAAAGCTGTATGGAAACCTACTACTATAAAAGTTTCCTAAAGTATAAACCTATATAGTTTAAATAGAGCTAGCATATTGGAGGGGAAACAATATTCCAACTAAATTTTATATTCTATAAAACAAACAAAATCAAAACCCAAGACAAGGGATTTTTTTCGTTTTTGAGTGATTGGCCAAAGGGATCCCATAAACCCCCTCCTAAAACATTATAGACTACTACCATTGAAATTAGCTATCATCCACAAACTGGTGGAAAGAGCGCCATTTTTAATGTCACAGAGAATTTTAATTGTCATGGCGGAACCAAGCTGGTACTGAACTAAAAGCTTTTCTCTCTACTGACTACCATTTTTTTCTGCTGGAAGGTGCAATCTACAGGAGGACAAAAGTCATCACCATTCTTGCCTACCTTACAAACTCTGTGAGTGACAATAGTGACCTGCCTGCATTGGTGCAATTGTGCCACAAATGTTAAGAATTAGCTGCCTTAGTGACTTTGTTCTTGCTGTAACAACGTATCACCACCAGGTAAACTTATAAAATGGCATGATTGTGATTGATAAAGTGGTTCTCAAGGGTTGAAGGTCATGAAGGCAGAGGAGAGGCATGGTGGCGGAAACAAATAAGATCTCATTTTTGTAGGAGACAAGCAGTTAAACCAGGAATGCCACTGAGTACCATGAATCCTCAAAGCCCAGTGACTCACCTCCTTCAACAAAGCCACACGTCCTAATCCTTCCCAAACTGTTCCACCTATTAGGGACTAAGTCAAGCATATGAGTCTATGGGAGCCGTTCTCAATCAAGGTGTTAAAGTAACTGAACACGTAAGGATTTAAGGCCCACTCCATGGGTGTGATCCATACCTGACCTTGCAAAAATATCTAACAACCTGAGAAAAGATAACTCACAGGAGAAAACCTATTACTGTTCTTCTGCTAGGTGAACATAAAAATAAAGTGACTTCTAATGACATATTGCTATACACACTATTACTCAGCCCTCAGCAGAGAATGTCTTCTTTCAATGGATATTAAGTAAGATAGAGACCCACACTGGGCAATGTGCAGTGAAAGCCTTTGAGCGCTCAACTCTAAATGGTACGTTTCCATCAAAATCGTCCCCTCAGGGCCCAGGGATCTATGCAGAAGAGGAGGTCGGAAGACTGTAAGAGGCTGAGTTGGTAGATGACTCCAAGGAAACTGTCTTCCAGATAAAACAGGACTGATGAAATATGAAGTCAAACAAACTGGGACAGCAGCACATGCAAGGCCTGCATAATTTTAGCCAGACAAAAATCCTGACAAATAAACATTCACAAAAAACAAAGACAAAACAAAATCCCAAATACTGGGATTATTGCGTTTCCTCTGAATCTTGTTACAATAAAAGAGCAATTTAGTTGTCTACTTATTTTACTTTGTTTTTGTTAAATATTTTATTATTTTACATGCAGATAACACATTTGCATCCAGCTTACCCTCCAAGTCTTCCCTTATTTCTACAATTCCTATTGGTCTTAACTTTCATTCCCCCAAGACTAACTCCATTTCCCCGTCTCTCAGTTGTGGGTGTATGCTGCTTCTCCTTCAAAGTCCTTATAGCTACAATTTTATTGATTTTCTTTGCCCTAGGAATTTATTAATTTTCTGTCAGTTTTATGTTTAGCAAAGAGCTCCCCCCCAGAAGTTACTGACTCTTTTTATTAACTAAACTTCTTACTGTTAATGGAAGTTAAACATACATTCTTTCCTTTACAGCTTTTATAATTTATATTTTACTGAAGAAATCCCCTTTAACCTGAAGGTCATAATGATTTTTAAACTGAGCCTTAGATTTGCACAAGCACATGGAGCATTGGATATGTTTGTGCCCACTCTCAGTACCTGCCTTTCCAGTGTCCAGCAATAACTTCCATGTGACTTATCAGAGTAACAGAGACAGATGACTACAGTTTGAATTTTTCAGTTGTGCTTCCTTCCTACATTTGTCTGTGTAGGTACTAGTAACACTCTCTCTTAATGATTATAGTTTGTAGAAATAGTCATTTGACAATGAAAACTATTCCTACTGTCACTCAGGATCTTTGTGAGGGTACTTGGCGTTTGGTTTCTCATGGCAAATGTAGAATTAGCTTTCCAGAGCTCATGGAACCTTCTTGTGAGACTCATATCAGAATTTCACTAAGTCTATGGGTAATTTTGTGAAGACTATACTGTCGTGGTAGTGTTTGCCACTCTTTGAACACAAAGCACAGAACCACTTGTGACTTTAATGCATTTCAGTGTTGTTTTATAATTTTTCTCCATTGAGGTTTCCAAATACATCTCCATTTCCGCTCACGACTTACTCAGTTCCTGTCTCCGGGATGAATTCCATTTAGTTGCCTCCACCTTTCTATCAGTTATATATGTGTTTTCTTGGCCATCTCTCAAGAATTGAATCTCCCTAAGATCTTTTCCCTTGATTTCATTGAGTTATTCTTATTGTCTTTCAGAAATTAATTGAATTCTCTAAGGTTTATGATTGTTCTTTTAGAACAGCTTTCTTGGAGCTCATTTAGGTAACTCTCATTGGTAAGCATTTCTATGCCCAAACAGGTAGGTTTTGGAGAGATGATTCTGGCTTGGTTTTTCTTATTGGTGTTACTCTTCCAATGAGATCTGTACATACAGACTTCCTTTGTTAGTTCTGAGTTTGTTATGGATAAAAAAGGCTGGTCAAGAAGAGAAGACATTGAGGAGGTGTGTAGGGTCTAGAGTTTGGGACTGTCATGTGTGAAATGAAGTTAGGTGGACAGATGTAACTGGACTGATATACGGATGTGCTTCCTACTCTAAGCTGGAGTGTGGGCGATATATAGACCTGAGTAGAAAGGTTAGATATGATGGAGTGTGGGGGATATATAGACCTGAGTATAAAGGTTGGATATGATGTAAAAGAGTCCTAGTGTGTCATGGATTGATGGGGATGGGTCAAGGCTCAAGTCTAGAACTCTTTTGCACCGAGGGCAGGGAAGGCCAGCCTAAACTGGTACAGTGGTTGTGAGGTCCAGGCTAAATCTGTTAGACTGAGGAAAGGAATGCATGAGGATGTAAGGGTGTTCTCTAGACTAGACTGTGGTGGTGGACCTGGGAAGTATGAACAAAGAGTTGGGTGATACGATGACACAAAGGGAGCTGTGGTTGGGTGCAGGAAGAAAGGTGTCATGGAGCCTAGTGGCTGACTGCAGTACAGGAGGGGTGGTCACACCAGGGAGCCTAGAGGTCAGGTACTATGTAGGCACAGTGACTGTACACTGGTTGTGTGACCCAGTCTAGGTTGGGCTGGAGAAGATGGGAATTAGGTTGCAGGAATAGTCACCAGACTAGACACTGGCACTGAGAGTCTGGGTATAAACTGAGGTGTTGGGGGCAGTGCAAAGGGGCCATGTTCCTGATTAATTAAGAACATTTCATTCTAGCTTTTCCAGGGATTTTTATTTTTAAATCATAAATTCATTATGTTATTTTTCTGAATGGATTGAGGTGCTATGATTATAAGAAGTGTGTGTGTGTGTGTGTGTGTGTGTGTGTGTGTGGGTGTGTGTGCACATTGTCTTCCCTTTCCCGACATCCACTCCATTTACTGTCATTCGTATCTTTGATGCTAACTGGGTTGAGACGGAATTGTAAGGTGGTTTTAATCTGTGTTTTCCTGATGACTAAGGATTTTGAAATTGTTTTAAAGTGCTCACTGAACATTTGAATTTCTTCTCTTGAGAATTCTCTACCTAGTTATGTAACCCATTTTTAATTATGTTACCTTGGTGCTTTTTTTCTTTTAGTTCATTTGTATAGTCTAGATACCAGACCTCATGTGTAGCTGGCAAAGTTTTTTTTTAACCATTCTTATTTTTTTTTTTTTCTGTGTATGAGATTTTTAGTTTTCCCAAACCCCTTTTGTTAATTCTTGGTCCTGTTTTCAATGCTACTGAAGTGCTTTAGAAGGTCTGCCCTTGACCATATGAACACCCTCTGACTCCTTCAGCAAATGCTAAAGGAGTGCACCTCCACAAGAGGCTGGAGACTTGATGCCCCAGGGAAGAGGAATGCAGGTGGGGGAGGGGAGCAGCACCATCTCAAAGGCCAAGCAGAGGGAGGACAGGGAAGGGATGCAATAATTGGGATATAAAGAAACAAAGTAATTAGGAAAAACACAAACCAAAAGTCTGCTCTTGAGCCTAACTGCTGCAGATGACTCCGCCCCATTCCTTGAGCACCCTGAGTGTCAGCTCCTTATCTTGAGGCCCTTGATTCCTTTGACATTGACATTCCTTTGACACAAAAAAGTTGACATTTTGTGTAATATGAGAGACAAAAATTAAATTTCCTTCTTCTATGTATATGTATAGATATTTCTCAGCACTGTTTGTTGAAGATGCTATATTGTCTTATATATATATATATGTGTGTGTGTGTGTGTGTGTGTGTGTGTGTGTGTGTTATATATACACATATGTGTGTATATATATGTTATATATACACAAACATATATATATATATATATATATATATATATATATATATATATATATATATATATATTTGGCATCTTTGTAAAAAATCTGGTAGGTGTAGTTTTGTGTACTTTATATGTGAGTCCTCTATTCAGTTCCATTGGTCTATGGGTCTGCTTTGTGTCTGTGCCATGCTGATTTTATTACTATGTCTTTATAGCATAACTTGATTTCAAAAATGGCAATACTTCCTGTAACATAACTTTGCTTTAGATTCCTTTGGCTATCTTTGTTTCTTGTGCTTTATGTTAATTTAATATTTTTGACCTGTAAAGTTATGTTGCTGAAATTTTGATTGGTATTTGATTGAATATTGATTGATTTTTGGTAGGATAAACATTTTCACAATATTAAATCTTTCAATCCAGGAACATGGGAGGTCTTGTTTTTAAATTCTTCCCTTAAAGGTTTTATCATAGAGGTCTTTCTTATCTTTGGCTAGGCTTCTTCTCAACTTTCATTTACTGATTGATTTAATGTGGCTATTGTGAATGTGATTGATTCTCTGGTTTCTTTTTTAATTTGTTTGACGTTGGTATATAGGAAGGTGTGTGTGTGTGTGTGTGTGTGTGTGTGTGTGTGTGTGTGTGTGTGTGTGAATTTTGCTTATTGTTACTTTACTGAAATTGTTTATAACCACTAAGAATTTTTGGTGGGGTCACCATTTTTCTTAAAGATTCATTTATTTTTATCTACAGAGTCATTTCATCTCCAATAGATATCTGATTTCTTCTTTCTAATTTGTTTTCCATTCATTTTCTTCTCTGATTGATCTGAATAAGACCTCCAGGACTATGCTGAATAGGAGAGGAGTGAGTAGGCATCCTTATCTTGTTACTAATCTTAGTGAGCTGCTTTGAGTTTTTCTCTGTTTAACACATTGTTGCCTATAAGTTTGTCGTATATAGCCTTTATTATGTTATGGTATATTGTATGTTCCTATATCTAGATGCTCCATAATTCCTACCCTGAAGGAATATTGGCTTCTGTCAAAAGATTTTTCTGCAACTATTGAGATAATCATGTGACTTCGGGTTCAGATCCCATTTATACATTACATTAATGTAATTACATTATATATTATTCATAATGTAATATGATAATTACATTAATTAATTTATGTATATTAAACTATTTCTGTATCTTTTGGATGACACCAACCTGATTCTGATGAATAATCAAGTTCTGAATGTAATTTTGAAGTTAGTTTGTCAGTTTCTATTGACAATTTCTGTATTTATATTCATCAGGGAGGAGTGTGTGTGTGTGTGTGTGTGTGTGTGTGTAAATGAGCACCTAGTTTTGGTATCAAGGTAACATAAGCTCTATAAAACACTCTAAACCATTTTTTCTTGCCCTATTGTAAGGAATAACTGGGGAAGGATTTGTGTTTTTTTCTTAAAGTCTTGTAAAAATTTGCAGCTAATTCACCTGATCCTGGGCTTTTCTTAGCTGGGAGATAGCTTCTGTTTAAATATTTTTGCTGATATAGATCTGTTTAAATTCTTTATTGTATGGTGTTTCATTTTGCTAAGTCATGTGCATGTAGAAATTTCCAGTTTTCCAGTTTCACCTAACACAGGATTTAAAGAATGCCGTACTGTTCTCCCAATGTCTCTGGGGTTTATTTTCACCACCTTCACTGCTTCAGTATTATTCATTCACACATTTTCTTCCTTTTTCATAATTTGGACAAGAGATTGTTCATCTTGTTGATTTTTCTGTTAAACGAACTTTTCATTTCATTGATTGTCTTGGTTTCATTTTGATTTCATAAATTTTTGCCTTGTTCTGAATTGCTTCTTCTTTTCTACTGCTTTTGTTTTGGGTTGTTCCTGTTTTTCTAAGGACCATCATTATTAATTTGAAATCTCTTTAAGTTTTTTTTTTTAAATAAAAGCACTTAGTATTATAAAAATCCTTCTTAGAGCTGCCTTCATTGTGCCTTATAGTGTTTGGTATATTGTGCTTTCATTTTTATTCAATTCTAAAATTAAAAATATCCTTCCTAATTTTTTCAGCCACCCACTCAACATGCAGTACTATGTTGTTTAGTCTCCATCACACGTGTTCTCTAGTGTCTGTTGCTGTTGCTGTTCTCACATGTACTCCATAGTGTCTGTTGCTGTTCCCATATGTGTTCTATATAGTGTCTGTTGCTGTTGCTGTTCTCACATGTGTTCTATATAGTGTCTGTTGCTGTTGCTGTTCTCACATGTGTTCTATAGTGTCTGTTGCTGTTGCTGTTCTCATGTGTTCTATAGTGTCTGTTGCTGTTGCTGTTCTCACATGTGTTCTATAGTGTCTGTTGCTGTTGCTGTTCTCACATGTGTTCTATAGTGTCTGTTGCTGTTGCTGTTCTCATATGTGTTCTATAGTGTCTGTTGCTGTTGCTCTCATATATGTTCTATAGTGTTTGTTGATGTTCATATCTAGTTTTATTCTGCTGTGATTGGAGAATATAGAATAGCATTTTAATGTTCTTATATGTTCATTGAGGTTTGCTTTGTGTCCTAATATGGAATACATTTTTGAGAAAGTATATTTTTTATTGCTTATTGGATAAAATGTTCTATAGATTTTTATATATGCAACCTCATTAAGTCCCATTTCTTTATCCTTGGTCTTAGAGCATGAGCCATTCGTGTTGTGTTCAGGAAATTTTCTCCTGTGCCTATGTGTTCTGAGCTTTTCCCTACTTTCTCTTCTAATAGTTTCAGTGTACCTGGTTTAATGTGGAGATCTTTGATCCACTTACACTTGAGCTTTGTACAAGGAGATAAGAAAGGATCTATTTTCATTCTTCTGCATGCTGAGGGTCAGTTGAGTCAACACCATTTGTTAAAGAGGCTGTCCCTTTTCCATTGAATGTTTTCAGTTCCTTTGTCAAAAATCAAATGACCATATGTATGAGGGTTCATTTCTTGATCTTCTATCCTGTTCCATTGATCAACCTGCCTATCTCTGTACCAATACCATGCAGTTTTTTTTTAACACAATTGCCTTGTAATATGGCTTGAGGTCAGATGATTTCTTGTTTTTGAGATGGATTTGATATTCTACGTTTTTTGCTATTTCAGATGAAATTGCAAATTGGTCTTTTCAACTCTATGAAGAATTGAGTTGGAATTTTGATGGGGATTGCATTGAATCTGTAGATTGCTTTTGGTAAGATGGCTATTTTTGCAATGTTGATCCTTTCAATCCATGAGCATGGGAAATCTTTCCATCTTCTGAGATCTTCTTAAATTTTCTTCTTCAGAGATTTGAAGTTTTTGTCATACAGGTCCTTCACTTGCTTATTTAGAGTCACACCAAAGTATTTGATATTGTTTGTGACTATTGTGAAGGGTATCTTTTCCTTAATTTCTTTCTCCGCATGTTTGTCCTTTGAGTAGAGGAACACTACTGATTGGTTAGAGTTAATTTTATATCCAACCACTTTGCTGAAGTTGTTTATCACCTGTAAAAGTTTTCTGGTGGAATTTTTGGGGTCAATTAAGTAGACTATCATGAAGTCTGCAAATAGTAATATTTTTACTTCTTCCTTTCTGATTTGTATCCTTTTGATTTTCTTTTGCCGTCTATTTGCTCCGGCCAGGACTTCCAGTACTATGTTGAATAGGTAGGTGTAGAGTGGAAAGCCTTATCTAGGCCCTGATTTTAGTGGGTTCGCTTCAAGTTTCTCACCGTTAAGTTTGATGTTGGCTGTTGGTTTGATGTATATTGCTTTTATTATGTTTAGGTATGGACATTGGATTCCTGTTCTTTCCAAGACTTTTAGCATGAAGGGGTGTTGAATTTTGTCAAATGCTTTCTCAGAATCTAGTGAGATAACCATGTGATTTTTATTTTTGTTTTTGTCTTTTGAGTTTGTTTATATGGTGGATTATGTTGATGGATTTTTGTATATTAAACCATCCCTGCATCCCAGGGATGAAATCAAATTGATCATGCTGAATGACCATTTTGATATGTTCTTGGATTCGGTTTGCAAAAATTTTGTTGAGTATTTTTGCATCAGTGTTCATAAGGAAGATTGGTCGGAAGTTCTCTTTCCATGTAGGGTCTTTGTGTGGTTTAGGAACAAGGGTTATTGTGGCTTCAAAAAATGAGTTGGATAGTGTTCCATCTGACTCTATGTTGTGGAATAGTTTAGAGAGTATTGGTACTAGGTCATCAGTAAATGTCCCTTAGAATTCTGCAATGAACCCATCTGGTCCTGGGCTTGTTTTTTTTTTTTTTTTTTTTTGGTTTGGAGGCTTTTGATGACTACTTCTATTACTTTAGGTGTTATGGGATTATTTACATGATTTACCTAGTTCTGGTTTATATTTGGTATCTATTATCTGTCTAGGAATTCATCCATTTCCTCCAGAGTTACCAGCTTTGTTGAGTATAGGCTTCTGTAGTAGGATCTGATGATTTCTTGAATTTCCTCAGTTTCAGTTGTTATGTCTCCAATTCCAGTTCTTATTTTGTTAATTTGGATACTCTCTCTTTGCCCTCTAGTTAGTCTGTCTAAGGGTTTTTCAATCTTGTTAGTTTTCTCAAAGAATCAGCTCTTAATTTTGTAGATTCTTTGAATGGTTCTTTTTATTTCTATTTGGTTAATTTCTGCACTGAGTTTTATTATTTCTTGCCATCTATTCCTCTTGAGTGTATCTGCTTCTTTTTATTCTAGAGCTTTGAACTGTGCTATCAAGTTGCTAGTGTATGCTCTCTCCAGTTACTTTTTGGAGGCAATCAGAGTTGTGATTTTTCCTCTCAGTACTGCTTTCATTGCATCCTAGAGGTTTGGGTATGTTGTGCTTTCATTTTCATTAAACTCTAGAAAATCCTTAATTTCTTTCTTTATTTCTTCTTTGACCATGATATTGTTGAATATAGCATTATTCAGCTTCCATGTGTATGTGGGCTTTTTGTTGTCTTTGTTGTTATTAAAGACCAGCCTTAGTCCATGGTGGTCTGATAGGATTCGTGGGAGTATTTAAATCTTCGTATATCTATTGAGGCTTTTGTGACCAACTATATGGTCAATTTTGCAGAAGGTGCCGTAAGGTGCTGATAAGGTATATTCTTTTGTTTTAGGGTGAAATATTCTGTAGATGTCTATTAATTCCAATTGGTTCATAACCTCTGCTAGTTTCACTGAGTCCTTGTTCAGCTTCTGCTTCTATGGTCTTTTCATCCATGAGAGTATGGTGTTAAAGTCTCCCACTATTATTGTGTGTGGTGCAATGTATATTTTGACCTTTAGTGGGGTTTCTTTTATGAATATGGGTGCTCTTGTATTTGGAGCACATATGTTAAGGATTGAGAATTCCTCCTGATAAATTTTCCCTGTAATGAGTAAAAAGTGTCTTTCCTTATCTTTTTTGATAACTTTTGGTTGAAAATCTACTTTATTCGATATTAGAATCTGCCACGTGTACCGCCAGCCCGTAGGGGTTGAGAAACTGGTGAGGGGGAGATCTGGGCAGCCAGGGAGCAGAGAGATCTCTGCAGAGTGCACACACGGAGCCTGCCCTCTGACCAGCCTGATCCAGGGACCAGGAACAGAACTTTGGAACTTCTGTTTCCACCCGGCGGCGACTTCAGCGCACGGAGCAGAGCCCGGCCCATCTGCCACACGGACCGCCAGCTCCTAAGGTTGAAAGATTGGTGAGTGGGAGATCTGGGCGGCCAGGGAGCAGAGAGATCTCTGCAGAGTGCGCACGCGGGGCGCACCCTCCAACGTGCCTGATCCGGGGACCAGGAACAGAACTTTGGAACCTCTGTCCCACCCAGCGACTCTGAGGCATAGAACAGGTCTGCGCCCATCTGCCACCTGGACCAGTGGAGATCCAGGGACACAGACCAGATACAAGAGAAAGGCAAGAACATATCACTGGCAACAAAATGGCAAGAGGAAAGCGAAAGACAAGGAAACCAAGACAACCTGGCAACACCAGAACCCAGCTCTCCCATAACAGCAAACATCAGAATGCCAAACACTCCAGAAAAAGAAGACACAGACCTGAAATCATACCTCAAGATGCTGATAGAGATACTTAAACAAGAATGGGAGGAAAAGCAAAAAGATTCAGAAGCTTTTAAAGAGGAAACAAGAAAAACACTCAAAGAACTCAAAGAACTAGAGGAAAACAGAACCAAAAAAATAAAGGAATAGAAGAGGGAAATTAAAACGGAAATTGACACAATAAAGAAAACACTAAAAGAGATAACCCTAGAGGCAGAACACCAAAAAAAGAAATCAGGAGTCACAGAAGCAAGCATTTCCAATAGATTACAAGAGATCGAAGAGAGAATCTCGGGGGCAGAAGATAACATTGCAAACATAGACAAAGCAGCCAGAGAAGATGCAAAAAACAAAAAGCTCCTAACCCAAAATGTCCAGGAAATCTAAGACACAATGAGAAGACCGAACCTAAGGATAATAGGAATAGAAGAGGGAGAAGAGTATCAACTAAGAGGCACAGTAAATATCTTCAACAAAATCGTAGAAGAAAACTTCCCTACCCTCAAGAATGAGATGACCACGAGCATAAAAGAAGCCTTCAGAACTCCAAATAGGTTGGGCCAGAAAAGAAATACCTCCCAACACATAATAGTCAAAACACCAAGTGCCCAAAGTAAAGAAAGAATACTAAAAGCAGTAAGGGAAAAAGGTCAGGTAACATATAAAGGCAGGACAATCAGAATCATACCTGATTTCTCAACAGAGACTATGAAAGCTAGAAGAGCCTGGACAGACATCATGCAGACCCTTAGAGAGCACAAGTGCCAGCCCAAGCTGCTATACCCAGCAAAACTATCAATCACCATAGATGGAGAGATGAAGATATTTCAAGACAAATCAAAATTTACACAATATCTGACTACAAACCCAGCACTACAACAAATTATAGGTGGAAAACCCAATACAATGAGGGAAAATACAGCCTAGTAAAAACAAGAAAACTCCTAAACAAGAAAATTAAAGAAGAAAAGGACACAGACACAACTCAACCCACAAAAATAATAATGGCAGGAAACAGAAACAACTATTCCTTGATATCTATTAACATAAATGGACTCAACTCCCCAATAAAGAGACATAGGCTATCAGACTGGATACATAAACAAAATCCAGCCTTTTGCTGCATACAGGAAACTCATCTCAGAGACAAAGACAGACACTATCTCAGAGTAAAAGGGTGGGAAAAAAACTTCCAAGCAAACAGCCCCAAGAAGCAAGCTGGAGTGGCTATTCTAATATCGAATAAAGTAAATTTCCAACCAAAAGTTATCAAAAAAGATAAGGAAGGACACTTTTTACTCATTACCGGGGAAATTTGCCAGGAAGAACTCTCAATCCTTGACATATATGCTCCAAATAAAAAAGCACCTACATTCATAAAAGAAACACTACTAAAGCTCAAAAAATACATTTCACCCCACACAATAATAGTGGGAGACTTTAATACCCAACTCTCACCAATGGACAGATCATAGAAACAGAAACTGAAAAAGGACACTGCAAAACTAGCAGAGACCTTGAACAAACTAGAATTAATAGATATATACAGAACGTATCATCCTAACGTAAAAGAGTACACCTTCTTCTCAGCACCCCATGGCACCTTCTCGAAAATTGCCCACATAATTGGACACAGAACAAGCCTCAATCGATATAAGAAGATTGAAATACTCCCATGCATTCTCTCAGATCACCATGGTCTACGGCTGGTCTTTAACAACAGCAAAGACAACAAAAAGCCTACATACACATGGAAACTAAACAACGCTCTGTTAAATGATAGCAGGGTCAAAGAAGAAATAAAGAAAGAAATTAAGGACTTTCTAGAAATCAACGAAAATGAAAACACAACATACCCAAACCTATGGGATGTAATGAAAGCAGTACTGAGAGGAAAACTCATAGCCCTAAGTGCTTCCAAAAAGAAACTGGAGAGAGCTCACATCAGCAACCTGACAGCACAGCTAAAAGCCCTGGACCAAAAGGAAGCAATATACCCAAGAAGAGTAGACAGCAAGAAATAATCAAAATTAGGGCAGAAACAGACCAAATAGAAACAAAAAGAACCATTGAAAAAATCAACAAAACCAAGAGTTGGTTCTTTGAGAAAATCAACAAGATTGATAAACCCCTAGCCAGACTAACTAGAGGACAAAGAGAGAGTATACAAATTAACAAAATCAGAAAGGAAAGTGGAGACATAACAACTGAAACTGAGGAAATTCAAGAAATCATCAGATCCTACTACAAAAACTTGTACTCCACAAAATTGGAAAATCTGGAGGAAATGGACGAATTCCTAGACAGATACAAGATCCCAAAGTTAAACCAGGACCAAGTAAACCATCTAAATAACCCTATAACACCTAAAGAAATAAAAGAAGTCATCAAAAGCCTCCCAACCAAAAAAAGCCCAGGTCCAGATGGGTTCAGTGCAGAATTTTATCAGATATTTATTGCAGATATAACACCAATACTCTCCAAACTATTCCAAAGGATAGAATCAGATGGAATACTACCCAACTCATTTTTTGAGGCTACAATAACCCTCGTACCTAAACTACACAAAGACCCTACAAGGAAAGAGAACTTCAGACCAATCTCACTTATGAACATTGATGCAAAAATACTCAACAAAATCCTAGCAAACCGAAACCAAGAACACATCAAAATGATCATTCATCATGACCAAGTAGGCTTCATCCCTGGGATGCTGAGATGGTTAAATATAAGGAAATCCATCAACGTAATCCACCACATAAACAAACTCAAAGAACAAAATCACATGGTCATGTCACTAGATGCTGAGAAAGCATTTGACAAAATCCAACACCCCTTCATGTTAAAAGTCCTGGAAAGAACAGGAATCCAAGGTCTATACTTAAACATAATAAAAGCAATATACAGCAAACTAACAGCCAACATCAAACTTAACGGTGGGAAACTTGAAGCAATCCCACTAAAATCAGGGATTCGACAAGGCTGCCCACTCTCCCCCTACCTATTCAACATAGTACTGGAAGTCCTGGCTGGAGCAATTAGACAGCAAAAGGAGATCAAGGGGATACAAATCGGAAAGGAAGAGATAAAAACATCACTCTTTGCCGATGACATGATAGTGTACTTAAGTGACCTCAAAAACTCCACCAGAGAACTCCTACAGCTGATAAACAAGTTCAGCAAAGTGTCTGGATACAAAATCAACTCAAACAAATCAGTAGCCTTCCTATACTCAAAGGACAAACATGTGGAGAAAGAAATTAGGAAAAAGGTACCCTTCACCATCGTCACAAAAACTATGAAATACCTTGGTGTGACTTTAACTAAGCAAGTGAAGAACCTGTACGACAAGAACTTCAAACCTCTAAAGAAGGAAATTGAGGAGGATCTCAGAAAATGGAAAGATCTCCCATGCTCATGGATTGGAAAGATCAACATTTTAAAAATGGCAATCCTACCAAAAGCAATCTACAGATTCAATGCAATCCCCATCAAAATTCCAACACAGTTCTTCATGGAATTGGAAAGATCAATGTGCAATTTCATATGGAACAACAAAAGACCTAGAATAGCGAAATCCATCCTCAACAACAAGAAAACATCTGCAGTAATCACTATCCCTGACCTCAAGCTATATTACAAGGCAATTGTGCTGAAAACTGCATGGTACTGGTACAAAAATAGGCATGTGGATCAATGTAATAGAATAGAAAATCCAGAAATGAGCCCTCACATATATGGTCACCTGATTTTTGACAAAGGAGACGTAAACATTCAATGAAAAAGGACAGCCTATTCAACAAATGGTGCTGGTCCAACTGGCACTTAACATGCAAAAGAATGAAAATAGACCCTTTCTTATCTCCTTGTACAAAACTCAAGTGTAAGTCTATCAAAGATCTCCACATTAAACCAGATACACTGAAACTATTAGATGAGAAAGTAGGGAAAACTTTAGAACATATAGGCACAGGAGAAAATTTTCTGAACAGAACACCAATGGCTCAAGCTCTAAGGACTTAATGAGATTGCAAAGTTTCTGTAAGGCTAAGGACAGTGTCAAGAAAACAAAACGGCAGCCAACAGAATGGGAAAAGATTTTTACCAACTCCACATCAGATAGAGGCCTAATGTCTAAGGTATACAAAGAACTCAAAAAGCTAGACACCAGAAAATCAAATAACCCTATTAAAAAATGGGGTACAGAGCTAAACAAAACATTTTCAGTTGAGGAATATCGAATGGCTGAGAAATATCTGAGGAAGTGCTCGACGTCCTTAGCCATCAGGAAAATGCAAATCAAAACAACCCTGAGATTCCACCTCACACCAGTCAGATTGGCCAAGATCCAAAACTCAGATGACAGCAGATGCTGGCGAGGTTTCGGAGAAAGAGGAACTCTTCTCCACTGTTGATGGGGTTGCAAACTAATACATCCACTCTGGAAATCAGTCTGGTGATACCTCAGAAAATTGGACATAATACTACCTGAAGACCCAGCTATTCCACTTCTGGGCATATACCCCAGAGACACTATAGTACACAACAAAGATATATGCACCACAATGTTCATAGCAGCTCTATTTATAATAGCCAGAAGCTGAAAAGAACCCAGATATCCTTCAGAAGATGAATGGATAGAAAAATTGTGGTACATTTACACAATGGAATACTACTCAGCCACCAGAAACAATGACTGGACCAAATTCTTAAGAAAATGGCTGCATCTAGAGAATATCATTCTGAGTGAGATAACCCAGTCAAAAAGAACAGACATAATATGCTGTCACTGATAATGGGATGCTAACCCCAGAGGCTTGCACTCCCCCAGAAACAACTCAGACTGTATGAAGTCCAAGAAATAAACAAAACAAAACAAAACAAATCTCTATACAACAAGAAAACTTTGACTATTTCCATGTTACATTTTGTTTTACATGTACTTTATGCTCATTGTAAGTATTAAGTTTTCAATGCATACTATCAAACCTTTAAAAAAAATCAAGTACTGACTAAAAAATATATTCATACAGTTTTATGTAAAAATTATTTTAAAATCTGAAAAAAGTACTGACAAAAATGTATTGTATAATTCTATACAAAAATGCTTAAAATCTGTACATTTATCTTTGTTTTGTAAAATAAAGTTGTTAAAAAAAAAAAAAAATTGTGACTCCAGCTTGCTTCTTGGGGTTGTTTGCTTTGAAGTTTTTTCCTCTGCCTTTTACTCTGAGATACTGTCTGTCTTTGTCTCTGAGATGAGTTTCCTGTATGCAGCAAAATGCTGGATTCTGTTTATGTATCCAGTCTCATAGTCTCTGTCTCTTTATTGGGGAATTGAGTTCATTTATGTCAACAGATATTAAATAATAGTTGTTGCTGTTTGCTGCTATTTTTGGTTTTAGAGGTAAAATTATGTCTGTGTGTCTTTCTTCTTTTTAATTTTTCCTTAGTTATTTTCTTTCTTTTTCTTAGGATGTAGTTTCACTCCTTGAGTTCGGTTTTCCATCTATTATTCTTTGTAGGGCTGGATTTGAGTTCAGATGTTGTGTAAATTTAGTTTTGTCCTGTAATATCTTGGTCTCTCCATCTATAGTGACTGAGAGTTTTGCTGGAATACTAGCCCGGGATGACATTTGTGTTTTTTTAGGGTCTGCATTGAATAAAGCTAATGTGACCTTGATACTGAAGCTAGACACACACACACACACACACACACACACACACACACACACACACACACATACCTCCCTGATAAATATAAATACAAAAGTTCTCAATAACATACTTGCAAACTCCAAAATCATGTTAAAATTATTCATCATAATTTCACTCTTTGGAAAATTTTCTTCTATAATTTTTTTAAAAAATTAAATTTTTTTTGACCTGGAATTTTCCTGTAGGGTCATAAGTTATAATCTGTCTTTTTATAGTACCTCCAAGTTCCTACACATTCTGTACATAATATTTTACAAAATGTATCATTTTCTTTGATTGAATGATCTGATTCCTTAAATATGTATCTGCTGTGTGATCTGGGATTTTGGTGATAGTTTCATTGAATGTTTTTATTTTATTATTAGATTAATTAAAATTTTCAGTTCCTGCTTCATTTTAGTTTTGGTTCTATTTACTTCAGTTTGTTGATTGGATTTACTATTCATAATTTGAATTGTCTGTTTTATTTACCTGTTTATGTCTCCTTGGGCTTCAGTAATTTTATTGTTGTGCTTTCAGATTCATTCAGGTGATTGTGTTCTGTTGGAAGGCTTGGAACTTATCAAGCACCATCACAACTCTTTTGCTTTTGTGTGTCAAATTTCTCCTAAGTTACTTTCCTTGGGAAACATTATTAATTGGACCAGTGATGTGGGAGGGGTTTTGTTTTGATTTAGCCTATTGTCTGTGTTTTTGTGATGGAACCCAGGCATCTAAATTTAGATACCGATTGCCTTTTAAATTTTGATTTCAATGCATTTAAATAACTTCTCTACTTCCCCTTTCCTTTGTATGTCCCTCCCTCTCTTCCTCCCAAATATATGTCTTTTTTGATTATTGTTAAACACACACACACATATATATACACATATAATATGTGTGTTTTTCTATGGTTCTTAGGTAGAACCTTCCATTCTACCATATTTTCTTAACCTTCGGTGCAGAAGTTCTGTTGTAGATGCATGTTTTGGGGCTGGGCTCCCTATGATCATATGTTCTCTGCTTTATGACTAACCGTGGTTTTCTGTCATGGTCTCCATTTACTGAAAAGAAAAGTTTGTTCAGAGCAAAACAAGAGTTAAGCTTATTGGTGGGTTTAACAATTATGTTTCTACATTACCACGGGTGAACCTTACGTTTGGGCAGTTGGCACATTGAGGAAATGGTGAGGATGTGGATGTGTACAGGGTGAGGACAGGAAGTTTGACTGAACCTGAACAAGGGTCAGAGAGATTCTTGAATTGGCTGGAGTCTATGTCTTGAACTCTTACTGGCCTTGGGGTTCAGGCTGAAGTTGTGGGGTGGGGAAATAGCTGGATCATGAAAGTCAGAGATGGACCCAGGGCCAGGGTTTACTGTTATTCCAAGTGTTTTACACTTTTACAGCTTAACAATGATGGTTTGCATATGCTTGTCCCAGGGAGTGGCACTATTTAGAGGTGTGGCCTTGAAGGAGGTGTGTCACTGTGAGCATGAGCTTTAAGACCCTTGTCCTCTCTGCCGCCTGGAAGCCAGTCTTCTTTTAGAGGCCTTCAGGTGAAGATCTAGAACTCTCAGCTCCTCCTGCACCATGCCTGCCTGGAAGCTGCCATATTCCTGCTGATAATACTGGACTGAAATCTTTGAACCTGTAAGCCAGCCCCAATTAAATGTTGTCCTTGTAAGAGTTGCCTTGGTCATGGTGTCTCTTGACAGCAGTAAAACCCTAACTAAGGCATTAACTTTATTAAGTACATACTAAATCTTCAATGTGATCATGACATATGACCTGTATTTAAACTTCACCGAAAAGTAGCCTAGAAGGTAATTAGTGGTAATGTAAACTTACAAATGGAGGTCTTATTTTTAACTTGTTGTATATGGACATTTTTTATATATTCATTGAGTTTTAAATTAATATTGGAATCTTCTATATTGTTAGTGATTTTTTTCTTATCTTGTGGTCATGGAGGAAATTCTCTTAGAATCCTGTGGGAGGGTTGAATTTATGGATTTTCACTTTAGTTTTATAAATACTGCTTAGGTGGTATCATTAAACTCATTAAATTTAGAATATATGTTTTTATGTTTGCGTTTCATTGCAAGTGAGATGGTTGAGCAGGTAATGGTGCATGCTAAGCCACGTCTGATGACCTAGGTTCAGTGCCAGATAATAGAAAAAAAGAATGGACTTCCAACAGTTGTCCTCTGAATTCCATTTAAATGAGGTGGCATTTGTCTCTCCACAACAAAACAAATAAAATGTAGTAGAATAGGCATTTGTACATAAAATTAAAGTTTCTTACCAATAATCAATGCTTCTATACTAAATATGTTTTATGCCAAAGATTCATTTCTTTGTCTGAGTTGATACTAATGGGTCTACTCAAATTTATTTGTTTATGGAAATAGTGACTATTCCTGGTACCCATTCTGTTACTTTGATCTATTTCTGGTTTATATTTTAGCATAAAGTTGGACTTTGTTTTAATCTACTCCTTAAAAAGTCGTATTTAATTGCAGATTCTAACCATTAGTATACACTGTAAATTGTACTTAGGAATTCATGCTTTATAAATTTATATTTATTACTTGTTTGTGTACATCTCTGCAAATTCATGCTTTTACATGCTTTTCATTTGTCCCCTTTAAAAATATTCTTTCTTTTTTTTCTTCCTTTTTTTTTTTTTTTTGCTTTGGGGCTGAGGATATAGCTCAGTTGATAGAGTATCATAAGAGCCTAGATATGGTCTCCCATATTGTATAATCTGGATGTGTTGGTAATTTCAGCATGCAAGAGATAGAGGCAGGGTGATCAGAGGTAGGGTCATCTTTGGCTATACAAAAAGTCAGACAACAGCCTATGTTACCATTTTTTCTGTATTCCTGCCTTTCTCCCACTCCACCTTTTTTCCTTTGTTTTTTTGTGGGTATACCCTTTCTATACATGGTAGCTAACATTTACATATAATTTAACTTTTAAATCTGGTTATCCAACTGTACCCTTTTCCTAAATTGACAAAAAAAAAAAAAGAAAGAAATAAAGAAAGAAAGAAAAAAGAAAAAAAAAAGAAAAGGAAAAAAAAAACCTTCACAAAGTTTCAATTTTTGTTCTCTGTGCCTATATTCTAATACTGTCCAGAACTTCGGCTTTCCTGGTTTATCCTGTCAAGTAAAAGGATTGCTCAGTATAACATTTGTGCAAATTTAGCTGTGTGGTGCTATTTTCTCTGCTAACCATTTCTTGTTGAAGTACTGCTATTCTTTCCTAGTTCATTTTCTTTCTTCCTGAAATATCACATTAAGAGTCTTTGCTTGGGGTCTGAGGATATCACAATTTCTTGGTTTTGCTCAACCCTCAGTGTCATTATTACATCACATGACTAAACAATCTTGATGCTAGCCCTGCACTGAGTCAGGTGACGGGACTCAAGCCCTGCCTTGTCATGATTCTGGACCTAGGGAAAATGCCTTTGTATCTCCGGGACTTGGTTTTCCTTTGGCAGGTCATGATGAATGGTCTGTAAATGTCCTTTTAGCTCTCACAGTCTCATGTAGGACAAAATGGGTACAGAGCAAGTCATACTACAGAGAACCAAGGAGCACAGAGTGACTGAGGAGATGAAGAGATGGGAAAGTATAATTATATCATCCATGACCCTTTTGAATTCAGTTTCCTGAATTGCTCCAGTATCCGAATTGTACTAGCCGTGTATTCAAAGATGAGCCTTCTATCTGGCAGCTTGAAAAGCAGCTGTCTCTGTGAGAGCCCTCCCACCCACAGTCCTCAGATGTTCGAGCAGCAGTAGATGGAAACCAGGTGCTGGATAGAGGGGCTTCTCTCGGGCTTTTGTGATGGGAGACTCTGGCATACCCTCGTAAGCTTACACCCGAGGCTTAGTGCACTAGGTGGGTTTTTTTTTTTTTTTTTTTTTTTTTTTTTGCCTGCACAACTGCTGCATGAAAAAGTGAACCTCGGATTTTTTTTTCTTTTATCTTTTGAATATAAATGACAAGAAGATGACAGAACCATCAAGAACGATTAAATGCAAAGTGTGTAAGCATGGTCACTCTTCCTTGTATCTGATTCGTTCCTTCCTCCTAGTAATTTGGATATATCTATTTACCCCATGCCGTTTCAAATTATACTTGCATTCCTCATTGTGCCTAAGCAAAGACTGATTGTAGTGTTGGGACAATATTCATAGTACAAGTGGAGAAAAAGTTTGAAAATGTGAGTTGTTGAACGAGGGTAGAATTCTACCAGGCCCACCTCAATGGACCTATTATAGGGATCTAGCATTAAAAGGCTACAACACACACTCTCTCACACATGTGTACACACACACACACACACACACACACACACTCAGAGATGTGTGTGCACATGTCCACACATCTCTCTCTCTCTCTCTCTCTCTCTCTCTCTCTCTCTCTCTCTCTCTCTCACACACACACACACACACACACACACACACACACACACTTTCTTTAGCAGAGTCAGAAGTCAAGGTGCAGAAGTAGTTTGAGAACTCATCAGAAGTTGAGCTCATCTGTGTTGATGGAGTGGGGGCTCCATGCTCTTGGGGCATATGTAATCAGAGAGGCATTCCTAGTCTCAGAGGACCATATGGAAAGCAACTGGTGACAAAATGAATCACAGTAACTGGGCTGAAAAGGAAACAGAGATCATCTGACTCTGAAAGAACTCCACACACAGGCAAGTTAAGTGGAATGAGAAGTTTATTGGATTTTGAAATATAAAGCAGTTCTTTTACAGACAAAAAGAATGTGATTTTCATATTTATTCTCATTGAGCACCGGGGAAACACAATCAAAACTAATCGCATGTAAATAAAAACATGCTTTAATATAATTGAATAATGTATAAATACAAAAGAAATTACCCAAATCACTTTCTTGTAACACAGCTTCTGATTTTTCAGAAGGGATTATGTATGCTCCTGTGGGGATGTCAGAGATGGTTTCTGAGGCACTGAATATACACAATTTGCTTGCACTGTGAAAAAACCATGGTTCTATCAGTATCACACAGATGAACGATGTCATGTTCTCTATGCATGCTCTCTTAGCTTTTCCTAAGTTGGACGTATTGAGTCTCGAAGTTGCTGCTGGTGAGGCTGTAATCGTGGTTAGCTAGGAGGAAGTCCCTGCTCCCAGTAGATATGCTTAGCACACAGACAGCCTGACATCTTTTCTCTTCTGTCCTTGACCTGTCCCATTAAACATGACTTAGCTTTCCTATCGAGCCATCTCTCACAGCGACACATCACTAGACTGAAACTCAGAGCCAAGCTGCACTGTGCCTGTGTCAGTTTGTTCCCAGGGAACCTGTGTATCCCAAAGACTTAAGGCCAGCATGCTGAGATTTTAGAATCCTTTTCTAGCACTGAAATCTGATCAGGTCAACAGTAGAACATGGTTAGTGTTAAAATTAGATAGAGCTCAAAGGATGGGCAAGAGGAGAAACAGGGTGGAAAGTACCGCCCACCTCTAAAAAAAAAAAAAATATCAACCTGACTCCAAGCATGGAGTCCCTAAAGTATAGCCATGGCCCGAAAGCTACTTGCCCGTGCTGGTCCTTCAGCTCTGAGTTGCTGGCCTCATGTATGGACAACAGCGTGGCCGATGACTATGATGGCATTAAATATGGCTTCCACAGTTGCTCCCTCTACTTGCATTTGGTACACCTGAGCAGGGGAGGTGGCACTTCATGGCAGCTTTGTGAGCAAGAGGACATCACTAACGTCCTTTCAGAAAGGCTAAGGGGATGGGACAACACATCTTACTTTCCTCAGAAGCATATTCAAGGGAAAACTGGAGCCAAGTGACTTAGAAGGAAAGGAAGCGACTTGGCAAGTGTAATCTGCCAGCTGGTCGAGTCAGACGACACATTGAGAACAATCTTTTTTGGAATCATGTCCTCTCTTCAACCCTTGTACAATCATACAGTATTTCTATGTACCTCAGCACATCTACCTGGCTCCCCTCCTAGTATTACCACAGGGTAACAACTCACCCTCCCGGGCTATGCTGCTGTCTCCTCAAAAATATGCAGAGTTCCTCTGTCACTGTCAGCAAGAGCTCCAGGAACAAAAGCCCTCAAATAACATGGCCTGGTATTCTTAGGAGCTGGAGTAGAAATTCATCAAGGATCTGGAAGGGATGCCTGGCCCCCTGAGCCTACATTCCCGGTAGACTTTAGTTTTCTCTAGTTTAGCCTATAAGATAAAAGAAACCTGCTAACACTCAAAACATAGCAATATCTAGCAATATTAATTACCCTTTCCTCCCTGGATGAAATGTTTGCCATTGTATTCTTTCCACAAAATTCCAGGTTGCTCAGCAATTGCCACTATTCCTGCTATAGAAATGCAAAGTGGGTGTGGCAGCAGGAAGAGCCAGAGATGCTCCTTTTAGCCCCCTTCATGGTAGTCACTGAAGGGGAGACTGGAAATGAGCCACTCTCATCGATTTGGTGATGCTTCCCCAATCTCAGCACCTAGTCCTGCTCATGGTGTTTTTGAAGGCTGAAGAGTTCAGAGTCCGGGTACTGTGTGTACATACGTATGTAGGAATAAGGTTTATGACTCTTTGAAGGCAGTACGGTTAACTAAAAGTAAGGTTAATAGAGCCTATATTTAACACCCATCTTCTCACTTTGCTGATGTGTACTCTGAACAGGAGATCGCAGATTTGAAGTCAGTCTCACAGAGGCCAGAGTCGGCAAATGGCTGTATTCAGTGCTGGGAAAGTCTTGCCAACTCAACTGTGGCTGTTAAAAAGGCAGAGTTGGAGAAGGTGCAATCATTTTTCTCAAAGGTGATGGCACAGTACGAGAAAAACCTGTGACAAAGCCATGGCATAAAAGCCTGTGTGAGCGACTCTGGTAATATTACTGTCCCTGGGCTCTGTGCCTTACTGTCATGTCTACCATGTGGCATGGGCTTAGTACCTAGAAAGTTCATCTTATAATGGCACGCATTCCCTTGCTTAGCAGCAGAGAAACAAAAGCCCGGAATCTGTTAAGGAATGATAAAGACAACGCAGTGAAAAACTCAGGCTAACTCACTACTCAGAGCACCCACAGAGCTCAGCGCTCCCTGCAGCTGCACAAACTTGGCTTCTAAGTTTCAGGTTTTGCATAAGGCATATAATTCCACACGGCCTTCTTATTCATGCTCAAGAGCCAGCCATGGGTCTAAGTTAATTCTCTTTTCTCTTTTTTCTGGGCAAAAGTGAAGACGTGATTCCAATGCTTAAAGGAGGACCCTTCTACCCTTCACTCATGAGGAAAGAGGTCTTGGCTAGTTTGATTTTCAGATGTCCCCAGTGCATAGATGGATAGTAAAGGACAGCCACTGAGAAATGATTTTGCTACTACTTCCCTGTCAGACTTTTTAAAGAATCAGATCAGTGTTTTGGAGTCTCCATTTCATCTAGGGCACATGTCAGTTTTGCATTTTCACTTGAAGTAGAAGGAGGGTCCAGGCTAAGTCAGTCTGACAGTGAGTGATTGAGGTCTGCAGCACCATTGCTTTTGATGGTATTAATCCCCTAGGCGCTCTTAGCAACCCTTAGCAAACCCACATCTGACACTCTTAGCAACCAAGCAGAACTCAAATTGCACATACTACCCACGGACCGGCTCCTGCCTTACAATTTGTTAGGCAAAATGAGACCATTCTCATGGATGGTCTTTACATGATGACACCCCTTTTCCTCTCAGACTGTGTTTGAAGGAAGTAAACACATTAGGTAGACACAGCATCACCTGGCCAAGACCAGCCATTCTATTCCTGTAATTACAAAAGATGAGGAGGAACTAGGCTGCTCCTCTTTCACATAAATCTCCCCTAAGAAATAAAGCAAAATGGGGCTAAAGGAGAGTGTATAAATGAAGGCCAGCTCTGCCTGCTTTATGTTTCCTGACTGAAAAAAAAGGAGCTAAGTAATTTGGGGAGCAAAGATATTCAGACCTAATATGTTTACTCCACTGTGATGAAAGATATAGATATGAGAGCAACTATGAATTATTAGACGTCAACATGAAGCAAAGCTGATGGATAGAAAATGGTAACACAATGCCCAAGAACACTGGGTTCTTATTGTTTTCTGCTTTCCCTACAGAAACAGAAGGAAAGGAGCAAGAGAGATAAACACCTCCCTTCCTACCCCTGCGTCAAATTGCTTTGACATATTTTAGGAGATAAATAGATCCACACAAAATTTAAGTAGCTTTTTCTTTTCCTTTTTAGAAGCTATGAAAATGGGTCAGGTCTACAAATTATTAGTTCCCTTGTCTGAAGAGCTAAGGTGTTTTAAAGTAAGATTTTTTTTTTTTTTTTTTTTTGTTTTGAAGAATCAGTTTTCTGGATGAAGATCTGTGTGTGTGTGTGTGTGTGTGTGTGTGTGTGTGTGTGTTTCAATAGCAACACAACTGTGCTTTCTCTAAATCATCTGGAACTATATTATATGTGGCGGGAAAATTAAAAATATTATTCATTTTTTTACATTATTTGAAGGAAATTGTCCTTTTGTCTAATGAGATGGAACAGCCCTACAGAAGCAAGTGTCTCCTCAGGTAATTATGAAAAGTGATAAGAAGGCCCAAGTAATCTATAGATTGGTTGGGTTAGCCCATCTGTGCCAGAGAAAATGCCTTTCCTTCTACCCATCATAAATCGATCAAAAAACCTCTTGGATAGGTAAGACATCTTTCTGGCTTGTGGCTATGAGTACTCAGCCATTGTTGCCAAACTTTTGGTCCTCTCCAATATCTGGTATGAGATTTCCCTTGTGGGAAGACTGGAGAAAGCTGAAAGGCCATTTGCTACTTCACTTGCATCTTCCTAATCTAAGGGGACAGGCAAATGAGTGGTGACCGTGGTCTGGTGGAGGAGAGGCTCTCAGGAAGACAAATACCAAACTAGGGCATTTGAAAAGGCTTTCTAGGCTGAGTGCAGGTTTAATGTGGTCAAAGAATATTTTCTTAATTAGAAATTTATATTTCTTAACTAGTCAACAGATTTTTGACTTGTAGCAAACAACCAGGAGATAGAAACATGAAAGCCAAGACTGTACCTAGAAGACTTCATGAGGAAGTCATCTCCAAGAGTTGAGCTACAATGTGGCCTGACTTCTAGAATATACTCAGGACCCCCCAAGTCATGCTCCTTGTCATGAGGGTAGATTAACTACATGGGTACAACATCCTGAGAAGCACCCCCTATCCAATTATGAAGGCCAAATTTCAGAAACTCTGCTCATTCAATAGCACTTTAGACATTTCAAGGCCTCTGGTCTTAGGTTTGTTGGATCAGAAATTCCTGGTTGTCTAATCATACTCTTGGCAGGTTCTACATACATGTGAACTGATAGAATATTTTTTTTTAACCTATAGCAGCTTCTGCCTCTGAGATGTAGATTGTGGTCCATGGGAGTGAGGGCTTCCCTAAAACACAGGTAACCTTTGCACACTATTATATTTGAAAAAAAATATAGTTTTAATTGATATTCTGAACTGGACCATCCAGAGAGGTTTTCAGTTAATGTAAACCAACACTCTCTGGGGAAATTTGCTGTAATGTACTTCTGCAAGGTTTTTTGTTCTCAGTGGCCTTTGCTCCAAAGACCCGTGGCTTCTCCCAAGATCACACAAACATGTAAAAACTCTTAATAATCTCCAGCAATATGATGCACATATACACCTGCCAATGATAACCAAATGGTTCTTGTGAGTTTCTGTGGATATTTTTCTAACAGGACCTTGTGTGACAAGGGCTGGGTAAATACCCAGATCTCACATTTACTAGCTATATTGCTTTTGGCAAGACACTTAATGATTCTGAACCTCAGCCTTCTCTTCTAGGACAGGGCTAATAATAACCATCTTCCCAGGGCTCTTCTATGTGTGAAAGCAGCTTGGAAACTCTCTCAGGAATTTTATTATTTCACAGCTTTAGAAATCCACCCATAGGTGCTATCTGCCCGGGGCGAATAGGATAGCGGTCTCTGGCTACATAGCTCTCAAATTCAAAGCTGGTCTATAAAGAGAGACAAACTCTGTTCTTCCAAAGGCTATTGGTTGCTAGCTAAACTGTAACCCTGGGCAACACAGAGAGAATTTATACATTTTTTATATAAAACATATCACCCAATCCCTTGCCTTAAGGACAGTATCGTTTTGTACTGAAGAAGTGATCAGAAGTAATGGGTTTGCAGTAGTACCGCTGTATTTTGCTCTTGACTTTTTTCTTGTAACATCTGGAGATTCCACAGTGATGTTTCCCAACATTTTTAAGGCCATTATTAGTGGATCAGATAAATGAAACAAAGTACTCACGGGACAGTTACTAAGGGAGGGCATGAAGCTATAGGACAACTCTCAGAACATTTTGTGTTCTACATAAAAACACATCAACACAACTTGCACAAATTCTAATATCTGACTGTTACAAATCTTTTTGACTTCTTTTTTAGTGGACGTTTAAATTTGAAGCATTTGTACTTACTCCTCAGCTAAAAATGGAAGTTTTTTTTTTTTCTTAAAAGTAATACAGTAAAACTGAAAAAAAAAATACAGTGGATGAAAAAACAAGGGGAGAGACAGGATTTTATTGAGTTTTGTAGTTTAGTTTTGAGGAACTTGAAGAACATAAAGCCAAAGACTGGCTCTGTTTTAATGACAAAGGTAGCTGAAACAAAGGGGCTTCCCTAAAGGGTGATGAGTTCCTTGACACAGGCACTATTTAAGCAAACTTCTGCTGTGTAGCAAGGAGTTTGCACCAGAACAGCAACACCAAGTGTGGCAGATGGCTGGGAACCCTAACGATGTTCCTAGAAGAACAAAAATGTAGACAGAGCCCACATGTTCCTTTTTGAAGGTTCAAAAGTCCAGCACATTTGCTACAAGAGAAGAGGATATAGTGTGGTCCAAGAAGAATGCATTTATTGCAACAAAGAGCCCAGGATGCTATTTCCCATCTATTCTGTACGTGTTCATTGTGTCTGACCAGCCACCCCCCTCTGACTGTAATGATGATGAGAAGAGAGAACAGTCAGTTTTCTTCAGTGCTTATCCTCTCTCACTGAGCCTGAGTACAGGAAAGCTGTTAAGTTTTTCTCTGCTCTTAGGTTCTCGATTCCATATACCAAGACATCTTTGCAGAAAGGAACCCATGCTGTCCTGGTGGGCCTTAACTAGTCTTCCTATTAATTCTCAGTGCAGTAGTTATTCAGTTCGGCTGTCCTCTCTTACATGTCCTCCCTGAGCTCACAGAGGTCTCTGTGAAGAGGTCTTTCACACGCCACACTCATTTCTAGGAAGAACTACGGACTGTCTATTTGATGTTACTGCAGGCAGCCTGAGTCTCTCGGAAAGATTCAACAGTAGCCGTTAAAACAAAATCACTTAAGGAACTAAGATACTGAGTCGAAAAAACTTAAATCATAAACTTCTCTTTGTTGTTGTTTTTTTTCTTTGCTGTTGTTTTGTGTTTCGAGACAAAGTTTCTCTTAACCTTTGCTGTCTTAAAGACAGTATAAATTGATCACAGAGAGAAGCTGCTTGCTACACAAATATTAGTAATAAATGGATGCATTTAAAACCAAAGACTAATAATATTGAAGAAGAACTTAAGTGTAGAACTTTTTCTCTATCCATCATGGAAATAGACATGTGTTGTCCTTGAGAAGACACCAATAATGGGAAAGAGACTTATGAGGCTAGAGAACAGGACTCCTAAGGATGGAATGTGCCTTAGCTCACTTCCTCTCTTCTTGTTGACTTGGATTCTATGGACATCAAAACCAGCAGTGAAACACATTTTTAAAAAATCAGCCCAGAAGATAAAGAGGCTACTTGTTTGGCTGACCCCTCTTTACCTAGCTCCATCTGCTGGAGGGAATCCCCTTCAATGGAGGTCATCAGTTGCCCTTGAAGAATCCTCATTCCTCTTCCTTTCAGCCTGAAGCAAAGTGCGTTAATCTACCCCGACAGATCACAGAGCTGATGCAAAGAGAATTGGGAAATATTCGGGAAACTAGAAGGGAACGTCACTGGAATCAGAAGATGGCAGTGAAATACTTGCTGGCATCACACTCACAGTGGTGAAGTGTTGCCTTGAGTGTAATCTACCTTGGCCATCATATTCAGTCATATATGTCATGGCCATCAGTAATGAAAGCAATAAAAATTCATATCTCTTTAAGGACCATAGCACTGTACATCTAAACATAGCACCCTAGGACATGTTCAACAAGATCTCCTAGCACTGGGGTGACATGGTGACCTCTGAATTCCTAATAGAGCATTCTGCTTCTAGAACTGAAAACTGAATTTAGAAGTTATGATAAAGATAAGCTCATGGAGAATAGTGGTGGCTATTTAACAGTTTTCCGTTGGAGTACAGTAGAAGTCAAAGCAATGAAGTTTTATCTTGCCCCTAAGTGGATGGGTATCGTGGAAAACTTAGCTCAGCCATTCATTCTAAAAATTACAAAAGAATCTGAGTATTTGTAGCATGCTAACTTTTAATAAATGCTAGAAGATAGAGATACTTATCATCCTGCTTAGACCCTGCTATAAAACAAATACCAATCAGAAGCAAAGAAAAAAGATTTTAGCATTTTTATTTTCAGTGAGGATAGATAAAAATATGTCCTTTACAAAGATCTCTACAATTAGTCATATGCATGGTGGCTAGCTAAAATATTGTCTAAAAAACCTTGCATAAGGAAGAAAAAATTAAAACAGAAAAGTAAATTAGTGTCTTTCTCGTCTGTACTCAGGGGAAATATGCCTACAAAATAATGTACACTCTAAAAAAAAAACCTTGTGCTGAAACCACCCCTTACAAGTACTGAGTGAATTATTCTCACTTCATATAGACCATGGACTGAATGCTGCAATGTTAGTTTGGGAAAGAGTATAGTTTCTCGTTACCTCAAAGAAAATCATCAAGTTCATTGCAGTGGGACAAGATGATGTTCTCTTATTAAAAATATTAAGTATTTTGTGGTGAAAGTGACTGTGAGTTAAAAACAGAACCCTAGTCTGGTCTTAGACCACTTTGCATGGAAGGGAGAAACATACAGATAATGTTAATGCAATACCCTATCAGCTAAGTCCCTGATACAGATTCATGAAAATACAGCTGAAAGACTAAACCCCCCTCTAGGAATAAGCACACGATAAATAATATGTCCCTATAAAGCAGTTTTTCTGGCTGGTAAGTATATATGTTCTGGCAGCCTTTTTCCTATAATGAGATCATAATGCTGTTGTACCCTAACTAATCTTACGAGCAGGCCAAATAAGGCAGCATCAGTAGGCACAATGGAGAGAAAGGGAAAAGAGAAAAGAAGAGAAACTTAGGGAGGAGGGCTAAACACTTGCGTTAGATCACAGTAACTTTGGCCAGATTAATTTTAAAAGATCAGAAATAAAGCAATGCTAACCAACCTACAGCGTCACAAGCAGCTTCGTTCCAAGTACCAGCCAATTAAGTAATGTGCCCTGAAATACTCACTGCTATACCGCAAACTTGCTCATAAATCTGATTGTTTATTATTAAGTCAAGTGGATAATGCAATGTCAAAACAAGAGTGCAGAAGGGCTCCTGTAGTCTCGGCCTTTCGTATCCCACTAAAACCATGGGAAGACCAAAGCCTAAGCACTAGGCCAGCATTTCACCTCGGCCATGAGCATGCCCGCATACATCAGAGCCATGAGGTCCTTCAAAACTGCTACGTTAAGATGGAAGCATGGTCTCAAGTTCTCTTCTCTGTCACTGTCTCTCTCTATATATATCTTTGAGATTGGGGATGTAGTGTTTCTATTACTGAGCACTAGTCACAGTAGTGTAAACAGAGTATTTAAAAATAAGGCACAATTGTGGACTGCTTTCGATTGTCTCTTGTGAGAAAGTACACCGGAAGAGCCATCCCAGGACATGGACTTGAGGCACATTTTGCAGAGGTATCTTTTTCGGGTGCTGGTTCTCTACAGATGGCTGACGCGGGGGTATAGAACATGCTGTCATATTTCATTCATAACACACATGTACTGTAGCTGTAGGCAACAGATGGACAATCACTTGTTTAATCTACAAATGTGAAATGCTAAGGTAGAATGGCAATATTTCTAGAAATGTATATGGGGGAAAAAAGCCTTTCCAAGCCAAGAGGGGTGGTGAGAGGCTGGGAGGTGACATCAGTGTTTCTCGGATCTCCCTAGCAGCTGCCATAATTTCCCTGACACCCTTCAAAACTTGAGAATGGAAGGATCAGGGGGCAACCGACACAGATCTGACAAGAGAAGCCCAAACCACATCAAATAGAAATAACACTGTTATTCCCGACTGGTTCACATTAATAGGATTTGTAGAAACAAGGAAGATGCTTGGCAGCTCTGTTTTCAGAGTCCTGCCTATTAATACTCTACTGCAGCCCCACAGAGCACTCTCCCCTCCCCCTGGCCCAAATACAGAAGAGCTGCTTATGGTTATTAAGTTCCATACTTTTAAAAGTTCAACATAAACATAATGGTGGAATTTTTAGTGTTTTTAAGTCAGGGTCTCTCAGCATATAACCCATGTAGTGATTCTGATCAGAAGTTGTGCCTAAGGGGACGGCCATATGCTGATGAGAGGAAAAACCCACGTCTTTGAGCTGCAGAGATCACAGTGCTTTGCTAACACTGAGGCCGTGAGATAGGACTTGTGAGGATGCAGTTTTGAGTTTTAAAGGCAATGTCCTTTGAGTACCAGACTCCATATTGAGCCCATCTGAGATGGGAACCCAAACAGTTATGAAATCTTATTCCGGATGGGAGGTTTCGCCGTGGTAGAGCACTTGTCTGTTTTATGCAAAACTCGGAGATCCATCCCCACCACTACAGAAATAGAAAGAGAATTATTTTGAATGTTCTCTGCAGAGCTCACAACGGTGGGTTCCCCCCCCCTTCTCATGTATCTCATCATATACAGAATAATTTGTGCTCTTGATATTTAAACAATTCAGGTAAAATTTTATACGTTTTCTGTTACAGACATTATATTTTTTCTATTCATGTATTTAAATGATAAGTAAGGCAATATATCGAAAGGCAGTGCGTACAATCATTAAGGTAATCGATCTTTACGTCTCTAGAGTAGGCAAAACTTTATGTAGGTAAAAAGCAGGAGTAGAGTACTTGGCATTGTTTAAATCAAATGCTTACTACAAGAAAAAAGAAAACAAAGGAAAATTATATATTAAAGAAATTGCAGAATGATGTGGTAGGATCCTTTATACTCATTAGATCTTGTGAAAAAAATCTAATTCTAAATATTCTGTGCACATTCATTATTATAAAAGTATAAGTCTATATTAAAAAGAAATTTACTTTAAAAAAAATCTTTGGTAAAGATTCTCTGAGGTTACTCAACAGGAAAGCGTTGGGAAGGCTGTGAGCAATCTCTGCCCGTAAAACCTCAGGGAAGAAGCTGGGGCAGCATTTTCCTATAAATCTCGCCTGTAAACATCTGGTTACATAAGTAGTTAACTGTAACAAACAAGGAAGATGTTATTGCTCTATAGCATAAATATTACATAAACTCTCCCTCTGCTGTCTGAATTGATAGCAATATTACTACTTTTCTGGACAGTATTCCTGCCCCTTAGTACGCCCTCTACTTTGGCTTAAAGACAGTTTCCTGAACTTTTTCATGGTGAACATTTTATTTTAGTCAGTTCAAGCCCGTGTCACCGTGATTGTCTATCAGCATTCCTGAAGGTCACTGGCACAGCGGAGCCTTTGATTTGCAGCACAGGAATTCAGAGTGGCCACTGACTACTGAGATCCTCAGGCTTCCTTCCCTCCATGACCCTCAAGATAAGAGAAGCAAGGTGAGAGCAGGCGACAAGGGGAAGCCCCTGAAATGTGTAGCTGTGGGGATCCTAACACGTAAACTGCCTAGAAAGTAAATAAGCCACAGATTGACCCAGAGGGGCTGCATGCAACTGCCTAAGGGCTTCTTTTAATCACTTTTATGATGACTTCTATTCAAGTAAAATAAACTTTATGGAATTCCTGAGGCATGGGTTGCAATTTTAAACATGCACAAGTAATTAAACAGGTTTTTTTTTTTTTTTTTTTTTTTTTTTTTTTTTTTTTGCTCTAAAAGTTAAAATTAAAACTGTCAGACTAGAAAATCATGAAGATTTTTAAAAAAAGAAAAAAAGACACAGAAGGGCTGGGGATGCCGGGGTGGCAGGGCACATGCCGAGCACATGGGGCCCTAGTTCAACTCCTGGTACTACATAAAAGAAATAAAAAGGTATTTGTGAAATCTAAAGAATTTAAAGGGGCTATACTTCTAGAAATGGATGTTACCTATTAAGGAATCATTATATTATCATTTATACCCTGCTGTATATCTAAGGTATTCCATAATTTAAAGGTATATATCTGTAGAAGCTTTAAAGAACACTTTGGGAAATCCCATTCCGAGATACTGAGTTCTGACTGTGCAATGTGGCCAGCTGCGGTTGCTAAGCAAGATGTCTCCTCTTAATGATGCGAAGCGCCTCCGGTTGGCAAGCAAGTGCTTCACTGGCTAATAAGAGTTCGCACAGAGATTTCAGGCAGCCATTCTGCATTGTTTTACCTCAGAAAGGACAATGTGGTTTTCAGCGATTGTCTTTGAAAGTGTGGTGTAAATGTCACATTGATGACAGGAAAAGGTCTCCTGCAATATGTACTTGAGTTGCAGAAGGATTGTAAGAATAATACACTCCAGTTTCATAATCTTTGCCAGCATTTTTTTTTTTTTTGTCTTTTTTAAAGAAGATGGAACATGGTTATGTAACTTCATTTTATCAGTACTGATTTGCAATTTTCAGGCAAAAGAGATCTAGGTTTGGGTCATTACAAAGTAAAAGGAAGGACGATGAGAATTTAAATCCTTTTGATACTTACATTCTGGAAGATTAATATTAATTGTAGTAATCATGCTTCTATATTAGGGGAAGTTTTACAGTCCTTCTAAGAGGAAAATTTAAACAGATTTAGAAGTATATCAAATGCATGTCTGACTGTCTTATGTCCAGAGAGTGTGGAAAGGTAACGCTCAGGAGGGGACTGTAGAAATACAACGAACCTTCCAAATACACCTAGAAACCTGTCGACTAGCATTTCCCATTCCATCTCAGTGGTGAAACTTGGTTTTAGATATTGACCGATCAATGTTTTCAAATGAACCTAGACTGTTGGGCACTGGAGATTTTGAATTTGGATAGCGGCAGACTAAATTTGGGCTCCTGTTAGCTTTTTCAAATAAATTCTTTATAGCTTAACATAGACCCCCCCCCCACCATTATTTTTAGTAAGAGAATTGAGGGGTGTCATGCAATGGGAAATTTCACCTTCTCAATACCTGGTAACAGAATGACCTTCGTAGCCACAGTCAGAGGAAAAGCGACAGACTGGGTGAGACTTAAGGCACCTGCAGGCTGGCACATCACCCAGGAAAAATCATGTGACAGCAAATACCACACTAAAAACCTATTCGACCACATGAGAAGTGAGACAAGCCTGAGGATTAAAGGTCCCAGGAATGCAGAAGTGAGCGGGATGGAGTACAATCTGTGCAAAAGTGTGGAAGTCCTTGGAACAAAGGCTCACCAAGGCCCTACATGATTAAATGTGAAATGTGTATTTGGTAAGAACTTAGACAAACCCTATCATCTATGTGCTACTACAGCAAAGGTGAACAGCAGATGAAGAACAGAGACTATCCCAGAGGTTGAGCTTTGCCTCTATTTTCTATTTCTTCTCTTATCTTTTCCTCATGTTGCATTCTTCTTGGTGACACGCACTTGGCAGCTGAGCTGGCTACTGACTCTACAGGTCAGTGCTTGCCTTGGCCGTCAAGACCCTGATGCGGGCTGAGTTGCAGGTCTTACAGAGGATGTGTCCATCCAAGGGGTAGCAGCCTTGGTTGTCTCCTTCAGACAGAAGACCACCACAGTCCTAGGGAAGTGAAGACAGTGATGTAAGTAAACTAAGGCATACACCCAGCTTCCTGCGCCTCTTTACGAGGCTTCCATAATGGGGACACTGGACCCCATGCTCAGTACGTGATGTGGCAGATCTTGAGTGAAACTGAATTAGAAATTAGCAACATCAGCACAACAGTAGCTAGGAGTTGTAGCACACACCTTTAATCCTAGAACTCGGGAAACAGAGGCCGATGGACCCCTGTGAGTTCAAGGCCACCATAGTTTACATGGCAAGTTCTCAAATGGAAATAACCACAAATAGTGTGGGAAGGCTCTTCGAGTCGCCAAATACAAAACATAGTGCAAAGAAGGAGGAGCCTATAGATCTCAGCTCCCAGCTGGTAGTTTTCTCTCTTAAACAGCTGTGAAGAAAATAAAGCACAGTCCCTCACACACCTACCTTGTGTACTAAATCTCAGGTTCTCTTCAGAAGAATGGATCGGTACAGGAGTCGTTTATAGCCATTTAAATAAAAGGAAAGTGATTTCTGCCATGTAGGAAGGAAGGCTACCAGTGGCTTTTGCATATTTAATGCCGTGGTAGCAAGGACAAAAACTTACAAGAGCTGGAGGACGAATAGTTGGCAATACTTTCCGAAAGGAATAGCACTGTGAAGAGGAATATATGGGACAGTGGGACACCAGTGCCCCAGGTGCCACTGCGAAGGCTGCACACAAACCTGACAACCATTGTGAAAATAATTCAGGTATTTTCTACCCTACTGGGCTTTTGGGATGGCTGAGGCAGATAAGGACATGCATGCGCAGAGTCTCATACATGTGAAAGATGGCGCTGCGGGTGGTATCCGTGAGTGCCCATTCTGTAACATGTTAGGTAGCATTGGAAGTCCGCCATTGCCCTTTGGAGAAATGGGAGTTTGGAAAATAAACAGCCACATTTAGCACTGTGTGCCGGGCTCACGTTAACAGAAGCTGTCACAGGCCATGGCTCTGCAGAGTTGCCCTCTGCTCTCTGAGCGTGGCAAAGAAATGAATGAAGCCAGGCCTACAGCTGACAAATAATAAACTCTGGGTATAAACAAAGCTGACCCGAAGTGCCACAGCAGACACAGTTTTGATCCATAGGAAGTTTGGTTTTGCCAAAAAGAACCAGTGATAGATGATACTTCAAGATGTCTTCAGGAAGTGAGTAATGGAACCAAACCAAAAAAAAAAAAAAAAAAAATCTAAATAACATGATTCATAGAAAACACAGTTTTAAGCCTCTTCTCTCTCTCCCTGCCTCCATCCGTCCCTCCCTCCCTCCCTCCCTCCCTTTCTCTCTCTCTCCCTCCCTCCCTCCCTTCCTCCCTCCCTTCTTCCCTTACACATATGAGAGAATTTGTCAATGTCTGGTGCCTTCCTCTATCATCCTCTCCTTGTTACTTTTACGATGGGGGTCTCTCGCTCTCTGAATGTAAGGGTCACTTTTGTTTGGCTAGAGTGAGTGGTTAATTAGCTCTGGGATCTGTAATGACCCAACAGACCTCCCTCTTTCTCTGTCTACAGTTGCTGGTGTTATTGGTACATGTTGCTATTCTTTCTTTACATGTGGGTTCTCAGGATCCAAACTTAGGTCCCTGCACTTGGGTGGTAAATACTTACTAATCAAACTGTTTCAAGTTCAGCTGCCCAGTTTTAAGACTATAATGAGTTGTCATTAGCGGTCATTTGGACCCTGTAGGAGGTTCAGTACTGACCACAGCACTGGTAGCATAGATGTCTAGCGTCATAACACCAACAGGCACTTTACATGGGAAGGCCAGAATGGAGAGCCTCCTTTCTGTTTCTCAGGGTAGAAAGCAGGGCTAGAATGTGGCTTGCTGGCTTCCATTTTAGGCTATTCCCATTTTATGATTTTGTTTCTGGGAGTTTCTCAACAACAAAAAGCAAATGTAATTTGTACAGTACACTCTGTGCAAAAACACAAGCCAAAGTCTGTGTGTATGTAATAGAACATGCAAAGGACTGTGGGGGTCCTTCTTGGAGCCTTAGTGTCTCCTGCTTACACCCTTGGGGCCTCATTTCAGCAGTGCTGGAAGGAGAATGGATTAACCCTGATGTTCTCTATACTTCCCTGATCATAAACCTTGCATAAAAACTGTGAGTTTGTGCTATATTTCTTCATGTCAAGATTGGAGAGGGGCATGCAATCTTCATGTTAAGATGGCGCCTGGGCTTTAGGGAGAAACACGGAATCGGGCATAAAACAGACGGCCAGCCACTGGCAAGGAAGTGAATGGAGGGGACAAATTCTCTGGAGCCCTCAGAGCCTTGGCAGCCTGCATCCTTGGGCATCCTCTAGTTGGACTATAATGGCATGTGGGTAAGGAAGCCTGCATCCCATACAGACAGGGGACAGCCTTGACAAGTGCTGCCTCCCCAAGAGCTAGGGCTGAGAAAAGGAAACTGGAAGGAGAGAGCCTGAGTAACATGGAGAAGAATTATTTTTGAATTAAATAATTCAAAAACCATATTATTAATGTAGCATCCTTTGTAAACTAAAATGATGAGGGAAACCTCTGCTCTGGTGTATGGCTGCCTGTCCCACACAGTGTCAGATAAGCTGATCTTCTCACTTTAGGCTGGTAATGGGTATGGTCTGCGGATTCTCACAGCACCCTGTGCCTGACTCTTCCATAGATCTTAGCAGTAATGGCCTCTCAAATGATCCCTGGGAACTAACTACTGTATCAATGAGTTTTCAGAACTAACTACTGTATCAATGAGTTTCCATGATTTTGAACGAGAGGCTCCTGCTTCTCCTGTATCACTGGGTGATAACGGCCTCTCTGCCCATAGAAGTAGTCAACCAAATTCTAAGTTAAAGATGCTTCATCATCATCACCACCATCATCACTGTAATAGTAGCCTTTCCTCTAGCTTAATAGTTTGCAGTGCTCTGTGGCACACACTTTTTTGTTTAGGTCTCATAGCCATATCTGGAAGAATAAGTCTGTGAAGCATTTAAAATGTACAGAGAGAGGGGGCGGGCTCTGAAGAGTGGGGCCAGTTGAATGACATCAGTGTATTAACACCCTGTGTCAGAGCTGAAGACTGTCTGTGAGCACTAAGCTCTTTGTTAGGCACCAACGTCTCCTGGTTTTATGAAACTCAGACTTGGGGATGCCACTGACCTCACAGCGGTAGCAGTGCACGTGGAAATCACGGTCCAGAGCCACAATGCGGACAGTCTCCTCCTGGCCGGGGGCCGGCATGATAGGTTCCTTGCACACAGAACAGCGCGGGGCAAACTTCCTGAAAAGAGACAGAATTGCATCGTCAAGTACAAATGAGGGTGGAGTGGGAAGGAAAAGACTCGGAGGCTGACACCTGCGCTGTATTTCTTGTGTGACCTTGACCAGGAGAGACCAAGGCAGAACAGGCTTTCTGTGTGTAGTGCTCACAGACAGAGAAGAGGTGCAATCTGCACGGAGAACATGGGAACTCATTAGCAGGACGCATGTTGGATACAGCAATCCTGTGCTTAGGACTATTCCATGGGTATGACCTAGCTGAACACTGGAAACAAGGTCCTGCCAGAACATGCATGGGAAAGGTCTTGGTAGGCATTGACTACCCTTTGACTTGCCTCTCCTGCTATTCCTTCATTCGGCCATAGACAAATATCCCAACATTTGAAATCTCTGCGGCTTCTTTTGTTAAAATGCGTCTTGAATTCTCCATCACAGGAAGCCTCACATATACACTTGCATATATATCATCTGTGAAGTTGTGAGCTGAGACATGGCTTGGAATGGATGTAGATAAGGACTTCAGATGATCATTAAAGGATACACAGACCCAGCACCTCTGAAATCCTAGCACCTGAGAGGTTGAGGCAGGAGGATCACCCTAAGCTCCAACCTAGCTTGGGATACTGAGTGAGATCCTGTTTCAAAACCTAAAAGCCAATGAGGGAGAAAAGGGATGTAGAAATATTAAGCAAGTTCCTAAAGTTTTATATGGTAGTGGTTTTAAGATTAATGATGTTAAAATTTATCTACTTGTTGTAAGACTTAAAAAGAAATAATGATAGTAATCTAATACTCTGCAGAGAACTTCATGGTTGTCAAAGAGTTTTTACATACATTATACTCCCTGTGTACATCTTAATTTTCCTGGAGGCCCCCAAAAGGCATCTGTATGGCTGCAATCTAAATAAATATGAATTAAGCAGCAGATCGATTGATTGCTGTGAAAGAAAAATTAAGAGGATCATGGTACAACTGCAGAAGTAATCAGGGTTCTTGTAATTGATATTTTATGCAGGAAGTTGATATTCAGTGGAAAAAAACTATGTTGAATTACCTGATTATTTTTGAATCTGGGTTATCAGTAGTAAAATAGTCAGGCTTCTGATATGAACTTTAAAACTTCCTTTACCCAGCTACCAGGAAGCCGGGGAATGCAGAAGTCGCCACAGCCACACTGAGTTTTCACAGGTACATGTATTTTTAGGACTCCTCTTCATTCTTCCTTTCCTCTCTTTTCTTCCTTCCTTCCTTCCTTCCTTCCTTCCTTCCTTCCTGCCTTCCTTCCTTCCTTTCTATCTTTTTAGGTAGTAATTCTATGTATTTGCTGTGCACTATGATTGTCTCATACAGAAGAATTCTGAGCAATAGCCAATGAAATGAACCACCTGCCATACTGTTTCTTATGAGGAAGATGTCACTGGGTTACTGTTACTTATGAGGAAGATGTCCGGACTCATGGTCTGCTTGTTTCTAGACAGACTGAAGCTCCGTCCTGACCAGTCACTCTTCCTTAGGAAAGCAGAGAGGCAGGAGCTGACACTGCGGTGCTCATGATCCAGGGAGGTGTTTTCCAGTGCTTAAATTGTCAAGTGGACACTAGTAAATACTAATAAACATAGGGTGAAAGCAGTTCTGATGGTCATGGCTTACTAAGTGCCTCGTTTGTGCTAAGTTCTATTAAGCACTGCACACACACATAATAATTTGTTGTTGCTATTGTTGATGGCCTCCTTATGAGAAAGTATGTTTGTCAACTTTTGTTCTTCAGTCAAGGGATCCATGAGCCTGGTTATTTCATATCCAACACATTTTTGGCAATTAACAAATGAATGCTAAATCAAACGACTAAACGGGCCAGCGCTGGGGCTGGGATTTGCAGGTTTCCTTCAGGCTCAGAGACTTGGGCCTTAGTTACCTACCGGCTGCTGATCTTGTAGGAGGTGACTGGATTGTGACAGCCTAGACTGCCAATGAGCCCAGTGTTGGCACCACAGTGCAATGATATGTTCATGGGGTGGTGGGGATGTAGGGGTAGGCTTGTGAGAGCGAGCAGGTCCCTGACAGCATGCTCTATTGAGGACACATCTTGTCCCTCGCAGCCACAAGGTGAATAGCTTTGTTCTGTCATGCCTTTCTTCTGTCATATACTGCCTTACCACAGGCCAAGAACCCCAGGACCAACTCACTACGGACTAAATATCCTGAAAGTTATGTGTTCAAATAGACCTTTTATACTCAGGCATTTGTCATAGGGGAAGGAATTCCCACTAAGACTTCGGGTGACACCTCTGCCAAGAAAGCATAGACCATTGTGTGTGTGTGTCACACACCAACAGCTGACTGTCCTGGGCATCACCAGTGCCCTGGCACTAGAAACACAGATTCAGTAATATTCCAGCACAGGCCTCATAGGGAATTCTCCATGCTTTGGTATCTGTCCTAAACATTTTATATATAGTCTATCTTATTGCAAAAATATATATAATTTGGTTACTGTAGAACTTTATTCATATGTACATTACAAATCCAGCAACATTGTATACACTTAAAAATTACTCAAATATAGAGGTAGCATGATTCCTGAGGAAAAAAAGGAGGGGTAAGATCGAAGAAGTCTTATTAAAATAAATAGTAAGCTTAGCTTTAAATATAGTCATATCCGTAAAATGAGGAGACTGTGTATGCATGTATGTATGTATGTATGTATGTATGTATGTATGTATGTATGTATGTTGTGTGTGTATATATGTTGTGTGTGCACCCACACACCCCCACTGGCCACTCCCACATACTGTGTACAGGGCCCAAGGTAATCACCTTAACTATGGAATTCTTAGTAGCTACTGGTGATCAGGCCTGTGAGAGTTCACAGCTGTAGACATGAGTAAACATTAACCAAAGGTCATTATATGGAAAAGGTCCATTAGGCAAACCTCACGATTCCGCCCTTCATGTGAGAAGCTCTGACATTCGAGACATTCGAGAGGTTTATCCACCGACAACCAACACATCCTCTATCAACAACCCCTTGTTTCTTACACAGCACACTTGACTCCTGCTTGCCTAAGGCTTGCCTGGGTCCCTGAGCCAAGTGATCAGTTCTGAGGCGGACAGGGCAGCTGCCCTCTGGGTGCTGCTCTTTCTGTCCGGTGTCCTGGTTATACACACACATCCTGCCTTCTCCCCATAGGCTCAGCACTGACATCCACCTTTATCCAGCTCTGTCTGGCTCCTCCTTCGGCACTCAACATGGCCACTGGTACATAGAAGGAAGTGTGTGAATGTCAGTAGAACCAAACTGAAATGCGTTTCCTAAAAGCTCACAGGAGAAACCACCTCAGAACAACCAAAAAAATTAAGCTTTGCAAAGTAGAGGAGCAGGCTCTGCCCCTTTGTTGGTTTCCCTGGCCACACAGTAACACTCCTCATGCTGGAAGGCTAGCACCGTGTGATAGAAGGTTAGCACCCCGTGATGGAAGGCTAGCACCCCGTGATGGAAGGCTTGCACCCCATGATGTAAGGCTACCCACTCTTTCTTTCAAAGCTAAGCAACAAGCATTCTGGAATAGGTTCTTCTATTTTTCTTCCATAGATGGGCAATATCCACTGTCCCCTCTGATAACTTCCAATTGTGCAGACACTATTTTCTTAAAAAAATAACTTTTTTTTTTTTCATGTGCCCTGGAAGAGGATGGCGGGGGTTGAGCTATGTATCTTTCTCTCCCCTTCCAGTCGCTCACGTCTGCTTTGCGGGAGTGTTCAGACCCACACGCTTATGTCACTGCTTACAAGTCTCTAATTATGCTCCCTACCACTAGAAAGAAAGAGAAATGGGGGTGACATAAACTTCCATGTGTCAGAACCGATTTCCCCTTTTAATTGAGGGGTGTAGCATCTCAGGCTTTTCCAGCAACACAAACAAGTGTGCTCTGCTTACAGCAGGCTGTCTTTCTTGGATCAGCGGCCTGTCTCGGGAAGGAGGGACTGGTGACAGGAAAACACTCCATGCTGGTTTCTTTCACTTCCCTTAAATAGATGCAGGTTTTTTTTTTTTCATGTGTAATTACACGCTAAAAATAGCAATAATGTGAGGTACAATTTATGCTGCGACTGCCCTTTAAAAATGAGCCTTTTTTTGTCTGATTCAAGTTGAAAATTTCTGCTTCTGGGTTTCTATTTATTTGTTTATTTAATTCACTCAGCCTCACATCTTTTTGGTGAGGTTTTTGCTTTCACTGCTCCTTGGGAGAGTGGTCAGGAAATTCATTTATAAAATATGACTCTTGGGTCCCCAAACTGCCTGTGGAAAGTACCTTCTGGATGCTGACAATCAACAGTGGGGAAAGAAACCCACAGCCCATCTTGTACCTCGGAGCAGAGCCCAAAGTGGTCAGCAACGGGCTTCATCCTTGGAAGCCTTACAAATCACTCACAGAGCAGCTGCCCAGCAACCAGAAGCAAGGAGGCTGTACTCCCTCTCACAAGCCATACCTGAAGCTTCCCACATAGACCATAACAGGCACATGTGCTGGTGTGATGAACTGCATAGGCAGCCAATGAGCACAATAGAGAAAAATACCAAACTGTCATTTTCCCAAACCCCATGGCTATGGCGGAATAGAGGGAGGGGGTCGGTAAAATCAGAGACATGAAGAGGAACAGTATGTTTTTAGCATCCTTCTCAAAATGTGGCACAGTACTGCACTAACTGAGGTCACCAGGAAACGTACCGAGGCACACAGGCCTTGGTCAGGGAGAACGGTGAGTGAGGACATGTGACGGCCTCTCACACTGGAGCTGTGGGATGGAATTGCTCTCTGCTTCTGGGTACCAACACCTCCTAATGGTACAGTGACAAACATGGAGAGGGCAGGACACCATTAGGACAAATTTTGGGGTAAGAACTAGATTGAATTGCCGAGAATTATGCAACGTGCCAATGGCTACCCTTCTCATTTCCCTGAATCAACTCTTGGGTATATACAGCTTCACAAGGATGCCATGATCAGTTGCAGAGAAGCTTTGAATAGAGAAAATATGGAGGACGACTAACATCCATTCATGCTCTGGAGATCACTCTTGGAATATCTTCCCTAAATCCCTAAGTACATAGCTGAGAAAGAAACACAGCCGGTGGTGGGCAGCAAGAACACCCACCACTGGTTAAAGGGGAGAGAGGTTGCTTACTTGTGGAAGTCCTCAATGCAGTGAATGAGACCGCAAGCGTCTACGGTAAAGGGGATGCCATCCAGGCTACGGTGGCACATCACGCAGGTGAAGCAGTGGGGGTGGTATGCCTTCCCAGTGGCACGGAGGATCCGCTCCATGATTGGCTTAGAACACACACTGCACTGCTCCAGTGTTTTCTGAGGAGAGAAAGAAAACTGGTTAGAAGGACAGTGTGGCTTTAGTGTTGACCACAGTGCTCTAGGGAAGGCAGTTTGCAGCAGCAACTGCTAGATCAAAGTGATGCACAAGGGGTCAGAGGGCATCATTCAGGCACTGGGCATCACCCATGGGTTCAAATGTCCGCCATCTTGTCTCTGAAGGCAGTCCATTCTAGTGCACAGAGAGTCATGACAAGTTTTTCAGTAAAGGTTCAGAGAGTAGGGATCTGTGGTACCAACAGCTCATTTTACCCTAGGCCAAAGGCAGCCCCCTCTGGAAACACATGAGCAAGGGGTCTGCAATTCGGTAAAACTTATTTATAAAAACACTTGGTAGGCTAGATATAGTTACTGAAGTACACCACACAGTGTTCTGCATTTAGAAGACTCCTTCACGATTTCAAGTAAAACTTGCCTCAACATTAAAGACCCATCCAGGCCACTGATGGGCTGCAACTTTTTGTCTGTGTGATGACTGAGACAGGTCCATGCCCTCTGTACAGCCCTGATCAAAGCTCCCATTTAAAACCTCAAAATTAGGCTAAATAAATTTTTACAGAAGTACTGAGCATAAACTGGTGGTCTGGTCATAGAAGTGAACTAAAAAATTTTGTTTACATGGATTTGAAGATATGCCGGGCCTTACGAATAAATGTGAACGTTAAGAAGTAATATTCAGGGAGCAAGGCCAACTATTAATCCCACCCCCAGACTCTGTTCTCAACCAGTAGTCTTATTTCACACATGACATGTTATTTTCTAAAGTGACTCACTAGAATTAGGCATCAAATTAGGGTGCAGATGTCAAGAGCTGGACACCGAATCAGATGGAGCGTGCAAAGCAAGGAGAAACCTCCTTCCTGCCCTGAGAGCTTTCAATACATGAGAGGAGAGGAGCCTGGTAAGAGTCAACAAGGGTTCTGGAAGCTGAAGTGACCCCTCTACCCCACAAGGATGCCCTGTGTACTGCCTAAACCATTGGTGTGACCATGTGTTTCCCTCATGCTAGGCCTTCATGATCCTGTAGTGTAAAGAGTGAATCCCACCCACAACATCAGACTTGCCTCTCTGGGCTCAGCTCCTCACAGCATCCAAGCAGCATGCCCACTGTCTCGCCTACTCAGAAAATAGCTAGCTTGTACAGCTTAACACTCGAGTCCATGAACTACGGAAAGGGCCATTCTGGGCTTCCAGTGTCCAGATTAGACAGCTTTTCAAACACCCACTGACTATACTACTTCTTCCTATCCAACTTTGACTTATGTATTTTTCTATAACACATACCAGACACACACACACACACACACACACACACACACACACACACACACACCTCATTACTTTATAATACTGGAATTTCATTAAAGAAAGGAATTTTTAATGTGTTTCAAAATATTATTATTTTTTTAATGTGTATGGGTATTTGGCCTGTGTGTCTGTGAAGGAGTTGCATGCACTGCAGTTACAGACAGTTGTGAGCTGCCATGTAGGTGCTGGGATTAGAACCCAAGTCCTCCAGAAAAGGTGCTAATGTTTTTAACCATTGAGCCATCTCTGCAGTCAGAAGGGATTTTTTTAAAGAATATGTTTCTCTCTCCCAGTATACTTCTTGGGATAAAAGCAAGCTGGAGAAAAATGCCCACAGAAAGAACAAAGAAAAGAATCGTGACAAACTACCATGGCGGCACAGCTCTAGTCCAACTCCTCCAACTCTGGAATGCATCTCAAGATGAACTGGCAGATCCAACATCATCCTCTCCCATGAGCTGTGGCTGCCTGAGGTCCCGGAGCTGCCTTTGCTCATAGTCTAAACTCAGAAAAACTATTAACCTCCTTTGCTCCCATCTTGAATGGAGAGGTTATAATGGCGGAGGTGACCTGGAGAAGGTCGGGAGGAGGACAGTGCTCTGCCTCTCCACTCTGCTGATCTCAGGTAGTAGGACTGGAAATTGTTTTCTGGGGGCTTCTGTTTTGTTTCTCCATGGGTTTTAACTTTTTTTTACTTAAAAAAACAAAACAAAACAAAACAAAAAAACCCCAACCCTGTCTGTAATGAAGTTGAATAAACCAGAATGAATATGCTAGACCAGAAAACGTATTTGTTTGCACTGAGGCTTGGCTCTAAGGTTCAGCTCATTTGCTCAAAACCAGGAGCAACATGCAAGGGTTCGTCAGTTTCTAAGGGAGAGCATTATGCTCTGTGAGTGGTCTATTCTGGGGATGGGTAATCTGGTCAGTTCTACAAAGAAAATAAGCTCAAAGTAAGCCTAAAATTAGCCTCATGAAAAATGCCCCAAAATGAAAAGCATAAAGTTTCCAAGAAAGCTGGCTCAGACAAACAGCCACAAAGGACACGGTAACCTTTCCCAGACAACTCCCTCTATTGTATGTGCGCCCCATTTTCCACTGTTGGTGAGGAGCCCGCTTGCATTTCCTCTAGGCCAGGTGCGGTGAGACTCAGGGCCTCCTGGTTAACTGGGTCACTGAGCTTATGAGGACCCTTGAGGTTGGCATTTCTACTTTTCTGACTCCCGGCAATTTAGAGAGAGACCTGACAAACTCACAGATAGCAATAAGAAGGAATATGTGCTTCTCAAAGTCTATTCAGTGTCCTGGCTGGGACACTACAGAAGAATCATTTCTCTCGTATAATTTCTTTGCTCTAGACTTCAGGTTTTTCAATGGTAAAATGATTTATCCCAATTCTTAAGGTTCCGGTTGCTTCTGGGTACTAAGAATACAAGGAAAGGCCAACTCCCGACTAACAGAGCCATACTAGAAAGAAGCGGAAGACCCCGGGACAGAGGTTTGAAAGTGGGACGCACATGTTTGCCTTCCTCCTTAAGACGTTTAGAGATTTCTAATCATGACGTTTTAAGCACAACAGTGGGAGCTTTGCACCTTTTTATACGTGGTTATTTTCAAACAGAACACTGGATGCTTTCTGGACACATTAAGCTTTTCTGAAGTAGGATAGAGCAACTGTGAAATGACAGTTTGGAAGGAGGCTTCAGTAGCATTAGTGAAAAAGATGTGTCTAAGTCTGCTCAGATCACGTCTTAGATGCGGAACATGGTGCCGTGTTTGACAGCTAGCAGGAGAGCACACTACAGCTTGGGGACCCACCCAATCAGCCGTGTACTTGGTGACTTTGCTCCTCCTCCTCACCACTGATCTCCCACATGGGCTTCACCTTCTGTCCACCATTCTGAGCTAATTATTACATCTAAAAACAAAAAAACCCCAAAAAAACAAAAACAAAAAAAAAAAACAAAAAAAAAAAAAAAAAAAACCAAACCAAACCAATCAACCAAACAATAACAAACAAAAACCAGTCCACACACCCAGGGCACCTTATACTTTTCTTTGCCTAGAAAATATCTGTTCTCTCTTTCTTTTTAAAATGAAACTCAAAGGCCACTTACTGAGGGAAAGAAATCTTTCCCGATTCTCCTTCTGTTAGAGTAAAAATGAATCATGTTCTCTGCTACCATAGGATTGCTTATATTTTTCCCCTATGACATTTACATGGCCAGGTAGTAATCTCTCTTCTCTCTTTCCATGAAACTTTAGTCTGAGGTTGTGTTGCCTATGAAACAGATTTTGAAACAACTTTGCACACAGGAAGCTATTGGGCAATAGCCTTGTGATCAGCATCAATTAAAGGAGTGCCTAGGTAAAATCTATGATGTAGCTATAATCGAAACTTGGATCCATCCAAGAAGAATGTGAGAGCTGGGAGTGACCTCATGAATTATTCTTTCATGAAGCTCTTGATGAGAATCTTTATAGCTGCATGTATCAGTCACCAGACACAAGACCATTCCCAAGAAGTAATCTGACTGGAGGACTTTTCGTTATCTGATAATTAGCACAGAGAGACCTAGGTATGAGCCTTTATCAGTCAACATTCTCAGCAGCTAAGGAAATGAGAAACCCAGTCTCAGGTATCCAGGCAACACACTACGTCATCTACACACACAATCACCCTTGCCCTGCACAGTCCCTGGTCCCGGGTAGGAACTGGTACCAAGCTGTGAAGACCTTGTCACATAAACTTAGTGCTAGATCTGTATTTTATAAATTTTACAACAGACATTACTTTGAGCAGCCACTCTAACCAAAGTATGGTTAAGATGCAAACATTTGGGAGAAGCAAAAAAGAATCATGGGATCAGTAGTCAAAAGGCACAGGCTATAAACTTTTCTGAAATGATGATGCTCCAGTTGTGATTAGAAACAAAAATTTAACTAAAAAACTAAACTAAAATCACAAACACACTTGTACTCAAGACTCCCCAGTGCAACTGTTGTTAAATCTGAGATACAATCTGGTTGTAGTTTTTATATTCCCGGGTGTTATATAAATAACTTTTCTAATTCCCAGGCAGAAGAGCTGGAAGGAGCTGCTGAATATAAATGAAGCAGGCAGTACAAACACTAGCCGCCACCCCACCAAGAGAAGGAAGAGGGTGTTACCGCCAACACATCGGACAGGAATACACTGGTCAGTGTCAGCCCGGGATCAAGACAGACGTGCAAGGAGAGCTGGGAGACTGGAAGAGGAATGGTGCTAAAACTCTAATTTTATAAAATCGAAATGTGCTCTTCCATTTCGGTGAAAGGAGCAATATCAGGCCAGGAAGGATCAGAGGATGATGAGGTGACATCTCATGCTTTAGAGAGCGTTCAGGCCTTAGCTGATCAAAAGAAAATCGGGGGAAGGGAGGAGACTAGTAGGACCTGGAAAGTCTGTATAAATTCTTCTGTCCAGAGATTACAACTTTCTACACATCCTTCCCTCGAGATGATGTGGTTAGAGAAGTGATGCCAAGGAGGCCTTCTCAGAGAGCCCAAACTCACTCCTTAGTGAGGGGTGTCAGAGAATGGATGCCTAGAACACACACTGTCCCCCCACCCCCAGGTGCCACCCAGAAATCAAGGCCTGAATCATGCACATGGTTAGAAGCAGATTCACGCTTCCTAGTTCTCTATGCAATGGGGAACAACTCCAATGTTCAGGATGTACTTCTGTATTTTTGTAGAAACACTTTAGACTACAAACAGAAGGCAATCAGGCTTCCTACCTGCAAGTTACATGCAAAGAAATGAAATCAGGAAACACGTCGTGATCCTAAGACCATCTGTCCCCCAAACACCTACACTACCAGACAGAAAACTCATTGTTGGGTCCCAGCATTTACAATAGTGTTTCTGTGTAACACTGATGCTTCGTGAATTTTAATTAGAAGATAAGCCAACAAATTATGGATAATTTATTTAAAATGAAATTATTTTATGTAATCGTGTAAAAACCTGCCAAACAGTAAGCTTAAGTTAGTTTCAGGTGTTCCGTACTCGAGGGACTCCAGAGTCCCTGAGCTATCAGCTGGGTCTGCAGATGCTTCATTTCCTTCAGTGTTCTGCACGAATACCATCACTGTCTACATGAGCGGTGAGGTGGATTGTGGGAAGCTCATTTCAAGGGTGAGTGTTAAAACAGATTGGTAGTGTGGATCCACAGAAAGGTCTATGATTCAGCAAATTTCTCAAGTACCAGTGTAATTATTTAAATTCAAATAATTCTACCGTCTAACTCACTTATGGATTGTTAACCTATTCTTGGTTCTGACAATCAAGAAGGATTCCCAGAGGATGGCTATGTTTTAGGTTCTTCATAGGCAAAGACTTTATTCAGCCCTGGGAGCTCAGAGGAGCTTACAGTGAAAACCTCAACAGCCCTGCCTTCCAGCAGCGGCACACATTTCCCACTATAATCTGTCCTGCACTTTGGGCTGCTCTCTTCCTGTATTTACATCAAGATGTATATTTTATATTTGTATCTGTGTTTCAAACAGACTAGAAATAATGGCAGCAAACTCAGTGCTGTCCCTAAACTGTGACTCTCTAATCAGAATCAAACTTCTTTATAGGTGAAAATTATGATTTGTCCCCCAAACTTTGATAGATGAGATCAAAACCCTCAAAACTATTTTCGTGATGTCATGATTTACATTATTTACACACACACACACAGACACACACACACACACACACACACACACACACACACACACACACACACACACACAGAAAACCACCTAACTGAAGATTCTATAAAAGAATTTTAACTTTCATTTTTTTAATGAAATCCTTTTGAGTTTAACTCTTTGGGTTGTTGCTTTTAATTGTTTAAATTTCTTAAAATTCTCTTTAAACAAACACTTCATATATCTCCTCTAATCAACTGCCTCCTCATTTGCTCTACCCTGACAGAGAGCCTAGGGAGTAAAGTTTTGTACATCCTGGAAGTGCAGTGGGAAGGAAAAGTCTGAGACACCTTCCTTTCATTCACAAGTTCCCAGGGAAAAGGAATAAAGCATATCTACAGACAACTGCTTAAAGGCAAAGACCGGGGGAATGGTGCTCTCACGAAGACACAAGCAACCTGAAATGACTGAGAAAACGGAGTGGGATTATTGAGAATGGGGGATAACAGGCTGTTTTCTGTGGTTTGTGACGATACCTCTTATTTTGGTGGGGTTTCATTTACCATTTAATAAAAAACTGATTTCAATACAGTTTGGAACTGTATTGGGGCCGTCATCATTATCTAAGCCCCCTTGAGAGATGTCTCAGACAAGTCTGCCTTCAAATAAAGCTCACTCTCCAGGTAGACTAGTGTAATAGATATCTGTGGAGTGGTGAGGGAGAATTCAATATTTTCAGGCATGAACATGAAAATGAACAACATTTAACATTTCAGAGAAATGTAGGCTTATTAGTTTAGGATTATGAAGTAGAAGACAAGAATTTTGTTTACATTTGAACGATATAAGTTGGCTTTAAAATTTAGAAAGAGGAGAGCTGGGGAGATATCTCATGTGGTAACATGCTTACCAAGAGAGCACAGGGACCTGAGTTCATTTACTGGGACTCGGGTCAAACAAACAAACAAATAAACAGACAGAAAAACAAAATCAAGCTGGGTGTGCAGTGCTGGAAAGATGGTCTGTCCATTAAAAGCCCTGGTTGCTATTCCAGAACACATATGGCAGCTCATACCCTTATGTAACCCCAGTTCTGATAACACCCTTTTTTTGGGAAACTGCACCCATTTGGTAGACCAACATACATATCCCCAACCCCCCACACACAAAAATGAAAGGTGAAACTTACAAAAGCCGGTTGTAGTGGTACATGCTCTGGCCTTAGTGCTGCTAAGGTGAGGGAGGTGGATCCCTGGGGCTCACTGGCTATCAAATCTAGCTTATTGGGGAAATTACAGGTCAATGAGAGACCGTATCCAAACAAACAAACAAAGAAATCTTTTGATTCAAAAAGACATTAGTATAGCTACTCCTTAAGGCTCAGAGAGGTGATTTGTCATTTTAAAGCATGTAACCACGTTCAATAGTAAGTCTTCCAAAATACTTGGATGTGTCAGAATCCTTGAGAAATGGAGGGAGTAAAGCTACCTTCTTGCCAGGGGCAAATTAAAAGATCACAGAACTCCAGCGAGACTGTCATGAGAAGAGAAGAAAAGAAGTCCTTTCCTTCCGAGCCAAGTCCAATCAGAAAACTGTCTTTACAGCATCTTCAAGGCATAGTCTTGTTAGGACTTATTCACGTGAGAAACACAGCAGGCATGTTATACAGTCAAAGAGCTCTGCTGACTTCAGGAGGCTGGGTTTGAAAGTCTAAGAATTAACTGACATTTGGTGTCTTCACCTACGAAGATTGAAAGTGTCTTGATGTGTTTTTAATAGCTAATTAATAACCCATAAATGAAAGAAAGAACTTAGTACCTGGTATGTAATCCCAGCTTTAATGTTGGCTTTATATAACTTTTCTTTATAAAAAGTTATTTCCAGGACTTTATCTACAGCAAACCAAATCTGTCACCTGGACATGTACATTAAGCATGCACAGGACCTCAGATAGGTATGTCCATAGCTGTCAGGCAGAGCAGGCAGAGCAGGCAGAATGGAGAATTTCTATGCTACATCTCTTAATGTCATCAGGATTTGAATCTATGCCCTCTACACCAGAGGCATGCATGCTTTTCTCTGGTTCATACTTTATGACAATCTGTAAGTTTCTTCTAGTTCCCTTATGGGAGATCCTACAATGCTCTGGCTCATCGTTAGCATTCTGCTGTCCAAGAACACTTCGAAAATATATAACTTGGGGCTGCTTGTCCCTTTGCACATCAGATAGCATGACACTGTCCCTAGGGAGATGGATTTTCCCATTATTACTCCCATTCAATAAAGATGTCATGTCCAGGACCCAAATGACATACTTTATTATGTATCTAGCCGCACTGGGTACGTTCTGAAGCTCCAAACTTCTTGTTGGAAATAGTTCGTGAATAAGACAAGATGCACACAATCATTCCTGTTGTGTGAAAAGCCACTGCACACGTGCCTTTGCACTTGTATCTTTGCCGTTGATAGGCAAAGACGATCACACAGTGATGGAAATGGAGGGCCTGGCCTGGCCCGCAGAGATATTGATTCTCATGGCATGCTAAGGCCTACTTCTCATCATCCTTGCCAGTGACAGCCTGTGTCATTATTTGTCACTGGGCATTGAAGACTAATACATTATCAGTCTTTATAACAGCATTCAGTCATAACGAGCCTGCAAAAAATATTTGTTATATGAAGAAGTAAACTGGTAGCATTAAATAAAATAACATCTGAGGTGTGTTTTGGCCCCAGGATTAATTGATGTCAGCAAGAACGTATCTCTCAAAAAAAAAATTATTGCTACAAACTCCCCTAAGAGCATAAATGATCTGAAATGTTTCGCATACACAGACAGTACAGCAACACCCTTTTACCTAACGCCATCCGATTATCAAGGGTAATTGGCCATCTAGAAGAACACTCTAAAATGTGAGTTTAAGCAAAGATCTTTCCAGCTCTGTGTATACAGAGTAATGACCACCTGTGTGCACATTTCAGATCAGAATGAAACCACCCTGAATCATCCATTAGAATCATGATCTGCAAGCAAAGACTAGAAATGTTCTTAGTACCATTCTGCTCACGCGCCTGTTTTCTGAGACTCGTGCCTTCCACTGAACTTATTTTCTGTCTGACTGTGTGGACTGCAATTACTTCCTACATTACAGCCACAAGAGGTCTGAGCCAAGAACCAGGGTCAGGGAAGGTTTCTCCGTCTACATATGCATATGACAGAAAAGCTTCTTTGAACCAAACCTGATCTTCTTTCAAAAGAAAGGGAAAACTTTAAGCCTCTAACTCCTGGGAGTGGCAGGGAGAACAGCCAGAGGGCAGTGAGCGAGCTCTGATCCTCTGGAGACCATTTGAGCACATTTGGCAATCACTTGGCTTCTGTTGAAAACAAGGCCTTCTAATTACACTTCTGCCAACGGAAGACAAAAGACAGCACTTGGGCCTAGAAAGGTCACGGTGACATGCCAGTGTCAGGGCTGTGATTGTGGTTTCTTTCTGAGTACAGGCCTGCTGATGGAACAGCCACACACCAGGCTGGGGAGCCCATTCAGAGGAATGGAATCTCAAGCAGGCTGCGAAGCGATTTGCTGTTCTCCTAAATGGTATCTCGCCTGTAATATTTTCTGACACTAGAAATAAAATAATAACATGTTTTGGTTCTTCTTTCTGTATCTCGCACTGCACCCAAAGTAGTTTAGATGAACTAGGTAGGAAAGGCTCAGTGAGTGCAGGGCTTTTCCAGGCTACAGGCTTTTCCAAGTGCCTCAAAGACAAAGGAGGCAGAACATACAGATGTTTGCTCCCTGCTGCGCAGAGTTGTGGACTAACTCCTTCGGTGTCTCTGGAATGCAAATTTTCTTTCACAGTTTAGCAGTCTTTTTTGGATTTCAGCACAGTGAACTAACACTTTCCTGGATTCCAAGACCTCCAGAGAACCAGATGGATGAGAGGAACTGGGAAAAAGAACCCACACTGTTTGAAAAAGGTATGAATTTCTCACTTTGCACTTAGCCAAAACGCTCTGAAAACTAGAAGAGCGAAATCACTTTTGGTTTGTTCAAATGCATGCCAGACCAGTTGTTTGTAGGGTGTAAGAAGAGAAAAGTCCAAAGTGATGTGATGCTTTGGAGTCTGTGTTCACTTTTAGCTGGGAAGCAGATTTTTAACAGAGACGGCGTGTTTACTATCAGAGGCAGGAAAGAAAGTAAAGAGGAGATTGCTCAGGACATCACTCTGGGTGTCTGGGCTTTGACACCATGGAGGTCTTTCCAAGGCCAGCTACTTAAAGGGGACACTTTGGTCCTCCTGGAGCCCTGTGGGGCCTTCCCTTTCAAAACAGGTAGCCTACTGTCTCATCCCCAGCTCATCAACATTCTGTGTTCTTGCTCTTCATTTGTTGGGACCTCTGCTTTGAGTGTCCTTTCTTTTCCAAGGCCTTAGCTTTGGAGGTCCAGGGCTTTCTGTTACTGCTTTCCCCGCCTACTCTTCTGCCCTTTCGCACAGTGATCATGTATGTGTTCTTTAGGGTAGTGACCTAAACAGAGTGTTAACTTTTTACATGAAATCTCCAAAGAGGGGCCATCAAAATGTACTCCATCCTCCCATTTGACACGTGCTGCTAGGCAACAAAAGCTGGGCGGCTGAGACGCACCAGCTAATGGAGTCCTGTGGGTCTGGATGACTGTGCAGTGCAAACAAAATGGTTCTCTCTTGAAGATCTGAATTGCCACAGGATAGCTCTACACTGGAGTTGTCATGCTGGAGAGACCACCTTTAATAGAGGGACATTGATGAGAAGCCCCACTTGTTCCACAGTAGCTGATCCAGGCCTCCAAGGGGCCTCAGTTCAGGACACTCAGAAGTGTCTACGACTTAAAGCTCCCTGGCTGAGAGACTACCAGATTTCTCACCAACGGTGTATGCAGGAAAAAAATATTGGTTTGTGACCAAAACATTTTTTAATCAAATTTTTAAGCTAGTTATAAAACTAATTATAGTGGCCATCATATTAAAACAGCACACCTTCCATATATTCAAAGTTAGACATTTAAACTTACTTATGTTGTTGGCACTAAATATGTTTCATAAAACATATTTAGAAATTGTTTGGTAAATACATAAATGAATGACTGAGTGAAGTAATTAATGAATAATACACTTGGAAGTCTCATGATCAATGGAGTGTAAATTCCAGAAGAGAGTTTTATTCAAAAGGATAGGGTACGTGGAGAGAAAATACTGACAAATCAGAGGGGAAGAATGCATATTAGACTTTCCTTCTCCACAGAGTGGGAATGGGGTTCTCACGCCTTATAAGCCATTATTATTCTATGGACATCCAAGCACAGGATCATGCATGGCGATTCATTCTCTTCCAGAGTACCTACTGCTATTCTCCACATCTCTGAATGTGAGGACAACACCTTTCATGAATAGGAAAATGAATATATACATTAGTGGGGAAAAAAGAGAGGAGAAACAACGTTCTCTTGAATGATTTTTCAATGAACAAAAGCAATAGATTTCTTTATCTGTATAACCAAAAGAATTTATAGCAGCTAAAGCTTCACAGAGGCCATGGCAGAGGGTGAGAGAAAGTGAGGTTGAGGCTGTTATCTGTGCCAGTGGGTTTGGTGAGTACATTCCCAGCACAGCGGCCTCTAGTTTGTCTGGGCTTATCCAGCCTGAAATGATAATTTCTAGGGACAGTGACTCCCTTGGAGGGCATCCATTCTACTGGCCCACTTAATTGTTAGAAGATTATATTTAATCTTCCTTCTGTCCTCTATAAGCATGTCTGTTGCCTTTTCTATGCAACGACCCTAAAGAGTACTGAAAATATTGTCTTTTTTGAGACTTCTCTTGGGTTAACTACCTGGAATCTTTCCATCCTTTCTTATGGGATATTTCTGTCTCGTACCCCCCCCCCCAACCACTATTTTCAGCCCAAGTTCCAGTTTGTCTTGGTTCAGTTCAACACATGGCACCCAGAATAAAACAAAGCACTGTAGGCTCTATAGCTAGTCTGTGTCCTGCATAGCCCTGCCTAAGTAGTGCAATCAAGAATGGTGTTTACTTTTCTGTGATTTGATATATTGTTATTATGACTACTAATCTGTGGTCATTATAAATTTCTAAGTAGATATGCCTCTTAAGAGTGAAAATTTGTTTTCTTAGGTGGATTTTTTTTATAATTCAAAGATACCCCTTCAAGTTCATCACATTTTTAGCCCCCTCAAGATTTTTATATTACCCTACAACCTCCTTTTTAGTTCTATGGTCTCCAGGTTTTAGGATGGTCCACGTTCTGGCTACCATCACAGCTCCACATACAGAACTTGCTTCTTCAATACTCCTGAGTGGTGCTCTCTCAAGAAGCATCCTGATGATGCCAAAATAGACTATTTACTGGAAAATGGAATGGGCAAAGCCCTTCAACCATGACTTTCTGAATCTTCTCACAACTTGGTGAAATACAATACTTTAGTAGAGTACTGGGTATGTACATCTGGGAATGAAGCGCAATGCTAGGGTTGGAAGCTCTGCATGTCAGTAACAATTAGAAGACATGCTTATAATATTCTAAGAAGTAGCACAAGGTGCAGCTCCTCTGTAGCTACATTATCCCCTCAGGAGCATCTATACCTGACATATCCCAAATTTTATATGTATTATCTAAGAAAGAGTAGAGCCTGAAAAGCTTCATTGCCTCAACTTTGAAGTCCCTGTTCTTTGTATTCAACCATGACGCCAAAAAAAAGTCCAAAGAGATGGGCAGTAAAAATGGTAGGTGGTCATGTAAAATAATTAAATCACTGACTTATGAGACACTATGGAATTACTCTTACTTGTCACCTTTCAGGGCTTGCCCTGGCAGTGACAGACACTTAAATTAATGCAGAGCGTCCTTGACCCTTCAGAACAACGTTCTCTTAAATGAATGCAATGTTTATCTTTAACACAGACAAGTAGACAGACAGCATAGAAATCACGTTGTCACCAGGCTGGAGTGGCACACACCTTTAGTCCCAGCACTTAGGAAGCAGAGGCAGGAAGATCTCAGTGAGTTTCAAGCCAGTCTGGTCTACAGAGTGAGTTCCAGGACTGCCAGGTTGTGATACAGAAATTGTCTTGAAAAACCAAGCAACAACAACAAGAACCCCCAAAACAAACAAAAACTAAACCAAACCAAAAGAAAAAATAAATAAAACATGTTTTCTATGTCAGGGGACCTTTTCTTTGTGTGACAGAGGCCTTTTCTTCTATGAGAAGAGACAGCACATAAGCCAAGCCCTGAAGTAGAATAGACATTGGAAAATGAGTATTTTCCATTGGTAGTTAAAATACAGGTAGACCATAGTGTCTAAACATTTGGTATCTAGATACAGATTATGCAAATTATATATAAACTAGGAGGAAAGAAAGCTCAGTAAGGGGGAGGGATAGGAGGAATGAAGTCCTCATGTCATTGTGAAGTATGGCAAGAAACACAGTAAAGCATCCTGCTCACCAATGGCTTTTCAAATGGTCAGTATCCCAAGGGTTTGAAGAGATGAAAATTTGGGAACATTCCCTTTTTAAGTCTGCTTTGCAGCATGTTCTTCAGAAGGAGCCAGCAGACTCTGAATACAGAAAGTTAAGTGTCATGTGGGAGAGGAATGAGATCAGAGACATTGTATTCAACAGGATGATACTCGGGCTACTTCGCCACAGAGATGCAGAAGATGGACTACAATAGCTACTGTGGAAGATGAGATATTTGTTGCCAAGGAGGAATTTTATTAGAGGACAACTGGGTGCTAGAGGTGAAAAACCTGAAGGGCTGCCCGGTCCAGCCGGATAAGTGTGCAGACACAGCAAACGAGCTAATGACACTGTCAAGTCAAGAGCAGGGAGCTCAGTTCCCGGGCTATGTTCTACCACAGCTGCAGGACACAATCAGCAGTGTTTAATGCCAGAGTCCCCTGGGCCCTTAGCACTGAGAGAAGATACATTCACACCGCACATATTCAGTACTCAAGTTCCCATCATTTTCCCTTAAGCAAACTTACAATATAACAAAAATGGAAAAAAGTGGAGAAGAATGGAGAAGCTAATTATAGCAGAGTGTGGAATTTGGCATATTCATGGAATACTAGACAACAAAAAGAAACAGATGGCTGATACAGCTACAGGGATGAATGAGTCTCAAAAACCACACTCTGAATGAGAACAGGCAGATTCCAGGGAGAGGGGGAGGGATACAAACACAGAAAGGGATCGAGACTTTCCAGAAGTAAAGAAATACAGCACAGAAAGTCAAACATCATTGCTTCCAAGGGCATCAGGCTCTGGAAAGGACATGAGGGAATCTTTTGGAAGGATACATGCAAAAGTCCGTTCTCATCAAATTCAGCATTTCTGACCTAAGTATTTACTTGTGTGCGAGTCATAAGAAAAACGAGAACACTGTAAAAAGGAAGCAAACGCAACATTAAGGTTTCTCCTGGTGATAAGTATAACATGGATATGCAAGGGAGAAGAAAGTATATTCAAACTAAATAAGCCCAGGGGAAAAACCCCACTAGAGCCCATGTGACTCAGGCCTAGCTAAGGCCTCTGGACTAGCTAAGCAAAGGGCCGATGCTGTAAATGTAGACACATGAAAACTTTGCTCAATAAGGATGGTGACTTTAATTTATATTCATAAGAACCCTGGGAAAAGCAAGGCCATATGCAGTCATATCTCGCCCTTCCATCCAATAGCTGAGAAAGCAGACACACAATGAGCAATATGTATGTATCAGGAAACATGAATAGGGTATAGTTTTCTACATTTCAGAATGACCTTTTCTCACTACCCACACTAACCTAAGGTGTCAGAGAGGCCTGCATTCAGCCCCTTTACCGTCTACCCTAACAAAGCAGTCCCGGTTTCAGAGGTTGGTTTCTTAAGGAACTTCGCAAAGTTACAACCTAGTCATATAGGCTGGTCTGTGAAGTTCTATAGTATATCCACAGCCCCGACACCTAGAAATCTGCTGCTGGAGACATTCTGGCCACTCAGACAGACATACAGAGCAATAGAAGCAAGTCCCAAATGAGCGTTGGCTTCCCAAGTGACAGGGCTGGCTCCTACATCAGAGCCCTCCATCCTGAATACAGAAGAAGCCTGAACTTGCTTAGGAGACCAGAGCACAATGGAGGACAGACCTTCAGTGTAGGGCAGGGTGGGATACCAGAACTTCACAGAACCAGGACTTTCACAGCACAGACAAACCACCTCGCTGGTATTCTCACCAGTAAAAGGGACAGGACTGTAATGTCTCTTCATGAGGCTGAGAGAATTGGATAAAATGGGGCAAGCTCAGGCCCTACCTGCTACAAGTATACAAGATCCATTCCTCTAGGGCAGGGTTCACAAACAGTCCACTCTGGGCCAGTATGGCTTCCTTTCTTTCTGTTTCTTTTTTTTTTTTTTTAAGATTTGGCCCTCTAAATCTGAAGTGACTGACAATCCACACTACACATATTCCAGCGAGTCCCAGCTAATACAGAATCATTCCTGAATATACAAGGAGTTCATCAAACATTTAGACACATCACTCTGCTTCTCCACCAACATCTGGCTAAAGGGGGAAGGGAAACCTGGGGGAACAGGGGGAAAGAGGCCCCTGAAAAAATACCTCTAATAAATGTGGTAGCACACATTTGCAAGGTCAGCAACTCAGAAGGCTGAGGCAAGGGATCAAGAGTTCAGAGTCAGCCTAACCTCCTCCTCTTTCTGGTGATAAATCTGCCTCTGAATATTTTGAGACTGGAATAACACCATTTTATATGAAAAGCTGCAGTTTTTAATTTATGATTTATAGATGGCACAAGTGAGGTTCAGAAGATGAAGTGGCGAGGGGGGCCGTGCGGCCAAGGTTGGTGCTGCCCTGTCTGGCTCAGTCCTCCCTGGTCTGTGGTCTCTGCCCTCCCCCAAGTCAACTTGCTGTTTACTTGACTAAATAACCCTTGAGCAGATGTGCTACTCAGCCTCCCAATGATTGCCACATTTATGCTTGCCTCAGAGTGAAGTGCAGAATGTTTTGTCAGAGCCTTAGGGGCTCACAGCACAGAACAAACATCAGTTATCCTTGTTGACACTATAAGAGAGATGTACGCTTGGAAATGTAGCCTAGAGTGACAACTGAAGCTTGTAGTGAGCTTTTTGGATATTTAGATAAGATCCTATTAAGGCACCAATAAAAACATTTTCTTGTTTATATCACAGACTGCTGGCTTTGTTGGAGTTCAAAGGGGCTCCGAGCACTTGCCATGCCTTTTGCTATGTGTAGGCACAATTAAGGCATTTTTTTTCTCAGAGAATTTTAAGCTAAAGGAAAATGTCCCTTGATTTTCATCAGCCTAAAAGAGAAAAGTGTTTTTTTGCAATTGAAGAACACCACTCTGTGATCTAACTTCAACTTCCAGCATCTGAGAAGAGATTAGATTTCTCATTTTTGAATGGGGAACGGGAACCCCCAGTATGAATGGAACTGCTTCTCTGTCGGATGGTTCGTTTTCAGGGACCAATGCTGTTTCTAGATTATTTTGGAAGAGGAGGCAGGAATAGGTCAGAACTTGCTAAATGAAGCTCTTTGGTAGTAATAATTGTGCTAGATGACTAAGATCTCCATAAGATAATATAAAAGTATTTCACGAACGTTATTTGCTAAAAAAAAAGTTGGCCATCATTTGAAGCTACCTGACCAAACAAGACTTGGCACAGGCTATTACGGATGGTACTTTTAACAAAAGCAGTCTGCATATGAGGATTTGCATAGAACAATCTGTGTATCTAAGCTGTATCTAAGCTGTTCCCCACTGTTCCAGAAATCTTCCCACACCAGAAAGGGAGCTTCCAGCTTTCCCAAACTGCCAGAGCTCAAAGGATGTAGTGCTAGGAGCCCTTTGGTTTGTTACATCTGGCTTCCCTTTCTTGATTCTTGGACAATGATCTTTGTTTTTCCTCGCTCAGCTTTGCTTGGCTTTTTTTTCCCTAAAGAAGTAAGTCTGCAATGGGGAGTTTTCATAGGATTTAAATTATAAAATTTAGCTAGGATCTCAAAAACTAGTGACCAAAGAGGGCCATGAAATCTACAAAGAGACCAATCATGAACTCAATGCTATTTGTGTGAGGATAATAAAAATTATGACTCCATAATTAGAGATAAATTAATTTCTGTTCATTTGGGTTCTGCTGAATGTATCAGAAAGCATTTGCAGAATACCACAAGGCAGTAAGTAGGCACCAATTAAAGCTTGGATAAAAAACGATGTGATGCATTTACTAGGACTATGGCACTTACAGAGTCAAATCAGAAGACTCACCTATACAGCCATCTATGCCTGTAGCCCCTGTTGTGTGCAGAGCCTAATGATCCACCCTGCAGGGGCAGAGTGCAGCTAGGGGTTGCTGATGTAGCCCCTGCTGGGTTGCTCAGACTAAAACAATACATGGGAAAGCCATACAATGTTGGAAGGGTGACAAAATTAAAAGCTCACGGCACATCAAATGCTTGTTATATAAGGCTAGGGCAAACATGACAGCTTTAAGACCACATCAATTATTGCTGTAGAAATATGAATACCCAGGAATGTTTCATCATCGCCCTCCTCCAAGCCTATAGACCAAAGATAATAATCTTCCATTTTATGCCTAAAGAGCAACATCAAAGAGTAAAGCTCAAGAGGTAAAGAAGCCAAAGCTCACACAAAGAGAAATCCAAACAGCGGCTGCCAGTGCACACGTCTCCCTCTATGCTTTTCTCAAGGAAAATTAAATTTAAAACAAACATTTCCTGGAGTTTTGAAAAATCTAACTTGACTAGACAGAAGCAATTCTATGGGGTTTTTGTGAAAGGAAAGGCAATGTTGCCTGAAAGTACTTATGAATATCGGTAGACAAATACTTACGTTAAAAAAAGTTGTGGCCTCTTTACCAAAAGTAAAAAGGATGACAGAGTAATAAGATGTGTGTATGAGCCCCTTAGAAAGGCTTACCTTCTTTGCTATGGAGACAGGGCAGAAGGCTGGTGCTTGAATACTCACCTGCCATCTTACTGATGGCTACCTTCCTGCAGCTGTGCTGTCTTTCCTTTTCTCTACTGACATCATGGGAGAGACTTTCCTGACTTTATCAGGGAGTCTTTCGAGTTACCTCTGGTACCATGGGTAGGGTGCATCCTACCCTGGTTTCTTACTAGCTATGACCATATGAGCTGTCATAGTGAATGATAGGTTTACTCTGCCTACTTGGGGTTAGTTTCAGTGTATATATCGTCAACCTGTGTATCTGTTTTCAGATGAGAGGAGGAAGCAGAGAAAATACTTAGAAGTGGGTGGGAATTAGCCTTGCCAGAAAGTCTTCCTAGGATGCTTGGTTCAACAGGTCTCTTGAGGCTCATTGGTCCCATCGGCAGAGTGGGAAGGATAAGTAAATCTGTCATACTCTATGAACTGTAATACCCATTCATCTGTGACTTGGGAGCTGTTGGCACAGAGTTCTACTGATTACACAAATCCTCTTACTGACAGCCATGACAAAAACTAGGGCTGTGTTATCTGACTTATGGGAAATGGAACCTAAACACAGTCACTTGCTTTGGGAGTTGGCAGCTAGAGAAGGCTCATTTTCCCTGAGACAACCAAATAACCTCTAGAAACCCTGGATAGAACCTAGATTTAATGACAATGCAAATTATTATATTATCTGTTGCTACCATTTATTACTACTAAGACATGTATCATACTGACAATGGAGTAGACTCTGTACGGAATTACAAGAGCTGCACTGAGCATAGGGAACTCATATATAGGACCAAGTACTTGGGGCTACAGGAACCGCTGAATGGATGGCTATGAGGAAAATTTTAACACGCTTGTACAAGATTGTGCCTTTACCAATAAGATATCACAGTATTGTTTTATCCTATGCTGAAGAAAAATAAATCTTCAGTACAACAGAGAAACATTTAGCATTGATGTGAAACATTCCTAGAGAAACATATTTACAAAAATACACTTTTGTCTTTCAAATAAGGAGAACCTAAACATAGGAGTCATCTAAGTTAAAGAGGTTAGAGACCAGTGTTGCAGGGACATCCTTGCACAGGTAAGTTATACCCTGTATCTTCTTGTGCTCTTGGGAATTCATTTAATTTTTTATGGGTTATGAGTATAGAAAGGAAAAGAAAAGATTAGATGAACTAGGGGCTCATGGGGAGTGCAGAGGTGGCTGGATTTGTCAGTGAAGATCGTTTGCTCAATGTAATCTTTCCTCGGTTACCTGCCAAGGTTCTAGCAGCCTTTCAAGAGCATCGAAACATGTTCAAACCGGTTTTGCCTACAGACAGAAGGATGTTAATTGCTTTCCTCAGATTCTCTTGAACCTTCTTGCATGCAGAAGCACAAAAATAGCCAAGCTGTGTACACTGCCTCCAGGATCCAACCCTCCACCTGCAAGGAGGAATTCATGTTTCAACTTTTGTCTCTGCCACAGGTTCACTTTGGAGCCTAATTACCAACTGAGCTTGATGACAACGTAACTGGCTCCAGGGGCTTCTTGTTCCTACCAAACAAAACAAAAAACAAATTCCTGAAGCAAGTCCTGCAAGTTCCATTGGGAACCTTGAACCACTGACGCAGGGCTGCTTCCCTCCCTGTCTTCAGTCAGCAGGTCTCTGGAGAGCCTACCTCCATCAAAGTGGACCAGTTTCAACAAATATTTACCGACAAATGACTATTATTTTAATAGTAATAATTTGCAATCATTTGTTGATTCACAGCCAACAAACATGCATGCTCATGGATGCTATTGTACTTGATGACCATAATTCCATGAGGAAGGTACATAAAGCAGGGCTCATTAGTTTAAACAGATGATCATTTATACTGTTGGCAAATAGTAAAACTGGGCTGCGACATCTTGTGTTAGCGACCTGTTGCTTGACTTTTCTTCCAATCTGCTTTCCAAGAGGCAGTTCACCCCTGTTAGAAAAGCACTGTAACAGTCAGAGAGAATGGAATGAGGAGCCCTTCACTAGTCTATCGGTGAATCAAGGGCAAAGCACAGATTGCCTTTGCAGAATTCACTATCTTCAATGTAGCAGTTCTGGACAACATGCAGACCTGCTTAACACAGAAATAAGTGCCCCATGTAGCTTCCTGCCAATGGAGGTGGTCCAGCCGAACCGTAAAAACTACCCATACAGTATACAGGAAACTGTAAAGGAAGTGCTTTATCAGGTCAGAGTCTGTTCAGAACAGACTTTGTTTAGGAAGAGTCAAGAGCAATATATCAGCTTTTGATACCTGCCTAATAATCTCACTGGCTTAAGATAATGTAAATCTGTTATCTTACTGATTCTAAGGGCTTTTTTGGGTCCTTTGCTGTCTCTCAGGTTGTAGCATAGTGCTGGTGGAATACATTCTAAGATCTTCCGACTACAAGCACAGTGTATTGCCTCCAGGTATACAATTCAGAGCCGAAACATTTTGTTGGCTAACAACCAGAAAGAGGCCCATCTTTGGTTCCAGAGCCAACTCACCTTGCCTGGTGGGCTTCTCTGTCTTCAGTCTACTGAGATAGATCCTAATATGAAATGTGTGCATGATTAAGTCACACATTTACATTTTAGGCATTGGAAGCAAGTACAGGTTCACCTGGCATTCCTGGAGAACAGGTATCCTCGAGTCTAGTCACCTAGCAACATGCATCACTGCAATTGCTTTAGGGCAGCAGTTCTCAGCCTGTAGACCACAACACCTTTGGGGTTATAATGACCCATTCAGAGGGGTCATCTAAGACCATCAGACAACACATATTTGTATTACTACATCATAACTGCAGGAAAACTGTAGTTATGAAGTACCAATGAAAATAATTTTATGTGGGTCATAAAACTATCTTAGTGAACAAAGAGGGCAATGCTTCTTTATTTTATAGTTGTGGGGGCTGAGGCTTTAGGGCCCCCTCCAAGTTCATATGGATCAAGTGATCAGCACATCTGGGTGGAGAATCCCGGTTATTCAACTCTCTGCACCAACATTTTCCATACATTCTACCACTTCCGGGAACACAGAGCAGCTGCTGCTGTTTTCAGCTACATAATGTATGCTTGGACTTCTCACCTCACCTCTCTGAGCTTCTTTCCATGACAGCTAGAGGGGTCTAATTATAAGTGAAGTTTGTAACTGAAACAGAGACTCAAAGGAGAGAGTGTAATGTTGGGCTTCAACTAGTGAATGTTCACCTAGAAGGATCTAACCGCTAGGGGGAAGGGTATGCACAGGTTATACGGAGGGACACAGAAGGTTGAGATGATCTGCAAGCAGAGAGCAGATTTCTAGGAACAAAATGGATCTGTCGTGATCCAAGGAGCTCCCATGGAGGGGCAGAGAGGAGGGTGAGTCAGGGAACAGGATGGTCATTCTCTCAGAGACTTGGAAGTCATACTGAGGAGAAGGGTAGAGAGAAAATGAAGAGGAAATCCAGCTTCTGTTCAGAGGTGACAAAGAGTGATGAGGTTCAGAAGAAGGCTCTACAACCCGCCATGCAGATGAGGTTCCTGTGGCCTGAAAAGAAATATCCCAGCGTCTCCTTGGTGCAGGCACTGGGGAGGATACTTAGCCAAATGAGATGTGAGACATATGTAAACTTGTAGAAGCTACATGAAAAACTACAGACACAAGATTAGATGGCATACCTACAAACACAGAATTAAATACATAAAATGTATATCTTAGATGTAGTTTAACATGTTAATCAAAACAATCATTAAATGCTCAAAGGATAAAATTCTTTATGGAACAAGTTATCACGTCATCTACTCTGTTGAGCAACTCAAGAAGATATCAATGTCCCCTAGAATTCATGACGTACAAATGAAAAAGACCAGGACAAGTGAGTTGTTTACCTCCTGGTCACATACAGCTGGATTTTCCCTTTTATGCAGACTCTTTACACATTTTCCCACATCACTCTCATTTCCTCCTGGATTAACATCAGCTTCCAATATTTTATGCACACCACATACTGATTTGTTTTTTTGTTTTTTTTTTTTTTTTTTTTTAGTCTCTACTAGAGTGTAAGTACAGAGTCGAAAATATTTGCTGCTTTTTACTACAATTTCTCAACTATGAGTATAGTTGAAAACAAAACATAGCAGGTATAGATAAGAGTCACAGAGCAGGAGAATAAGGGTTTAGATCACCTCATCTGATCGGAGAAGACTGGAGTCAGGTGGACACTGAATAATAGAGAAGAAGAATTGTCCCCTACTTTACCACTACTGAGCTTATAACAGTCCCCTAGGCTGAGAACAGCTCATACCCCCTCTGTTCTCAGTTTCTTTGAAATAAGTCAGATGAAAACGTTGACACAGAAGAGGGATGAGATAGACTAAAAGGGCAGACAGAGGCAGGAGGATAGAGAAAGCTCTGCAGACAAAGACTGGGAAGCAGGTGTTCAGGCAGCAGATGGGAGAAGAGGTTGTTTTCAGGTCAGTGAAAGAGTTGATGAGAGATTTACAGTCCACATTCCAGCAGGCACCCAGCCGGGAACACAGCAAAGCTCTGAATTCACTCACATGACTGCTGAATAGAGAAGGAGAGGGCTCTTCAACTACTGTGCTTATACCTGTCGTAGGCTGAGCACAGGGTCCCTCCTTTCTGGTTGTATGGTTTCTGACTCTTGGCTAGCCTTAACACTACCCTTCTTTTTGTATAGCTAATGGCTTGCGAGCCAGAAGTTCATTTAGTTCTTTCTCAAAGAACTGAACTGAGTAGGATTCCTGCCTGCTCAGCTGCTGCTGTTCTGCACAGAATCAGCACATGAAAGAAATTACCATCCTTCCCTCTGAAGTTGAAGTTGATATTATTTTACATCTGAACTATTTACAATGAGAAGAAAAATAAATCTATAGTGTCAAGCACTGTGCACTGGGAGATTGCCCCCTGGGATGTGTCTGGGCAATGGTATGTAAATGTCACAGGATTGTGATCTTATTTTAAAATAACATGCTTAGCTGGTGGTGGCTCTGGGGTGCACATCTTTGCTGCTCATGATGGGGTCCAGCACCATCATGTCTGAATCTTTCTTGAAAGCACAGACTGTTTAGTTATGGTGTTAATATGTAAGTTGATTCATATTTGAATTTGTTAAAAACTGTTCAAATCTCCTAGATAACCAGACTTTCTTTATTAGTTTCAGACGAGGATCTGTCTATATCCATGTTTGCTTTCTGCCATTTGGTTCCTTCTTCTACTTAGGAAGTATTCTTTGGACAGATGCAGTGTGTGAGGAACTCTCTAAGTTGGATCATAAAGGGGTGGGGCAGAAAAGATATCACCTTAACATTAAGATAGAATTCTGCTATCTGGTATTGGATATAAGACATCATCAACATGGAAGGAAGTCAACAGAAGATTTACTTTCCGCAGGCACAATCAAGGGAGAGCTACTTTAGTTGGGTTATAAGGAACAGAGTCTATGCTGGGGTTAGTGGTGCTGATGAGGAATTACAGTCAAAGGCAGAGCAGTGCAAATCTACTGTGGATATGAAAGAAGGACGTTGGAGTAACCAGTTAGAAGCTGGAACACAGTGAGCCTGGTGTGCCAATCTAAGCTCTCTAGACAGGCCTTCTTAGATAAGAGCATTCTGCATTATATACTAAGCAGCATACTTCTTTGTCTACACTCTTTTGCCTATTCAAATTCTGTGCTATTAAAACTGGGTATTCCATTCATATTCAAGAGTGAGTCCTTGAACTTGACAGTGGCAGGATGTCTATATAGCATCCAATAATTTATCTGTCCTCACCTAAAGAAAATCTAAACTGGATTCATTTTCATAGTATAAAACATAAAACTAAACAAAGACCCGAAAGACCTTCGGAGTTTAAAAAAGCATGAGAGGCATGTTCTCTCTGGAGGTAGCCTGTCTACTGCAGCATCTGGGAGTGTCTGGAGTGTAGTGTCTTCTCCAGACACTCCACTGGCTGCTGCTCCTGAGACAAAATAAATGGGAGTCTACAGAGTACAAGCTGTACGCTCCATAGAGCAGCACATAAAGACCCAAGGGAGGAGAGGGTGAGAGGACTGCTGAGGGGGTGGAAAGAGGGAACGAAAGGCTAGGTATGATTATGTCACCAGGTATCCTTGGCAACGAGAAAACATCTTGTACATTCTGTCTGAGAGATCAGCAGCACGTGGAAGAAAAATGTGCCCTGCTTTTGTCAATAGCATTGGAACAGGACATCTCTGAGCCCAAGTCAAGGATGGAACAGAGACACCCAAGGGCCTTAAATATAAGGACCTGGTGACAAGAGAAACCACAAAGTTGGAGTGGGTGCACTGTATGAATGTTGAGAAGGGTACTGGTGAAGAAGGCTTCCTCAGCACCGATATTCAGTAGTAGCTGACAATAAATCGTTGTGAAGAATACATCGAACTTGAGGGCTGGTGGCTGACCTGCAGGGGGAAAACTCAACCTAAGTGTCTCATAATGCCTAGTGTTAGAACATAGGATTCTAGTGAAGACACCTTGCCATCATACTCAGTTGGGCAGTCTATATAAGTCTGGGAGAAATGATGCTCTATGCCTTTGCTCATGAAGATTTAGTGGGCATCTGGACTAGCCTGGTGTCCACAGCGGGTTCAGCCTACTGCCTTACTTAGTCTTTGTTACAGATATTCAACCCCAAGCACATAAAGTCTCCCTTCCGTTGTTGAGGAACCAATTACAACAAAAACCACCACATTTGACTATTTGCTCCTGTAAGTAGCCAGCTACAGGTAATACTTAAATAATACCTATGATGTGCCAGATACCATTCAAAGTGATGTATATGTATATGGACCCCTATGCGGTCATTTTTGTCATATATAAATATATGTATATATGACAAAAATGCGCATTGGCATATATATATATATGTAAATATTTATATCCATGCATACCAAGATTCTAACTTTATCCACATTCTAAGTCTGTTACTATTCTTGTTTTAGGTAAGAGTATTAAAAGGTAATGCCAAAGTCACCCAACTGGTTTATGGTAAAACAGCAATTTGAAAGTAGGTCTTCTATGCTGGGAAAACAAACAAACAAACAAACAAACCAAACTCAGAAAATTCTGCTACGTATCAAGAAAAGTCCTTCCACACATGTGATCAGAAAGTGTCGGCATCCATTCATGTGTGTATACACATGTCCAGGCTCTGAGAGAAAGATTTAGGCTTCTGCGTCTGTCCAGGGCTGAAAATCAGATTACAAATCAACATGATATTCCCAGTTAAGACATGCACGCAGACTGATGGGTAGTAATTCACAAGCAGAAGTAAGGACTATTTTCTGCTTAGGATGCAGCTGCTCCTGGCCATGGAAGATGAATTTCTGCCAGTCCATAACGGTAACAGGATTCTTACTGTTCCTTCTCTCCCCATTTGCAACACTGCTACCCTGTTCTATTGTAGGCTTCTAAAGTGTAGTATGTCATCATCACCTTTGCCTTCTCCAGTTTAATTTGTGATAGAGATGTGAGTTTTCTCTCTGGAACGTAGAGGAGAAAAGATAGATGGGTCAAAGGTGACACTGGAAATATGGCACTTAAAAATAATTCTAATGAAATTTATAAAAAAGCAAGTCCACATCTGATTCCACATCTGTGGTAATTCAAGTCCTATGCCATTCAGCAGAAAATAGGCCCTTCTTCCTGCCAGGTTCAAAGTACTGCACATTCCCCAAGGGAAGCCAGAAATCTTTGAGGATGTAGTATTTCTAGAAGCTCACTGCCTACCACAAGGAGATGCTATCTAAACTCCCATCCCAGGCATCTGGAGGGGATTGGTACTCTAGGCCAGTATCAATTTGAGTTCAGTTCTCACCAATGATGGGGCAGTTCTTTAGCAATTTCCACTGTGACATCAACCAGCAACAAATTATCATGCACACTGTGAAATATAGCTAAAGAACTTTATTTGCTTTTATTTACCACATTGTTGCCAGTGAGCATTACAGAGGATGGCTCATTCCAAGATCTATCAAGAGCCATCACACTAAATCCCGTTACAGCAGATGAATGCACTTTTAGAGAGCATGGGTTCTACATGGGAAACCTCACTGCTTAAATCACCCGGTCAGTTCTCAGCATCACCTATGGCCTTCTTCATCATACTCCTTCTATCACGTCCACATTCTGAGATGACAGAGGGACACAAAGAGACTCATGAGTCAGATTGTGACCATAGCTTCCAATTACAGTGCCCTGACGAGTCCAATTGCTTAAAACTTGGCAATGGCAACAGAGTCTGCCAGAGATCAGACAGACACACACTGGGTAGAGCTGAAAAGTTTTAGGCCTAGTGAATAGCAGTATTGGCAGATTGAAAACAAAATTTAGTACCCCATGCTAGCAATTATTAATAGTACAATTTTCTGGACTCAAAAGTCACCGTTAAAAAAAAGCCCAGTCTTCAGCAAGTGGCTACTACAATTCTCCATCATTCTCCCCTTGGGGTTTCTTCAACCTCACTTGTTCTTTGCCTTTTATACTAACAGAGTTATAGATTGTCATAAAAAATATAAAAGTATTTTAGAGTCATGGGAATGCAAAAAGGCTTCAGCAAAACAAACCATTTGAATTTGTTTTACTTGTTCTTTTTATTAACATTTACAACATAGTTGTTGTGTTTGTTTTTTCTTACCATGCCCCCCCCCACTGTACCCAATAAAAAAAAATGTTTCCAAATTGGGATGCCAAGTTTCCATCCAAAGACCATTTTGTTTAATATCCCTGGATGAACCCTCCCTAAAACAAAGAATTCACTGAAGCTCAAGGAACTTCATGGTTAAAGGATCACCCATGAGTGGCCACGTGAGTCCCCTACACATATCCTGCATTAGGAAGAGACACAGAAGATGAAGGCCTGCTTAACAAACTCAGTGATGCACTCTTGGGTACTAGGGGAAAGTTTCTTATTGATCCCGGGTCCATTTATTTTTATCTACATCTTCCAGGAGAGATGGTAAGTCTCACTCTCTATGTCCAATGACCTTGGTTGTCATCTGGGTTGGTCATCTGTGATTCACAGGTTTGCTGGGATTCTAAATAAGACTCTTGCAAAGTAACTGAATCTTAAAGATGTAAATCAATGCAATGCCACGTAGCCTGTACTCATCTGCCTGCAAGGGCTGGTCCCCTTTCCAAACAGCTACTTTACTGCACATTTTACTATTTTCTATATCAAAAATATAACAATCAACAGCAAAATATGAAGGGGCTTACTTGGGAGGGATTTCAGGCCAACATAGAAAGAATTTCCTATACATATGATACCCAGTTTTAGACACAATGCATTCCTGGAAGTCACATCATAAGACAGAACACCAGATGGGAAAGCTGGGATGCTTCTGTCATTCAACCAACATTTACCAAGTGCCCACTGTGTCCTAGGCACAATGACAAGTTCTGCCCTCTTAGTATAGATTCAAAACAAAATAATCAATGTATCCAATCTAGTAAAGCCATAAGAGGAGAAATAAATGTTTATAAAGCTGTGGCAAATGAGTGCCTGAAAGAGTCTCACATAATTATGTCACCCTTGAACCATACAAAGATGATAAGCTCTGCCATAATTTCTACTATGGCTTTGATTTTAAATATCCCTTTAGAAACCCATGAAATAGAGGTTGAAGATGGCTCAGTGCTCAAGAACATGGGAAATGTTTCCCAAAACCCCCATAGAATCACACAATTCCTTGTAACTTCCATTCCAGAGGATCCAGCTGCCCTCTTCTGCCCCCCACAGACACTGGACATGCACACGGTGCACATACATACATGCATGCATACATACATACATAGTTTAGCACTCATGCATACACATAAAAGAAAGAAAAGTAAATCTTAAGAATAAACAAACTATGTGGTGTCAGTCCTAAGGTGCACTAAGGGAAGGTGGTAGAACTTTATTAGCAGTCTATGGGTCACAGAAAAATTATCCAGGAAGTAGATTATGAAACTTTACTCACATTTTACCTTCTTTTGTTTTAGAAGGTAAACAGTTGGATTCATTACATCATCTCATCATGAATTGTTAGAATGGGTCTTCCTTACAAGATCAAAAGCTATGAAATCAACTCATCATAGACTGGAATTATAAAGCCCACAGGCTCCAACTAACCTTATATCTCTATTAAGGAATTATCTTGGGCATCTTGTTATAGTGACTAATCATGTCATCCCAGAATGACATGATTGTGTGAGCCTTCTGCACCAGACCAAAAACCAACTGGATCAATTCATTGACTGGAATTATTAAGGTTGCAGGCCCCAAATAACCTTATATCTTTAGTAAGTGACTATCTTTGGCATACTGTGGTGACTAACCTACCTTCCAAGCATACTTGTGTCTAGTAGACTCATGTCATTAAGGAACATAATCCCCATGGGGTCTTAAGAGCTCCCATCCTTCTGCTAGTCCCTGTCACTCTCCATCCTTATCTCAGAGACTGTGTCTGATCTCTGAGATGCCTCCAACCTCAAAGCAAAATTATTTATTTCATGGAGCCTAAGCAGACAGCTTCTACTTTTTAGATGTGAGAAAAGAATGTTTATGTGTCATATACCCAGTATCTTTCTACCCCACAAAATTCTTGTTTACATTTCATGGCTGTGTGCATTTCTTGTCTCAGAAGCAGAAATGGACATGACCATTTCTAGTAATGCTTGGTGAGCTAGTTGTGATCCTGCTGGTCGACAGTTCTTTATTACACACTGAGATTTTAGGAATGGAGAAACAAGCCATTTCTTCATGAATCAGGAGAAATGGGACTCCAGAAATAAACAGTTTTATAAGGACTACTCAATTCTTTGTGTGGGAAAAACATTGTCCTCCAGAGAAACTACTAAATTACAATGTATTCCCAAGGTAAGGCATAGATTATTGCCCTCAAAGTTGCCCAGGAGTGGTTTTATAACCTTAATATATAGGGATCAAGGATAGGTTAGAGAATAGTGCTGTCATGAGAAGAAATGTTACACTACTATTAAAATCCAGATTTTGAAAGGACAGATCTAATAACATATAGGAAAATACCTTTAGGAGTAAAATATGTTATGTACAAGTCTATAAATATAGATTTTATATAATATACAAACAAATATATTTTGGGTATATGAATATATAACTGCAATTTCATTTTAAAAATCAGACAGATGGGGCAGGAGAGGTCGCTCAGTGATTAAGAGCACTTGCTATTCTTCCAGAGAACAGAAGTTTAGTTCCCAGCACCCATGTCTGGTGGATCACCTCCACCTCTAACTCCAGAGAACCTAACATCCTCTTCTGGCTTCCAAGGGCACCCAATCAAATATGGCCCAGACAGACAGACAGAGAGACAGACAGAAAGACACAGACAACACACACACACACAAAAATCTTTTTGAAAACTAAAAAGAATGAATTGGTCATTTATCTTAAAATGTTTATGATTCAAAGTACATGTGAGATTACATGTAACATAAAGTGTAGTCTTTCAGAACTGAATGTCTGTCAACATATGAAAACCACAATGGAAAACACTGGAAACAATTTGTTGTGGTGTTGCAATCACACAGAGAGCTTTAGAGCGAACGGATATAACACTTGACGTAGTTCCTGAGCATCAGCTTTGAAAATGGCACACGCTAAACGTTAGCATCAACCATGCTGGCCAGGAGAAAGCAAATGATGTGGAATTAAAGCATGTTCAAGAAGCTTAGAAATAAAGTCTAGCAGAAATTTAGACTTTTGTAAAACCCTATAAAGAAGTGTTACATTTTAATTCTCTGAAACAGAGTGATTTCAGTTTAGTGGTCTAGGTTCATCCCAGAGAAAGTTAAATTTATAGATAATAATAATTATGAAAATGGTACTAATAGTAGTAGTAGTAGTGATAAGTATCCTTAAAGAATATTGAAAACAAAAACCAGTCTTTTCACTGAACGGCAGCTCACACAAATGGCAGAATTCAACCCTGACGTCATGACTTTCAGATAGGACGATTCTAGGAAATGTAGCTGGGGATCTGCTAGGATGGGCACATTAATGAGGAAAAGCAAATATGAATGGTAGTGGAATAGTTCACACTGGGAATGTGCACACAGGCTCCTCTTCTTACTAGCCGGCACACAGCCTTGCCCAAACAAGACTGCAAGATATGGGCACTTTGTTTTTGCAGTCATAACTTCTAAAGTACAATTTGAAACTATCTAACTTAAAATAACATAACGTGGACTTTCCCGTGTCTCCTCTCGCCTTTTATCTGTTGAATTCACCACTCACTACACATGAGCATGCAAATTTACATTCTATGCACCATCATAACAAGTTTCTAAAGGGAAATTTTTTGACCTTTACCACATCAGCAATGATTCACTGCTGACAGGACTTAATATGATGGATTTAGAAATCTGATTACCACACTTCCTTGGGAGACTCTGCTCAAAACAAAACCAACCGTCTTGCACAACAGTGACAAGAAGCTCCATGTCTTGTGGACTTGTATGTGTAGCTGAAATCACAAGGCACAACCTTCTGAGACCTCTCATCCACTGCAACTAGAACACAGCATCTTCCTTTCCTGATAAGATGCCTGAAAATTCTCCCACAGTGTGATCTGCTGACTGCTTAGCTGCTGTAGGCAGACTTCTGTTCAGTCTGTGGTAGTATTCCCAAATCTTCCCGGCCAACTGAAGAGTTCCAGCTAGAGGGTCCAGATCAGCTTTCTACCTAGTTCTTCCTTTCGTCCTCTGCCCTCTTGCCCTAGGTTCCTTATCCTTGTCCCTCGTTCCCAGTAACATCATCTGCCACAGACCCTCCCTGTTCAGTTTTATGGCTTAGCTAATCCTCCTTGAGGAAGCATCAGTAATTACCCAGTTAGAATAAACTCCTTTCTCCTGCAATGTCAGTATCTACTATAATGCCCTCATTTTTTTTTTTTTGTTATTTTATGTTGCAACTTTTTAAAATAGGTTTTCTTCTGACAGATTTCCAGAGAGCCAGACTTGGTACACAATAGGCTTTCAGATATCTTCTTACAAGTACATGGGATTCTACACAAATGGTTCTTTAGGAACAGAGACGAAAACTCTCATAGTTTTTATATACATACACACACACAGAAAATCTTTAGAGATTAGGAAAAATTAACATCCATTGGATTTTCATTAGAATCAGAACGTGCTCATGGCAAGTGTTTTTTTTTTTTTTTTTTTTTTTTTTTTTTTATGTTTTGTTTTTTTGTTTTTCCCTTTCCCAAAAGTAAACTGAAGTGAATACAGACATGAACTTTTGGTTGGAAAAATGCCAACACACAGTACTGTCCTCAACAGTTGGATGCCTCAAGAACAAAACCATTTGTGCAAGGAAACACCTAGCTTCTACTTGCCTGAAGTGAATGATTCGAAACATGTTAAACAGCTTGCCCAAGAGACCCTATTCCAAACTCCCTCTCATAAACAACTGTAATGGTTTTGCCGAAGAAAACTAAGTGATTCCCATCCTACCCTTTACTTTTCCCAGGACTTGAGAGTAATATCTGTCCAGCTAGCATGAACTGTGAAGCCCTGACAATTGTTGGGAGGCTCAAGGCGGGCGGGAATAGCCAAAGGGAGAAAAGCAGTTACTGAAACGGTTACAGATGCAGACAAAGATGCCCTGGCAGCCATTAAACTTTCCCTAGGCTATACACATTAGTTTTCATAAGAAGATGGTAGCTGCCAGGCTGGCAGTGATAATATCTTAAATCCCAATCCCAGCACAGAGACAGAGGCAGAGAGGCAGAGAGGCAGAGGCAGAGGCAGAAGCTCTCTGTGAGTTTGATGCCAGCTTGGTCTACAGAGTGAGTTCCTGGATACCCAGAGCTACACAGAGACGCTCTGTGTTGAAAAAACAAAAAACCCAAACCAAACAAACAAAAGAAAAAAATTAAAGAACATGAGTCGAAAGTTAGAAAATTTAATACTAAGCAAGGTAAGCAATGAATTAAATCACTCTGTTTGCTGGGTTTTCATCTGTATATGTTTGCTCAATACAGGGGTAATCAGCAACAGGCTAACTGGTAAACCCATGGGATATCACTGCTTATAAGAGCCTACTGTAGAAAAAGACTTCTCTTCGATTGATGTCTGAAGGTGATTCCTGCACAGCCTTCCCTAAGAGTGAGTCTAGACACTGTCTTGCACTACAATATGTTCCTTTGCTTCAGATTAGGTTTGGGGATTTTAGTTTTAAGATGAACACACAATTGCTTTTTCCAATTTTGTTCTGTACTCACAGAAACACTGTAGCCTTTTCAGATTCAAGTAAAACCTCTCACTTACCACAGCCCACAGGAATCCCAACAGGGCTGGGTGCTGTTTTGGGGTTGGGAGTGGCTGTAGCAGAAGTACTTGTAAAATGGAAGAAGGTGTGATATGCTTCAGAAAAAGGATGCACTCCCGCAGGCAGGAAGAATGGGACACTTAGCATCTTAATTAGGACGGCTGCAGAAGAGGATCCAGCATGCTGTACTCACTTGAATAACTCTATCCTACAGAGCTAAGTGCTTTAACAGCCCTTTAGGAGTCTGGAGATGGATTCTGCTGCATTCAGAGCTATGCGCCGGCTCAAATCAGGTCTTGCTCTGAACGGTTATCTGGCAGGCGATTACTAACTGTGCTGAGTAGTCTGTATAAAGGTTTGACACCACAAATGCTACCAGGAAGCAGGAGAAGAACTGTCCCAGTGTCCAGCATTCCTGCTTTGGTTGCCAGCGCTGTGTCACAGGAACTTCTCCTATAAGTTACCATGAGGTGAAGGGATGACTGAAAGAGGGACCATTGGTAGTGATCTGTAGATACGTTCTATGCAAAAAACATACCTGCCCTTTGTAGGAGCTAGCTATCCCTTTCTTGGCAATCTATAGCCAAAAATTTGTATCCAAAAATTAAGAAGGATTTCTTTCCTTCAAAAACAAGAATCATGGTACTGCTTCTTGCTACTTAGTCTTGAGAAAGAGAAAAAAAATTAACTTGTGTTGTTTTCTTTAACAACTCTCATTAATATTTGTAAACAATTTAAGTAGCAATATCTTTGTATTCCTTGTAGGTGCTCAGTGCAATAATAAATTTTGGGACTCACACAAGATTTTTACAGCAATCAGGAAAACAAATTAGCTATTTCAAACAACTGGGTCTAGTTTTCCCAAACAATAAGATTTTTTGTTTGCTTGCTTTTTATGTGACTTATCAAGAAAATACAAATTAAAATTTGGTACTTAGACTACATCACAGAGGACTTCCGAGAAAATGGGGAGGAAATAGGTCTCCGGGTAGTTTCCCTTTAAATGTACTTGACTGGAATACATATTGAGGGAGATCCAAGCTCTACTCCCATTTAGGAAATGAGACCAGGAGAGCCGAAAAGGAAACCTTCCCTGATGTCCTCAAGAGGGTATTAAAACACAAGGATAAAAAGCAAGGGCAAATATCCCTGCAGCCTTTCATAGTTATAGCTTCGAATTTCTTATTAATTTTTTTATTTGAGAAAAGTCAACCATGGTCAGCAATTTTGCACAAGCTAAAAAGAAAGCATGCAACAAACCAAGCATGTGAGCACGAGATACTTTCACTTTTCCTCTATAAAAGTTGCACGCAGATTCTCTGAATAGAAGGAAAATATGACAAGAAGCTTGTTGACACAAACACCCTCAGTGAGGAAAACGGCTTCTTCACTGTATGCAGGAACCAGCCTGCAGTCCAGCGTTGGCTTAAGGTAGAGAAAGCAGCTAGTTTACACTGAACAGTTGCCAAGGGAACAGCCAACATTTTATGACATTATGGTCAGATTAGAAGGAAATAGACTGACCCTGTCATAATGCCAGGAGAAGACCAGCTGCTTTGGAAAATTACAGTGTTTACCCAGAATCGCCTTTAAAAACACATGCAAATAGAAGAAAGTTCAATGGACACTTAAGTCCATAAAACAATTGTTTTTTTAATCAATGTATCTTTCATGTAGTTTTAGCCCACGTGTAAAGGTCAATCCCTACTTCCTTTCTTATATGGGGTTAGAATCCTGTTATTTCATCTCATGTAGTTCCAAGTCTGAGCTTGCATGAGTTTAACTAGTATCAAAAGGAAATGAGTCCAAGTTAAGCATACACCTGGTTCTATAGTATTCCAACATCTATGTCTCTCACTACAGAATACTCTAGGAAAAAGAAACACAATCTGGAACATCTAGTCATGCCTACATTGTTTAAGTGTGTTAATCACTGTGCCAGGCAGTTATCCAGGTGATCTAGGAGATGGCCTTAATATTGGAGGATGGGAATGGCTTTCAAATTAAGTCCAAAAGGCACAATAAAGCTTTGCTAGCCATGAGGTGAAGTGACAGTACTTGGGGCACTGAAACCTGTTCAGTCCCATGGGTAAGGAATTATTTGGTGTCTGGATCTTTACAGAAGCTGTATTCATAGTAGTGATTATTAAGCTGATAGGTGTGAGTCACTCAGGACCAACATGTATTCTCTTATTTAATCACAACCACTCATTATTATTAACAATTAATTATAATGATTAACCTCTATTTTATAGATAAGAGAACTGACAGCCCTGGACAGGGTAAAGCAACTTGCCCAGTGATAACTTCTTTAAAGTAGGACAATCTTATGAACTCTGCATAAAACTAAACAATATAGTATCTCTCAAGGCTAATAAGTTAAGGCTCATCTTCCTATGGTCCATACATTATTTGCTTGCTCAGAGCTTACTTGAGTGCATGTGTGTAAGTATGAGCGAGAATGACAGGTGACAGCATCCACATCTGAATAAACATTGCAATGCAAGGGAAGAAACAATAGTTCATGAAACAACACAAGGAAATTCTAACTCTACTTGACCCAGAAGAAACCTTTTAATGTACTTGAAAGAAAAGACATAGGACAAACATGTGAAGACCTTTAGATGGAATTTCAATTACCCAAACGATGGGAAATCTTACTACCCTCAGACCCATTTCCATGTTAGAATGGACTGTAACAAGTTCAAAGACCCAAAAAAAGAGGGAGATTTTATTTTACTTCTGGGATACCAATTCTCCTACATTTATTTTTAAATTGAGTTAGTGTCCTATAAATACAGATAAAGTAAAGTTGTAAAGTTTCTTCCAACTTTCCTCTTATTTGTGTTTCTTAGTCTCAGATACTAAATTCGTGTTTCTTTTGGGCAACCTTCTCATAGACTAAATGAGAGAGGTAGACCAGATGGCCCCTAGATAATAGCTCTTTAACATATTAACATTATGGTATAACACACTAAGTAGAACATTAAATACATGTTTTAACAAGGAAATTTTCCTAGGAAAAAAATTCTTTTACATAACCTAGATTTGTTCAAGTAGGTACTAGAACTACTCAATAGCTTTGTCTTTGTGAATTGTAATGACTCCAAAAAAGCATGGAAAGACCTTTTGTAGTATCTACTATTATTAAGATCAAACCCAAGAATAACCATAGAAAATATCTTGAAACTGATGGACACATAGTGTTTATTCATTAAGTAATGCATTAAGCATGAGTTAATAGATGCATAAAAATACAACTTTGTGTTTCATATTTATTGCTTGGTATAAAATTTTATCATTAATAGCTTCTCATTTCTAGTAACTTTTAAAATATTCAATTGAACAATATTAGAATTGCTTTCATTTAACACATGATCTGTTAATGTCATACACTAAATATCTTCAGCATGATTTCTGATATAGAGCAAAACTTGCATTGCTTTTGTTGAGGAGCACAAAAAGTAGATGTTACTCTAGTTTCATAACCTAAGTACTTGTCAGTCTCCTTGGAGACAAACAGGTTTATGTACCTCAAAGTATTTGTACAGTATAATTTCTTTTATTGAAAAGTCTTTATTTTTTTCTTTTTGGTGGTAGTATAGTTGAGCATAGATCTTCATGTAAGGAGTGATTCCACCAGTGGGCTATAACCTCTGCCCACAAAGGCCATTTTTTGATTCAGTTAATAAATTCATATGAATCAGAGTGGTATGAGTCTACAGGCTGTAAATGCTACTAGATTCTTTACAAGAACTGACTTTACAAGAGAAATCCTCTCACTGAGGTTCTGGCAGACTCAGAACACATCTTTGGTTTATATTTAACTAACAAACTTTTATTTAACTAGTTTCTCTCTCTCATATATACATATTAGTTGAGACAGAGTTTCACTGTATAATCTTGGCTGTTCTTAAACATGCTCTGTAGACCAGGCTAGACTTGAACTCAGATGTCTGCCTGCTTTTGCCTCCCAAATACTGGGATCAAAGCATGAGTCATCAAGACAGTAAAGAACAGCAAGGAGTATACAGGTTTTTTGTTTGTTAGTTTGTTTTTTTTTTTTTTTTTTTTTTTTTTATTTTCCCCCTTCAGATTAAACTAAAATAACATGGAGCAAGCATTTGGGAAAACTTAAACAAGCATTAGAGAGGATAACCCAAAAGGGGAATATGATTGATCAGGACAAATGAAACCTAAGGACTGATCATGAGAAAAGAGAGGGGAAGGAAGAGAAGGACAAGGGGAAGAAAGCTGTGGACAAGGCATGTTATGTGCCTGTTGAAGATGTAACAGTGAGACCTACTAACTCGTATGTATATCTCAAACAATAAGAAGACAAGTGAAGTAAGTGCAGACAGTACAAAGCTGATAGTCTAAATATTAGGTATTCCAAAACAGTTGAGAAAACATAATTAGCTCCATCGTATGTGGTAGAAGTTTTATAAATTATCTATGGATAAAGGGAAGAATGCCACACCGGGGTTAGTCCTTTGGATTATTTAATGTCCACATCTACAAAGATCACACTAACGAACACCATCAGTAAAAGATTGAGGAAAATATTTATTTGGCTCTAAATTATAATCTTTTGAAAGTCTCCAATATGCACAAGAGAAGGGAAAAAGCAAACACTGATGTGAAAGAAACGAATGGAATTGTGCCTCTTTGGGGCCCTCATCATTTTTGCAGTTTCCTTCAAAGCACATAGTTAGATCTTTTCATGTTTGGATGAAATGCATCACTAAAATACTGGGTAAAATCCACCCATGCTGTCATTGTGGAATCGGAGGTCTGTGCTATAAGTCTGCTTCTGGAATTCTCTGTTCACATGAGGAATGTTGTCCACCCACCACACTGCAGGCCGAAGGGAAACAGAAACCGATGCCCGGGCTTCCTGTCTCCTCCTCCTCATCCATATCCTCATCTGTATAGCAGCATGTGAGTCTTATTTTGAAGTAAAATTTCCAGACAAGATGATCCTTAAGGATGCAAGAGGAGGGGATTCTTGATAAATAGCTATTTGTTTTAGGGCAAAAAAGCCAAATATCTGTAATCGCTATGAAGCCAGGTTAGTTTTTTAAAGAGAAACTGTGGGCCTGAGCACATACATGTGCGACTTTCATGAAGACATCACTGGAGGCTGGAAGAGGACATCAGGTCCTGGGAACTAGAATTACTGAGTGATAGGGTTTCTGGGGACTGAACCTACGTCCTCTTCAACAGCAGCAAATTTTTTTTTTTTTTTGAACTGCTCAGTCATTTATGTAGGCCTCTCCACCGTACATTCTTAATAAGGAAAGACTACATTCTCTGAAATCTCTGAGATGACTCCCAGACAGAATTAATATCAGACGATAACTGTGATGATGACGATAAACCTAATGTTTACGGAGCACTTAGCAGAGCACGGTGCTGTGGTATTCCATTGTGGCTAGTGTTACTGTTATTCTTCTTTTAAAGAGAAAAAGCATGAGGTGTTTACCCAGCTGGACAGCACTGGGCCAGACATCAAGAGCACATTTCCAGATTCCAGTTCCCAGCTACCTTTCATCAAACAGCTGTGCCTGACAGTCCACACTGAATAACACTGTGATGGACTTTCCTGTGTTTGTTTCTTTCCCTTCCTTCTTTGTTTTGGCTGCATTCTATCTTCCAAGCTTCTCCACTGACCCGGCCTCTTTCCCCTTTCATTTGCTAAGTGCTTACTATAATAACAGACACCAGCTCGTGTTTAGAAACGTGACTACAGCACTCTGGTCGTACTGCTTAAGAGATGCTCTATTGTCACTTGCGATGGGTGTCCTTTCCCATAAATTATATTTTATTTAAAATGTGTTAATTTATCTTAGACTTGGAATATAGTTCACTATAGAGTACATGCTTTAAACATGTAAGACCCTTGTACTAATCCTTAGCAGTGCTAAACAAATAGACACAACAATTTATACATAAGCTATATGTATTCTTCTACAGCACAATTATTTCAGTCTACTAAAACATTGAGAAATATTTTCTGAGTGTGTATCAAAAGACATGCCCTTTCAGAAACAGTCCTTTCTGTACATATGGCATTTCAATGAAAATTACAAGACATACAAAAAAGGCAAAAATAATAATAAAAAAAAAAAAAACAGACTCAGAAAGAAGACATATGTTGGAATTACAGAACAATAAATTTAAATTAGTATGATTAATGTTATAAGCTTTGATATAGAAGGAAGAAAACATATTATCATCAGAGACACAGACTATGTCAAATTAGAGTATGTCTTATCATTGCTTCATGAGAACAGAATAGACAGGCTAGAAAAGTCATAAAAAGACTATTCAATAACCACATGTTCCTTCATTCCTTTTCCTTCAGATATGTAAACATAGCAATTTGTGGCTTTGTTAGACCCACAGCTGCCCAAGACAGGCCAAGGCATTGATCACCTCTTGTACCATGGAAAATGGCACCATGGAGAGAGAGGGGGGAGGAAGAGGGAGAGGAAGAGGGTTAGCAAGAAAAAACAAAGGAAGATCACACAGCAAAAAAAGAAACAAGAAATATCAGGACAGTTAGTTCCAAGCACACATATCACAATAAGGCTGAACAGAGCCACAATCCTAGAACGTAACACGAGTGTGAGTGAGCACTCTGGTGACTACCTTTAGAACCTCATTATCTCCCACTAGGCCCAACCTGAAAGGTCTGACCACCTCTCAGCAACATATTGAATCCCAGCAGGCGAGACATTGGTGACACACTCAGATCACACCCAAACTGTAGCAAGCAACCCATTTGCTACTGAATAGATCAAAGTTTCAGTCTGATGTCAGAGACTCTAAAAGTAGTAATAGCATTGGTATTTAATGATGATGAGACAAAGGAAGAATTAGACAATAATTAAATAAAGGTAAAACTACAACATGAGCATATTGAACAATGAAGCTTATTAGCTAAATTTTTATATTAAAATGATAAACAATCAAAGGTCTACAGTGTAAGTCTTAATCGTAATAAACAGAGAACACACTAACCCTACAGCAAGCAAAAGGAACAGAGAATAGAACAAAAGCCACAAAACTGTGAGCCGAGTACAATCCAGAAAATCCAATGAGAAGAAGCATTGAAAAGATGGAAAAATGATGTTCAAACTTGGTGGAGGGAGGAGGGAAGGAGATAAGACTCGGTCACTAAAAGGACCAGTGAGCAAACCACCACCTTACATACATTAAATGACAAGAAAAAGCCTGTCTGAAGTACAGAGTTAAGGATGTGGCTCAGTACTAGTACATCTGCCGACCATGTGCAAAGTTCTGTATTCAACCTCAATTACTGAACTCAGTAAACCTACACACACACACACACACACACACACACACACACACACACACACACACACATACACACACACAAACACACACAACCACCACACACATACCACCACACACACACAAGCCTTGTGATAGCAAAACCTCTAAATATATGTAATTTTGCTAGCAAATTTTACCAAACACTTAAGGTACAGTTCTGACAAAAAACAAAAGTATTTCCAGAACAATGTAAGAAGAAAGAATATTGTCAACTTCTTTCACATGGTTAGCACTTCTGGGACACCAAATACAATCAAAGATATCATAGAAAGAAAAGGATGAGAATGAAATCAATGTAACAGCATCCCTTGGGACATGTGGCCAACCCTGGAAGAAGTGATTAGCAAGTAAAATGCAAAAATAGTTGGAACAACTCACATATCATGATCAAGTCAGCTCTTCTTGGGAATGCAAGGTTTCTTGAACTCTAAAACGCAACGTATACATTCTTTCATATTAGTAGGCTATTGAATGCAAATATCTGGTTTATCAATTGATACTGAAAACATCTGATGAGATCCAATCTCCTTTCCTGATTAAGATTTTTTATCAAGAATGTTTAATTGTTCTTGTTTATTTTTATTTATTTATTTTTATTATTTTTTAATAGTCACAGCCAAAATATCTGATTAAGATTCTTAGAATGGAACTTCCTCACCGTGATAAGATGTGGGTACCTGTGACAATCCTGGGTCTAACATCATAGACAACAAAGACCTGTGAATGAGATGAGGGGCCCCTTCATGCCTCTTCTAGTCAACATCTCATCTAGCCAAGGAAAATGGAGTAAGGAACAGAGATCGTTTAGATTCAAGGAAAGGAAAAATTAAGGAAGAAAACACTGTATAGAAAAATAGTTTTATAAATATCACCCATTTTGTAAGTGAGAGCTCCTATGGTTAATAAATTTAAGAAGGTCATAGGACATTTGGTATGTAAAAATTAACCTTAACTTTTTATAGTAGCCATGACTATTTGAGAACTGAATATTTTACAGGTCCATTTACAAAGTCCTTTCAATCATAAGATTATTATTATAAATCTTACAAAATATGTATATGACTTCCAAGCTGAAAACTACAAAACAGTGATTAAGCATATCGAAAATCTGAGTAAATAGTAAATATAAAGTAAATGGAAATATATAATCTATTCAAAAATAGAAAATCAGCATTGTAAATATCTCATTCCTCCTTAGACTTATCCCTAGATTCAATACAATTCCAGTGAAAACCCCAGCAGGATTTTTGTTAAAAACTGACAAAGTAATTAAAGACTTTTTTATTAAACACTTTATTTATTAAAAGCAAATATCTTGATTTCAATATTACTATTCAGCTGCAGTCAAGTCACTGTATGGATTCAGGATGGGCAGATATATAGACTGATGAACTGGGCACTGTGTCCTGAGACAGACACACATCCTTCACATGACCTACAGACCATTAACTCATTTAGTCTAAAGGTGCTGGAACAGTTTGAGATCCATAAGTAAGAAAAACAGACAAAAACTGAACCTTGCTCGTGTTATACAGATCAACTTGAAATGAGGATGTCTTTTTATCAGAGCTGTTTCTAGGGTGTGCTCCCTTTGTAGTAACTAAGCCAAGTACATACTGACATAGAAATTTATTTACATGTTGCATCAAAACTATCATTTTCAGATACTCACTGGGTATCATTTGATTATAATTATTTAGAAGACTTTGTCTTTCATAGATAAAATGAGTAGGTCCAAATATAACCTCCTACCATCTGAGTGCCAGATTACTGAGCATTCAAGTAAAATTAAGTAAGTCAATGGTCATTAGCAGGCTGGTAAACAGGCTGCATTTCTCTCATTGTATTCTGACAGTTGGAAAAAAGTTTGACCTCACATAAGCTACACACCAAAAAGCCTTGGAGCCATTATTGGATAAATAATTATTAATTAATTATTTATTATTAAATAAATTAAAATAGATTTACATAGTTTTTTGCCTTCCCTTTCCTTCTGATGAAATGTGTTCCTTCCCTCTTAAATTTATGGCTTCTATTTTTTTTAATTTTTGCTACATACATACACAGATACACACATGTGAATATATACATATATATAAAATACATACAGACATAAATAAAACTTGCTCAACTGTATAAAGTTTCACACACACATACACACACACAGACACACACACACATAAAAGATACCAATTAAACTTTGAGATTTCACTTTCAGACAAGTTTTTTCAGCAGTTGTTTTCAGAAGGGAAAGATGTTCCAGTTACAGAGAGTGTGGGGAATTAGCTTTTCTTACATACTCATCAGGATGAACTGGAGTCACTTCATGGGTGCAGTTGCAGTAGACATTGAAAAGAAAGCTCACACATGAACTCAGAAGCCTAGTCCAAAAATCAAACCTGAAGTTTTAAAATGAAATGTGCATACTTTCATAAATAAATTTACCTTTATTGTAAAAACAGAAACATATAAATTCTTACCAGAAGGAAAATGGTGGAGAATGTTGTGGTCCCAATAGCCTGCTGAATTCCTTGATAAAAAAAAAAAAATTAGTTGTATACTGCACCACCTTCTGGACTAAGACTCTGAGTATACATTGTTGGGAGAGAAGCAAACCAAGCCATGTAATAGTATGCACATGTTGCCTGTATTTTATATGAACATGCATGGTTTTATGGCATATATACAATTCAGGAAGTATATACTTAAGCCATTAACAGAGGCTCCTTCTAGTGAGAGTTCTGGAAGCATTTTGTTGTTTATTTTTTTATTCGGTTGCATCATTTGATTTTGGATTACAAGATGAAGTACTTACATAATAAGGAAATTAAGGAAAACCAAGACACTACTGTACCACGCACTGCTGTACATGAAAGCTCCTTGAAGGAGGAAGTGAGGCTCAGATTGCAAATGAAACTGCAGAGTTCTGGTCTGCGCTTCCATACGTTCTTCTGGGAAAGCCAATAAAAGGCAGACAGCCGGGAGCATTTTATGGGCAGGTAGACACGTATGCATTCCAAAGACTAAAATCACAAAATGCTCCTAATAGTGGAAAAAAGAATTATTTGAACCATAAAAAGGGATTTAGTGGCATTAATAAAGAACTTCCTTAAAACAGCAAGTCACTGTTAAAATAATTAATAGACCTGGGAACACAGCGACAGAAAGCAGCCGATGGTAAGACAGGGAAGTGAGCAGGGACCTTGCATGTCATGCTTCAACAACCTGAATAAAACCCTCCAAAAGAAAAAAGCATCTGCATCCCAGTCCATCAAAAGAGAGCTTTAAAGTTTAAGTGGTTTTGCTATCCACTGTGGATATAAAGGTTAAATGGGTATTAAAAAAGCAATAAGTCTTTCTGATTACATTTTTATTCAAGAATAGAGTGAAATGTTCCAGAGGAAGTACAGACTTGGTTAGCAGTTGCAGGAGATGCTTAGAGTTAAAAATTTAACTGGTTGAATGGGAAATTCTACTTACTTTTTTTTAAAGCAGAAGGTGATATTGTAAAATTGGAATTTTTAAAAACTATGACAGGCTGAATGGAAACCTGTTCAAAGCAGCTGACTAGATCTGGGTTATTTTTTTTATTATCGAGAAGATCTGGCTGACGCAGGAGAAAAGAAAGCAACTGCACACATGTAACTGAACTGGCAATTAAACAGTTCTCCACCACAAATAGTCAATCAGATGTTTTAGCGAAGAGGGTGGGACCTGATCAAATGTGGCTGCATTTTAAGGCATTTAGCTACAAAATTCACCAGTGAGGCTGTTCATGAAATAAAAACATAAAACCCAGATGGGAACTTGCCAGAGTTTGTAACCTCCCTTCTCTCGAATGTTATGTGCTGTTTCTACTCAATACCTTCCTAGCCTCTTATCTAAGCTATGGGAACTTGCCCAAGCTGACTTGTGCTACATTCAAGCTCACTAACTCACTTCTCTATACTAGGAACTATGTATTATCTATTCCTCCCATCTCCCTATGTCATATCTCCAAGAAACTTATCCTGCACTTTATGATGTGCATAATAGATGTGGATTCTGTCCAGAGCAAAGCAATCGAGATGCTCAAAGGCATATCTGATGTGAAAGGAAGATCACAATAGAGAGGAAACAGCTCTGAGGTCTTCCAGTGTCTGGGAATGGACTGATGTCCCGATGCTCCTGGAGAGTGCCAGAGTTTTATGATCTGCATGGTTCTCTTGACCTGGGGAAACTCCAGGCTACAGGATCTGTATGAAGAATACAGATCCCAGAGACTGGGGTCAATTTTAAGTTCTCTTAAATGCTACATTAGGGGCTACAGAGATGGCTCAGTGGGTAAGAGCATTTGCTACTCTTGAGGAGGGCTTAGGGTTTGGTTCTTAATAGCTATATGGTTGCTTACAGCTGTCTGTAACTCCAATACTGAGGGATTCAAACATCTATTCTGGCCACTCTGGCCACATGTGATACAAACATGCCCATACACACCCCCTCTCCCATCCACATTTATAATTGCAGGCAAATACTCATAAAACAAAATTAAGGAAAAGGAGCCATATTAAATGGAACAAAAAGATCAATATACCTGTGCCTTTGTCTTCTACTTTGTTAAATTACAGGGTGCAATGTGATACGTGAGCCCCGTCTATATTCATGGCCCACTGCAATGATCATTATTACTTTTCTATTTTGTGAATATGAAAGGCTAACAATGGGAAAACAGAGGCCTGAAGGACATAGAATGCTATTTCCAGATACTTGAGTCTGGACCATATCCTTAAAAAGTCATTAGATATTCCCAAGTTCTTGGTGAAGAAATAAGGAGATTCAGGGAAGGTGAGAAATTTGTCCAAGTTCATAGGGAAGGTGACAGGTTTGTCAAAGTCCAAAACTCAATATCTCCACCAGAGTTCCACTTGAGCTCAGTGCTTTCTAACCTCGGGGTGTTGTTTTTACCCACTAGTAGGGGCTCTAGAAAACAAATATAAGCTCTAAGTTGTTCCCTCAAAAGCTCTTACACAGGGTCAGGGGATATGAGACAGATATGAGTACATACAACAGGATCGTCTGTTAGCTGTAGGTTACAGGGCTACAGGGTCATCTGTTAGCTGTAGGTTACAGGGCTACAGGGTCATCTGTTAGCTGTAGGTTACAGGGCTACAGGGTCATCTGTTAGCTGTAGGTTACAGGGCTACAGGGTCGTCTGTGTTAGCTGTAGGTTACAGGGCGACAGGGTCATCTGTGTTAGCTGTAGGTTACAGGGCTACAGGGTCATCTGTTAGGTGTAGGTTACAGGGCTACAGGATCGTCTGTAAGCTGTAGGTTACAGGGCTACAGGATCGTCTGTAAGCTGTAGGTTACAGGGCTACAGGATCGTCTGTCAGCTGTAGGTTACAGGGCTTACAGGATCGTCTGTCAGCTGTAGGTTACAGGGCTACAGGGTCATCTGTGTTAGCTGTAGGTTACAGGGCTACAGGGTCGTCTGTGTTAGCTGTAGGTTACAGGGCTACAGGGTCATCTGTTAGCTGTAGGTTACAGGGCTACAGGATCGTCTGTTAGCTGTAGGTTACAGGGCTACAGGATCGTCTGTTAGCTGTAGGTTACAGGGCTACAGGATCGTCTGTAAGCTGTAGGTTACAGGGCTACAGGGTCATCTGTGTTAGCTGTAGGTTACAGGGCTACAGGGTCATCTGTTAGCTGTAGGTTACAGGGCTACAGGATCGTCTGTTAGCTGTAGGTTACAGGACTACAGGATCGTCTGTTAGCTGTAGGTTACAGGGCTACAGGATCGTCTGTAAGCTGTAGGTTACAGGGCTACAGGGTCATCTGTGTTAGCTGTAGGTTTCAGGGCTACAGGGTCGTCTGTGTTAGCTGTAGGTTACAGGGCTACAGGATCGTCTGTAAGCTGTAGGTTACAGGGCTATAGCCATACATAGTCAATAATAACATCAAGGGAGGCTCAAAGCTGTCCTGCCATGTCTGACAACCACAGAAGGATTCTAGATTGAATGGTTGGAAGTTAGACAGGCGAGAGGAGGGTTATTTCTAAGTAATAAAGATGGCAAAATTCCAGATGGCTTATTCCTCTCCAAGATAGCTGGCTTCTTCCTTACTCTCAGGACACAAAAGCCTGAGAACTTAAAACACAAGCCTGGACAGCGGGTTATCTTCTACCAGTAGGATCCTCAGGACATGTTTATACAAGAGTTGTAGGCCAGTCAGGCAACCTCCTTAAACTGACCAACACTAAATTAGAGAAGAGCCTTAAAAGGCTTCAAACATAGCCAGTCCTGTGAGAGGTTAGTCCCGTCAATAGCAGGGCAGCTTCATGAGTTGGTTCATGATATCATCAAATTGGCAGTGACTGGATGAATTTGCTGCCATGTTAGTTAATGCAACCACACGGCATAAACTAATATTCGGTCATGAATACAAACCTCCTGCCAATGTCTTCATATTCAGTGTTTATGTACACAGAAGCATAATGGGTTGGTGGAAGTGAGAGATTCCAATAAGGGCTCTGTTCACATTTGATCATATCTGTGCATTTCCTATGTCAGCATGAGGAGGTAATACCAGACCTCCATGGTTTTGGGAGTTTGACACATTGTTTCACACAATACGTCTGTGGGTTTCTAAAAGGAACTTAGTTATCCCAGCCATGAGCTAGTTCCTAATGGGAGAAACTTGTTCACTTTCTCCCTCTTTAGATGCCATCTTGGGAAAGGCTTCACACGGTTATTTCAAGTGCCTATAACCATCCTGCATTCATCACTACTGAGTCCAGTGCTGGAAAGAACAGGGGCCTGGAGAGATAGCTCCCTATCTGGCTAATCTTAGTCTTAGTTAGTCCTAGCTAATCTTCCAGAGAACCTGTGTTCAACCCTGTACCCACAAGGTATTAACTACAGTTCCAGGATGTGTTATGTCCTTCCCAGGCCCCAGACACAAAGAGAATTCACAGATCTACACAAAATACCCATACGTGTAGAATGAATAAATAAATTAACTTAAAATCAAGAAAATCTAATGTATTTTGATTTGGTCATTAAAAAAGTCTGTGTTCTGACTTCTAGTTCTCTGCCCCATTTGGAGCGCTAATAACTCTTGTCTGTACTCCCTCATATCTTCCCAGGCACCAGTCAAATAAAACCACCAATGTACTTTTGGGGTCTTTTAGATAGTTCCTTTGAGGAAAACCCCTACTGCCATAGCCAATGTCCCCTTTCAGCTGGAAGGTGCCACATTAGTTGCTGTCCCAATCTCACAAAGGCATTAAGAGACACATCTTCAGAGGGGAAAAGGAGAAGAGGAGAGGATGTGGAGATGAGGAAGAAACTGACTCGTTTCGGAGACTGCAACAGCCTCAGGGAAGAGGAACTTGGCTAAGACAGACACTGTAAAAGTAACATTTATTCTCCCATAGTACTTGTTGTCTTCAAGGCTTATTACCTCCCTCTGCTAATCTAGGCCTCCTTCTGAAAGTTTCTAGCCTCCATACAATCTATTATGGGCTAGAATGCTTCCTGAGATTTACTGTGGAATAACCTTGCTCTTTCTTCTTCTTTCTGAACTCTAGCTGGTTCAACTATCCTGACCTGTTCTCCACGAACTCGGCTGTATTCCTGAGCTTCACCCTCTTCTTGTACTGTCTGTCTCTCCCTTAAGTCGCTTCCCTTTCCTCTCTCTCTTCTGAGATTTGGGCAGGTCCTATTCTGTCAAAATGTTCTCTGATTTGTCATATTTTCTGCCACACAATTAGACATCACTTTCAATTATGGATACTTTTCTACAGACTAACTTTACCTACATTGTTGGGATTGAAGGTTAGTACTAAGGGTGTGTCTATATTCCAGCCGGAGGGATTAAAGGTGTGTGATAAGGACTGAACCACACCCTAACTAGAAGCAGGTTCAAGTGTGTTTGGGCCCTGTGATATACATACCCTTGCCAGAGGCTTAGAGATGCCAAAAGTGTTTAAGGGAACTCATTTTTTATCTGTTTTTTTAAATAGCTTTAAGGTTACCTCTCCTTTAAAAAAAGTAGTGTTAGAGTAGCAATAAAGACCCATTTATGAGAAAACTTAGCATCTCTAGTCTGGGTGTAGACCTCACATTCCAGTTGGAATGTGCCAATTATCTGGCCAAGGATCACCTCTTGAAAGACAGCATGTCCCTCAACACTCTAAAGAGACACGGGTGGAATAGTAGATCTTTAATGAGATGCTGCACTTTTCCTTCCCATAATCCCTTGTGATTAGTGTGGAGCCTTACCAGACCACAGTCCTAGAGCTCTGTAAGCCTGCCTTGTTGTCTGAATCACTCGGACAAGGGTGATGTCTCCCTTTCTTTTGTATAGGCATGTCTTCTCCAACACCTTTTTACTCTTTCTCTAAAGCTTCTCTATCCACCACATGGATGCTTTTTCTCATGTGTGTGACCTCCATGCCTTTTCACCTTCTGCCTCCTCCTCCAGGTGGCTGCTGAGATTTAAAGCTGTGCCTGCCCTGAGGGTTTTTCTCTTAAGCAATACTAAAATTGTTCTCCAGTTTGGGGTGGTGGTGGTAAGACACATAGGAGGAGACGAGGAGATCTGTCACACAGAGCAGTACAGAAAACCATCACTTAGAATCTAGGTGATTTTCAAAGACAAGATGATACTGGAATTGGTCATATAACATTTAGACATAAAAATGTGGACAAGGTATTTCAATGCCAGTCATGGAATCAAAAAGGCAAGGTCAAAGGTGACTTCTTGGGGAATATAAAAGAGGCTGGAATTGTGTAGTATAGAATACATGGGGTCAGACAATTCAGGTCAAGCACAAACCTAATTCATAGAATTTCTACATGTTAAAGGTTTAGGTGATTCTGGGATTTTAATCTGTGAGCAGCAATTAATGTGTAGGAACAGTCACTCATGAGGCATTATGGGAAAGACAGATCTGACTGACATACTTTACAGTCACTTGGGTTGTCTCCCACCCCTATGGTATGTGGCAGTCTGGGGAGGAACATTCTGGAAGCCTGACTCTGGCTTTCTAGCAAAGTTTGACAAAGATAGACTCCGTGCTCTGCCGGCTTCTGTCCTGCTGTGCTTTGCCAAGTCACTAAAGCCCACAGCCCTCGGCTCAGAGCCCAGAGCTCTCACTGTGTTTCCAGGACAGCTAGCTAAGACAATGCCTCTCAGACATACTCTATTCCTTGCGGAGAAAACACAATCAACAATTTTGTTGTCAGGGCAGATTTGTGAGGCTGGCAGTTTGGGATTCAATTTTAAAGCTTGTCCAGATTTTGGAGAGGAAACCTGCCTTTTCAACTGGAAGAAAAGGAATGAAGATTAAGGAGATCTAGTTCAGTCAGAACAGATATTTTCCAAGATTATACAAAGGGGAGCACCATAGCTCATCCTTAGAGAGAAATAGAGTGGCCTGGCCTAGGCTTCAGAAGGCTTTACGCTGGACCTCTTTCTGGAAACAAGCCTCAGAAAGTCATGTGTAATAAGAATTGGCTAACGGATGAAAAGGCAGAGGTGGCTCCAAGTTCAAGGTGTCTCTCCTAAATCATGCAACAGAAAATGCAGCTGTGTTCACATCTGGGGCAGGAAACATGGTTTAATCTTCAGGTTGTATTTTAGCTGAGCCATGTTTTAATTTAAGCTCGTCTTTCTTTCTGCTTTAGAAAGTAAGGCACTCTGGAGAGATGTGGGACACAGGGCGTGTGGCTAAAAACCACAACACTTAGGGAGAAGATTCTCTGTTCAGTTACTCATGGTGCTGCCAACGACCTTTCAGGAAAAGCTGGTAATGGATGAGTGTGTGAGGAATAATGAAATAGCTGAGCCGTCTTTTCCTTTTGGGAGAAAGGCCAAAATCCTTAGCAAGACCTCCATCCATCTCAAAACCCCCGCTTACTTCATGGTGCTCTTTCAGTCTCTGACCACAATGGCCTCTTTCGGTTCCTCAAGTCAGCATGTTTCACTGGCTGAGATGTCTAAATTCCTGCTCATTCCTCAGCTCAGCAAGGTATCACTTCCTTAGGAATGTCTGCCTTGACCCCCTGTCTTACTGGAAAAGAAAATCCTAAGGTCAGATTGAAAGTCTGCTTCTCTGACTATTCAACCTCTAGAGCTCACAAACAGCATGCCTCCAGATGAGTTTTGTTAAGAAGTAAATATAGGTATTTTCTTTCTCAAAAAGTAAGGTGTCCCTCAGTTTTCAGAACAGAGAAATTAGAGGTTAAATACCTAACTGGGGCAAACCAAGTACATATGTTTTAGTCATTGGTTCAAATTAGATTATTATAAGGAACACATATAGGAACAAAAAATAAGTATTTTACCTAGAGAACGCTATATCAAACACAGTTTGTTTTGAGATACCACGTTTTTCCTATTTCAGGCTGACCCACATCAACAAGCAGGGCTCTGGCGTGAAGACAGAAAGTACAGCAAAGGCAGGCTAGATGCGCATTGAAGCATCCTTGCTTTGGAGCTCAGCTTAGTCACATTTCCAACTGTTTCTTGTAGTTATCATCTGAGTCCCAGCCCACAGAATATGAGTAGAAAGAACACGGCGCCATTCTACCAAGTTGGCGGACAGCAACAGCTCCAGCTCCTGGTCATCCTCTGTCCTCATGTGTCCAAGGCTAAGGCTGCAGACCATGGCCTCAGGGCTCCAGAGCAATGGTAGAGTTGGTAGATAAGTGTATTCAGGTCCATGAATCCACAAGTGGAAACCAACAAAGAGCCATTATTGAAAAATATAAAATATTGTATTAAGGCATGCTTTTAAAAATGTGTGATAATAATATAACCTACTATCATAAGCATACATAGAGATGTAATATGTTCTCATTAATTTAATTATTATTGGTGTGTACACACTCCTACCATCACCACCCTAAGTATATGGTGGTCAGAGGACAATTTTGGGCATCTGTTTTCTCCTTCACCATGGATTCAAGGCATATAAGGTCATTATTAGCCTTATGCAGCAAGCACTTTTATCTACTAAGTCCTGGGCCCAACCTTGCTGTTTATTTAGTTCCCTTCAAATGTGAAGGTCATGGCCAGATCACCAATAGCTTCCTATGGAGTCATCCTTCCCTTCGTAGATTAAGTATAAGTAATGAAGCAGATGACGGTAAGGCAATATTGCTTACAAGAACCATCCAAACCCTTCTTTAAAAAAGGGTCACTTTACTTCCTGAACAAATCTCTCCTTTCTTGTTATGATTTCTGACCATTATTCATATATTCTCAGCCTGAGTTCATGAGAAATTTCTGAGCAAAGCTGCGTGGAAGTCAGCTAAGAAAAGAAATCCTGGCTGTGTGGGGCGGTGCATACCTGTAACATTAGTGTCCTTCAGGCTGGGACAAGAGGAGTGAGTGTTCTGAACCAGTCTGGGCTACATGAGACTCTGTCTCAAAAACCAAAACAAACAAAACAATAACTACAGAAACAAGCATCAAATATAACCATAAAAAGAAAGAAAGGAAGGAAGGTAGAAAGGGAGGATAGAAAAAAGGAAGGAAGGAAGAAAGGAAGGAAGGAAGGAAGGAAGGAAGGAAGGACAGAACATGTCTCCTGTCCTGCAAAGAAAATTAAACACTTTCTAACTTGATCACACAAGACGAGAATAAAATTCCTGATAGGTAAAGAAATGTGAGTTTCATGAAAGTTCCAGCTGTGCTCAGTATCTGCCATATTGTCTACACAAGGATGTAGCTTCACAAAGGTTCTCTCTGTGACTGGATAGAGAGGCAGAAAAGCTGTCTTCTTCCTTAAGGAGGAGAGCCTGAATCTGAATATCCTATTTTTAATCACTGTCACACACATGCCACAAATAAAAACAGGGGCCTCAGCAGGACAGATTGCTGACCACCAGTGCTTCTGCATAGCAGTGAATCAACTGGCTACATCTCCTGGGGGCAGCCTCAGTTTCCCTCAGCAGGATAAAGGGATGCCTGCCTACCTTTACATTTCCTGTTCTGCTCCCTCAGAAGCAATATCAATTTGCCTTCGTCAGGTATCCCGTCAAGGGATGCTAAGGGCCACAATAGCTAGGATGCTTGTGATGTGGACTTGTGCCCAGCAGAGGCACTAGAGACACATGTTACTTGCAGTACCTGGACTTTCCCCATGGCATGATTCACTTCTATTCTTTAGTTTTGTTTTCTTTATGAGCAGCTAGCCTCATGCTAAAAAGGGAGAGGAGTCTAAAAGTTCTTTTTAAATTCTTTCTCTTAAGAGTTTCATGTATATATGTATGTGTGTCTCTGTATGTATGTATATACAGATACATGTATATACATATGTATCCCTAGTTGCTCTTAGCCTAACTTCCCTCCTCTCCCTACTACCCCAATCCACCCCAACCCTTACAAACCAGTCAGTGCTAGTTAGACACTGTTTTATTCTAGTCTACACAATGTGGGGGAGATGGAGAGAATGTAAAAGCAAACTGAAAATAATTTTGGCAACATTCGTAGGAAATGACTAAGAGGCTTGAAAATGCAATTGTATGTAGCAGGATTGTAGAAACACTTAACAGGCACATAGCAACTTTCCTCATAGCAATGCTTGAGATTGTGGGGGGGGGGAGAGGGAGGGGAAGAGAGAGGGGGGAGCCCACTTAATTCTTGGCCTCATATTCATTCAGAACTCCTCACTTCTTGTCCTTTAGTAAAGAAGCACACAGAGCTGAACTCAGGCACAGAGGGCTTGCCTTCCATGCAAAAGAACCTGGGCTTGATCCCAATTAATGACCAAAGAACAAAAAATGAATTTGAGTCCTTCTGCCCCAGGGCCAGATCATTACTTACTGAGTACCTGAAAAATAAGTAGGCAATTGAAATAGACTTCTAGATACTTTGATGGGGACAAAGAAGAAGCTATCACATAGGGTTCTGGGGATACTAAAACTCCAGAGTTATATTTAATTTTCAGGAGTTTTTGGCTAGTGGTGGGGATACAATAGGAAAGGTTGTATAGTCTATGAAGTGGAAATATTTGATCAGCCTCAGGGGGAAGATGAAATGTCCATTTTTTTCAAAAGATTGGCGTGTGTGTGTGTGTCTGTGTGTGTGTGTGTGTGTGTGTGTGTGTGTATAAACACTAAATAGACTCAGCAGCTTGTGTGTATGTGTGTGTATATGTGTATATATATTTCAAGTAGTAAACATCATAAACATGAGAGAGAATGGGAAGAGAACATAGGAAATTGAACAAGAAAAAAGGTATGAAAATGTAAATACAATATACATGTGTAAAATTCCCCCAAAATTTTAAAAGATTATAAAGGCTTTAATTTATTTAGCATCAAAGAGGTGGCAGGAAATGCTATGGTAAGACAGGGTTATGGGGTAAAAAGATAGGGAATGGTTTTTAAGTTCACTTTTTCTCATACCTTATTGACTGATTTCTGCAGTCTAAGGAAGTATTTTTGTTTTGAGTATGCAAATATCCTGTAAAATCACTGCGAGTTGGCTTGTCTGAAAACTATTGATTCATGGGAGTTGAAGGCCAGCTGCCCTTTATCATGCTGGGAAAAGACTTACCTGAGTGCAGTGTCACAGCCAGGATATTATCTTGAGATAAGTTGTCAGGCTCACCCAGATACCACCAGCTCTGCTTGCATTCACTTACCTGGGTGTGTGAGTATGTGTCCACATGGAGGTGTACACTTAGTTCTGTGCAATTTTATCACCAACACAGCTTGATAACACTTCGAGCACAGCCAGTGCACAGGCAGCTCCATCACCACAGTGCTCCCTTTGCTTCCTTTTGTGTTTAAGCCCCAGAGCTTAGTTTCTCATTTCTCACCTAACCTGAGATTGCTCTACTCTTAACTAGAGAACTCTCCATCCCTCACCTCTGACAACCGCTAATGTCTCCATTTCTACAAGACCACCTGAAGAATGCTGTTCACAGAATTGCTGAATGTGTAATCTCACTGGATTCTGGTCTTTCACTAACCACAGCTCTCCTTAGTCCCCATTCTTCGCGGAACAGTACTCGAGTGTAAGAAGATGAACTATTGCTGTGTTGAAGAACATTTGGAATGGGGCTGTAATGCACAAGGCTGCTTTGAACACAGTGTTGAGTAAACACAAGCCTGTAGACTGTTGGTTTTCCGGAACAGATGCCTAGGCATACACTTCTGAGTCACAGGACAGTGGCAGGTAAGGTATAGTTTCAAAAGAAACTCCTGACGGATGCTAAAGTGAGCAGCCATTTGCATTCTAGTTACAAAGGATGAATTGTCCAGGTTACCCACATCCTCCCAAGCACTGATGTTTAACTATATTCACTACCACAGTATTGGAAACTTAAACTGCAATAAGACACCATCATATGTTTACCAGAATGGCTAGAATAAATGCATAATATTATTAAGGGATTTCTTTGAAACATGTCAGTCATGATAGTATTTATATGTTTTGGAGGAAATGAGACTAAAGAGACAAATGAAGTGCATAGAAATCCCCAACAATGGAACAGGGGAAAGGTCAAGAAGTAGTATATAAGCAAAGAAAGAACACGGAGGAGGGCAATTATAAAACCAATTAACTCGGAGACTGTGAGTACTGTGGAAGGTTGGAGGAGGCCTTGGATGAAATGACCATCCATCACGATCACATGACACTCGAGTCTCGGATGTCAGTATAATCAACATGGGCATGATGGGAATGGGAGAAAGGCAGGAAGGAAGACAAGGGGCAGAATTTTTAGCAACCTACCTTTGAACGTTACTTGTGAAGGAGTGCAGAAAACAGTAGCTAAGAGGAAGCCATTAAACCACTGAGGCAAAATATAGGTGATAACAGAAACCCGTTATCACTGAGAAGAATCCAGCTGGGAGAGGAGGAAGGAAGTGCAGAATAAAGAACAGATAAGTGATGGAACACAAGGCACACACACACACACATACACACACACACACACTCACACACACACACACTCACTCACATGCTAAGAATTATGGAATGTCCTTTCACAGATAAATTCTTTTATTTAGCATTGAATGTCCTTTCAGAAGGCAGAAGAGAGAGGGCTCAAAACATATGATAATCAAATAGGCAATAAGGGACAGGACTTTGATAGCAGTGATTGTGGTAGTTTGAATGACAGTGGGCCCCTGTGGCTCATAGATTTGATACTTGGTCACTGGGAAGTAGCATTATTTCAAGAGATTAGGAGGTGTGGTCACTGAAGACTGGCTTTGGGGTTTGAATTCCTGCTGCCTGCAGATCCAGATGTAGAGCTCTCAGCTACTTTTCTAGCAACAAATTGGCTTATGTGCCACCATAGTCCCCACCATGATAATGAATTAAACATCTGAAAATATAAGCAGGCCCCAACTAAGTGGGTTTTTTTTTTTTTTTTTTTTTTTTTTTAAGGGTTGCCATGGTCATGGTATCTCATGGTCATGGCACCAACTAAGACAGTAGCTGAGGAGTAGTGATGAGGCAGATTAGAACGAGGCAAGAATGTAAGATTTATGAACTGCTTGGGAGCAAAAAGTAGGAATGCAGAGTGGACTGAGGCCCAGTTCTAGGTTGGTCAGAATGTACAATGACATCATCATGCTCTCACAATAGTCAGCTGCTTTGGCAAGCAAAAGACAAGTAGTGCATTCATCTGGGTTGAAGTACTGCCAGGAAAGTGGAACAGGAGGGGAAAGCAAAGGACCTACGTTTGTCAGCATGAGACAAATGTTCACAGTATACTCATAATCTACTTGCTATAAAAGGAACAGTGTGGTAGGTGCTTCGGTGGCCAAAGTCAATGATAGTCACCGTTTATAGGGTCTCGATCAGGAGAGGGACACTGTGCTGGCCACTTAACACAGGTGAACCTACGTAGCATTTCTCACAACCTAACAAAATTAGAGCCTCTTTTTGATCAGCCTCCTTTAATAGGTAGAAACACTTGCAGAAATCTGAAGTACTTGGGTCTGTATCACTTCATTTTGCACAACAGAAAGTAGCAGGGTCTGGATTTAACTTGATGCTTCTTCAACCTAAATACTGATCTCGGTATTCTACCGGTCAACTTTAGGGTGGGGAGACTGATCCACATGCCAAGAACGTGGCTGAGTATCACTAGATTTTGATTTCGATATTTACTGATGGAAATTTTCAACTGCTGATGAAACCAACCTTCTCTCCCCCTAACTGTAAAAGGCACAGGCTCGTCTGACTGTATCATTACTGCCCAGAATAACGGCTAGGATTCTTTGACCAAAGCTGAGGATGTAACATTGGCAAAGGTAACATTTACAAAGGTTCTCTTTCCATCTCACTTTCCACTAGAAAGGCCTGCACTGATCCTTTTATCTCATCTCTTCCTTGAAAACTCTGCCTGAAGCTTCTCTGTGGGCTGTTCATCTAAGTCTGCCTCCTTTCCCACTGGCAGCTTAGTGGATAACTCATAAACCCCTCTTTCTTTGAACAAACCACAGGAGGAGTAACTGGGTGGGAGGCTGACAGGGTCATACTACGTGCACATGTCACTATCCCAAATGTAAGTTCATCTGATATTCAAATAAGGTTTATGAGTCCAGCTGTAAATACTGTACATCAGGGAGAACGTGAGAGCCGCAATTTCCTGCAGCCGTTCTGAGAATGGGTAACTTCAGGACTCCTGTCATTTGCCCTCACTTCGAGGCTCTCGGGTGCTTGCACTCAGAGTGCAGGAGGGCCTCTAACATCCAAATCCATGCTCTGCACAGAACTTGATAAGGAGACTGTACAACCTCCTCGGAACATGCTTCACTCCTAACAGAAAGCATCTCTTCCATTGTCAGAACCCACCATCCTAAGCTGACGTGACTACAAAGGGCCGTTATTAGACACTTAATTACATATGCAAATTTCCTTGGTCTTTTGAAAGGGACATGGCTTCATGTGAAATTAGGAGCTTTAAAAAGGGACCGTGTATGGCAGGTCAGGAGGCAGCTTGCTTTGGGAGAGAAGTGGAAAGAATTACGCTGCTGACATCAGGAAGGTGGGGAGAGGAGCCTTGTTTTCTCTAGAAGGGAAAGATGGGGCACTAGACTGATCAGTATTAAGTCCAGAGTATTTGGTCTGGAGGAGCTGGTAGAACAGGAGCCATAAAAATAGAAGCATACGATCTTCCCCTCAAAATTAACGAAATGTGCACAGTGGGAGCCTTTGGAGCACTCAGTTGTAAATGATGAATGCCGTCAACCCCAGTCCCACACCCCCTTCTAGGCTCAGAGATCAACCCAGGAGGCTGGAAGAATGTAAGAGTCAGGAGTAGTGAATGACTCAGAGAGAGAATGTCCTCTAAACAAAAGAGAGTGAAGACACATACAAACTTGCCATGAGCTACACAGCCTTAAACCAGATAAGATCCCAGCAGAGAAAAGGGGAAGTGGACACAAAGTCCCACCCGTGACCAAGAAGCCATTTGTTCTTGATACCTGCTGGGAAAGAGAAAGTCTGTTTGCTTCAGTGAAGTGACATTGGGTGTATCAACCATACTCCATGTCCTGAATTCTGGGGAAAATTTTTTGTTTGTTTCATTTTGGAGACAGACATATAGATATAGAGACAGAGACAGAGAGAGAAAGAGAGAGAGAGAGAGAGAGAGAGAGAGAGAGAGAGAGAGAGAGAGAGAGAGAGAGATCAGAACTGTCCCCTCTTAAGCCATTTACAAGTATATGCTATACAGGTAGAACAGAAAGTCACACAAATTGTCTTTTAGATATGCAAGCATAAATAGGAGAATTGCTAGCCACAAAGCCCTGCAGTCCCCCGAGTCTCTACGCTAGCTCTGTATTCATGGGTGAAGTTCCTTCAAAACTTCACCTCAGTTTCTTCATATTCTATTATCTAATAAAAATGGTTCTACCTGTTTTCCAGTCTCAAGTATGTGTAGCACTGAAGCTATCAATGCTCTTTAACTCGAGAACTAATGAACACCACCTACGTCAGTGATAAAGGTAAAGAATGAGTAAGTTACCCTGGAGGAGACAAAGCATACCCATTACTCTAAGTTAGGAAAGGACAAATCCATCCCTTTCAACCCACGTCTGCTTAAAATAGACCAGAGACAACCGGACATCAGTACAGACTCATTTTATTCCACTTGAATTAAGAGATGAGCTGTAAGATTTTCTTTCAAGTTTAAAGAGTCATGTGTGTACCAAGCTGGTTTGGAGCTTACTGTGGAGCTGAAGGTAACCAGAATTTGTTATCCCTCTGACTGGGATTATGGGCTCACATACCACTACAGAGCTGAGCAAGCACTCTACCAACTGAGCTTCTTCAGTGGCAGAGAGGGGACAGGATCACGTGCGAGGAATACTGACAGACAAATCATGGTAGAAGCAGTGTTGAGGCAGCACTTGTGAACACTCAAATAGTCCCAAGAGTTTCTTTTCTGGGAGCACAGAGACTCAGTAGGAGGCCTAACGACATAGATATCTGTTCCTTACCACTCTCAAAAGAAGTGACTATAACTTTTAGAGCGTTCAGTGACAAGAAAAAAAAAAATGATGGCTGCATTGTGGGGGCAGGGAGAAGGGGTGGGGGTAAGCAGTCTGTGTGTTGTAGAGATTAGGAGTGATTGGCTCTGTTCCCCCCATATTATGTAAAACAGGGCGTTCAGGCTGTATTTCCCTGGGTGATTCCACTTTTCCAAAGCAGCATTCTTCTGGCTTGTTTGGCTTGCAAAGGCTGAGGGAGATTACCCTGCACGTAAATATCACCACAAGTCCAGTGGCACCATCCACGAGGCACAAGCTGATTAAATTACTTATTCCCATGAGTCTAAAGGTAATACTTATAAAGTTACCAAAGTAGATTGTTAACATAAGAAACATGGCCGCAGACATGAAAATTTATTGAATATCGCAGGCCAAGGAAGGGCACAGCCCTCCTCCCACTTAGACCCTAGAAGATAGAGATTATCATACACATTGGCTCACAACAGCTCCAGTGACTTCTGTGTATATTAGGGACTCACAGTCTGAGGACTACTGACTGGGGTTGGGCATGGCTTCAATTCATCAGGGTCCAAACCACTTGACACAGCCTGTTAGAGCTGCCATTGTAAGTCCATTCATTTGTCTGTCTGGACTCAGTTCTCTGATTTGCCTGGATAGTCCTGCACGTCTGTGGGGAACTGTGCCCTATGGCTCTGCTTGACATTACGTTGCTAGGCTCTAACCATCAATAACTCTCCAACTGGATGCCTCAGTAGCTCATCTAACCACTCACAGTGACTCCCTGCATCAGTAGCAGCCCTCCACCTCTGCTCCCAACAAGACCTCTTTGAACTCAGCAATGTCTTTAACCTTTTAGTAGTCATTCTGTAACCTTCCAGAATACATATAATTACCGTAGGAAGTGTAATGTGTGATCCGGGAGTTAATATTAGTAATTATGATTGGAATAAAAGAACTGTGTTTGCCAACTACTAGCTATCATGGGAAATTGAGACTGCTTTGTAAATTGCAGCCTAGGAAACTGATGTTGTTTGCAAAGTCAATAAAATTCTAACAGTGTGGAAAGGAACAACTGTGTTGTTCTGTATTGCTGTAGAGTGTGTTCCATACATAAGCTCGAGGCAGATTTGGGCTACTAGGCTACAGCAGTGAGCCCACAAGTAACCCTGGGCTACACAGTAAGATGCTGTTTCAAAATCCCAACCCAGAAAACAAAAGAACTCACATATTTCCAGTGATCAGAATTACAACCTATTTTTAAAATTAAAATAATAGCTTTATTGGCAAAAGGAAACCAACCAACCACCCTTCTTTTTGAAAAAATGCTTAAATATCCCTTCCTCCCTTGGTATATTGTTCACTTGGTAACAGGCCAACAATGAAAAGTGGCCCAAGCACCCGAAGGGGGGCAACTTGCAGAAGTAGTAAGTTTGAGGACGCCTTCCTTTCCCAGCTCACTCTGCAAGCCTCTGCTGTCATACTCTGCGCTTGAACCCGCATTCACTCACACTGACTGTGAGCTCTTCCAAATTTCCTGTTGTCAGTTTTATCAAATGAAATAAGTCTCTGTCCATAAAGTCTGCTCCACAATCCGGTTTCACATACAACAGATGCGTGTGCAGCTTGACACTTCTCTAATACCCCTGCCTCGTGAACAGCCATCATCAGGTACTTGCTCAGAAGGGGCGGTGGCAATTACCTCAAACTGCATGAATCTATACAAGTGCAATAACATCCTTCGGGTTTTTAAAGGGCATCCATTTTTTAAAATTGTCATTTGAAACTCTTTGGAAAACATGCATAATAATCTTAATGATCCCATTGAGTAGTTTAAATTCAAATTGTGGAGCATTTGAAATACCATGGTAGAGCACTTTCCATAAATTACTTTCAAATTCAATACATCCCTATACGCGCAGTTGCATACACACACACACACACACACACACACTCACTCACTCACAAGTACCATACTGAAACAAATTTAAATTATAGTTTCTTTTTATCTTGTCCCACTTAAACTCGCTTGGTTGATAAATTAGTGCTGTAGTATCTTTGCCTGTACTTTTTAAAGCACATGCTTGTGTGATGAGCTAGGTTTTCCATTCCCATCAATGCTGATATAACTTGGTTTTCCATTCCCATCAATGCTGATATAACTTCGTTTCCCCATTGGCTTGGCTTCCTCATGTGTGAGCTCTTGTGTCTGTGTGTGCACATGGATGTGTGTTTTGTCGGTTGGTAATGCAAACCTCTTTGCTCACTTACCTTTTGCTTTTTTGAGCACATTTGCACAGATGCTGGGGCTGAGTCTAAAAGGGGACTTGTGCAAGACAGAGAACACCTCAATAATTTCCAACTTAACGCAGAATTAGATCCCTCAACTTTGAGACCTTGCCACTAACATTTTTGGAAACTATTTGCTTAAAAAGCATGCTAGGAAACGTTCTCATTAACCAGGGACTATAACCAGTATCAAAGGAACAACACAGCTGACTGACCACAAGTCAGATTCTCTTCTGAGTGTTCACTATTCTCCAGTTGCAGTCTATAGAGCCTCCATCCTCTAAGAGAAGGGAATGGGAGTGTCCTTGTGCAGTCACTTTAATGCCTTGGGCTACACCCATGAACTTAATAAACTTCAACTCTCTTTTGGTCATCTGTCAACTGTGAGTTTATTTCATGGATGCAAGTATTTATCCTTCCGAGAGTGGGAAGAAACTTTTTCTCTTCAATACTTGATACCATCCAGTAGTAACTGGGAGCCAAGTTATTATTTCCTCAAAATATTGAACAATATGCTGCTTTTCTAGTCCCAGATCACATGGTCAAATACAGCCCATCTTGGGGTTGCTTGATGCTGCTCTGGTTTCCAGTGGACCCAGGACAAGGATTGTACTTTACTTTGATCTCTCAGCAAGGCCTAGATCTCTCAAGCTTAAGGCGATAGCTTTTCCTTACTTTGTTATTTGTCTGACCCTTCTTGTATCCCGAGTGCTGTGCTAAAGCACAGCCAAGTCTGCTGCATTGTACATTCCAAAGCATTTGCTGTCTTGGGCTCATTCTTTGTCCCTCACGGCTGATGCCCTGTTCACTCTTTAGTTACAAAAACTTTCAGTGGAAAATACATGGGGTTAAATGCTCCTTCCCCTCAAAGTAGAGACAGTCTTCCCTAGCCTTCTTCTCCCCCAGACAGTCTTCTTGGAGTCTCCTCTATAAGAACTGAAACATCCTTGAGGAAGCTCCAGCAGCCCGATTCACAACCGTAACCTTCTTCATTCTATTATACTGTGAGCTTAATTAATAGTAATGCTTAATCTGCTACCTCTTAATTACATTGGCAAATTGGTGAGGTTTATTGATCCATGCATGAGGAGTTAATTCCATAAGACACTTTGACGGAAAGCACTTTATGGGTGAACACGTAGTTATGCCCACTCCTTTGACGAAATGGCGGACAGGCACTGTCCAGCCAGACTCAGGGCCAGTTTAGCTTCCTGCCGACTGTGCCAATTTCTCAACTATTTCATAGAACCTTGCAATAATTCCCCAACAATGTTTTCCTCAAAATATGGTAAGATCTAGCAAGCAAAAATATAGACTGATTTGAAAATGTAGCAGCAGCCCTTTAACCACCAGTGCCATTCCCAAGGTATGCTTAAGAAAGCCAAGTCAAGAAGATATTTGCTGAGCACCTGATACTTGATTATTCAGCTCCTATTGCCGGGGGGTGTGGAGTTGTGATTTCTACCCCATAACAGTACTGATAATGCATCAAGGTTCAGCTAATTGCTATGTGCTTCTTTCTGTTTCGTGGGCTAATAATTTTTCTTGTGCCTATGACCAACACACCTCATGGGGTGACTGAGAAAAGGGAGGCTTGGTCTGGCTCATGATTTTAGTCTACTGCTGCAAAGAATGCCTGATGAGGGTCGGGTCTCGCTGGTTGCAGGAATATAAGCTAATGAGGGTTCACATGGCAGCACCCCAGGAATAGAGAGACCCAGGGTAGACTGACCTCTGGGTTTAATGCTTAAAGGCCCAATGCAGGTAACTGACCGCTGTGAGTCAGGCCCTAACTTCTCTAAAGGCATCATAGCCACCTTCATAATCATGCAACAAACCCTAGGGTACATGGCTTGACACCGCTCACCCAACACACGAGGGCAGGTGAGAAGGCGGTACCCAAAAAGAGGGAGTGCTCACCAACCTCTTGATCTTTAGCAGCCAGAACTATGAGAAATGATGCTTTCTGCTACTGAAGCAACCAGTTACAATATTTTGGGATGGTTAGTTTTGCCGTTCCTATGATACTTGTGTTTGTCTTGTGATCGGTGTTAAAAGCAAACGAAATACCCCTCAGATAAGAGGTACGGCTTTGGATAATATCCTGGATACCAGAAATAAGGTTTGGGGTTTTATAAAGAAGAGATACATGCAAAAACAACATGAAAAACAAATGAACAAGCAAACAACAAATGAAACTTCTTTCCATGTGACTCTAGTCTGTGTGTGAAGGAAAGACAGCCTCTACCAATGTGGGAAATGAACAGTAGAGGATAAATAGGGGTGAAAGGTATACCCACAAACATAGGCAGCCACTCTGGAGGCACAGCTCAACTCCAGGCCAGTCTGGAGGATTCTTGAAGTACAGTTAGGTAACAGAAATAGAATTCTAAGCTGACATGGGAGCTTTGCTGACAAAGAAAAAACAAAAAATGGTCACATCTGATGGCAGGTGATGACTATTCACAGACAAGGGAGGGTGCCAAAATTTAGAGTCTGGGATCTCTGGTCTAATCACTTTCCAAAATGGGTTTTATTTCATGTCTTGATTCTGTTACTTGTTTTCTCTGCAGAGTAATGATGGAGAAAATAGCAGAAGCCATCTGACCCATCCTATTGGAAACTCCTATGAGAACCAGGCTTCCTTCCCACATACCTGTGTTTCCTCTGTTCTTCCCTTTGAGCCTGGAAATACTCACTGTCCTCTACTTGGTGGAAAACTAGTTGCATATGTTATGCCCGATAATGTAGTTTTTTAAGGTCATTTGGATAAATTGGAAAAATATAAATATTTACTTTAAAGAGGAATGTATCTTAGCAGATTCAGTTTCATTTCAAGTGACTGTCCCATTAGCCGTATTCTTCTGAATTATTTCAACCACTTCTAGCAGGGTTAAAGGACTCGGGACATGGAATAACTGTTAAGGAAGGTGTATACTATTTATATAAAAATAATTGGCCCAATGCAAAATGTCACAAAATATATACCTTTAATATATATCAGGCTGCTTTAGAGTAGTTGGTTCATTCATCCAACAGAGACGTTTCAGGCAGATTTTTCCATGTTAGGCATTGATACTTCCTGTATATAACTTGTTTGTAAGATGGTGAAAAGGGAACCTGCTCTGCAGGAATGATGACATCATCTGGGGCTGTCACTCCCTCCTCTGCAGGGAAGTGTGTTAAAGGGGTCCTGGAAATTAACTAGTCATGGACTTTCTTACCATTTATTTAAACCTTATTTGGGAGGGAAGTGGCCTGTCACATTCAGCACATAAGAGAACATCTGATCAGACGCCTGGCAACCCTGCTGTGTGGGACAAATCTGTGCACTTGACCTTGAGCACTACAGCTCATGTGATGGCTCCAGGGCTGGAAGCTAGACAGCTGGCTGTGCTCTCAAATCTCTCCTCTCAGCCTTCCATATTTACGTTCAGCAATGGCTGCTTGTAGGTTCCCGAGGCCAAGTTTTCCTCCTCCCTCACATTTCAGAGTCTCAAGTGCAAATGCACCAGAGGGGAAGTAAACAGTACATAAGCCAAACCCTGTGAAGAGACACTGGTATGAAGCAGAACACCTTCCAAACCTCCCTCTCAAAGAAACAGTAGGCTTAGCTGCTGCGATAAACACTGTAAAACAAGACAAAGCAAAACAACAAAAGCCAACAGAGACGAGTCCTAAGTGACCTCCCTGTCTTTACATATTCTACTAGGATTTAAATCATTAAGGAATATGCCAAGAAGCTACCGATTCTATACCAAGCGCGGGTCAGCCCTATGTAGCTAGTGGGAAAAAGACATTGTATTGTTTAAGAAAAGCCACATCTAGCTGGAAAACTTCCCAAGATTTTTAAAAATTTTATCTGATGTTAAAAATATATTTTGAGCTATTCTGACTGCCCCTCATAATTACTCCCAGATCCTTCCTACCTAACTTTATGTTATCATTCTTTTTCTCTCAAGGGAATAAAAGTAAAACCCCAGGAGAGACAACAAAATGCTGAAAGCCTTGTCCAAGAAAGATTTTGAAGGCTGTTTACTGCAGACCTTTGAAGGACAGAGATGGGAAGTGATGCAAGGGAGAGAGCAACCCAGAGCAGGGCAGAGAGAGGAGCGTCCGAGGCCAGGGTTCAAAAGTGGCTGCTGGAAACAAATCTCATGGAGGAGGTGAAGAGAGGAGGGAGAAGAATCCTGTAGTCATTTCTCCTGTGAGGAGAAGGAATAGGGCATGGATCTTAGACCTTTGTGTGCATACAAACTACAGGCCACCCTTGACCCTCAGCTTACAGAAGGTGCTATGTTTCTGTCCTCCCATATGGGGACTTGGGAAGTCTAGAATGTATTGGTTTAATGAGCATGGCCAGTGACTGAAAGCAGATGACCTTTGACCCTCATTGGCCTGCCACACCTCATATTCCCTGAGCTCTGAGACTATCCGGGTCTAGTAGTATTCCAGAGACTGGAAGGTAATGTGAGGTGGAGACAAACACCACACACACACACACACACACACACACCTTACTGGCGCTAGCTCTGCCCTTTCTTGGAATGTTCTTTTCCTCATGTGATCATGAGAGGTAGGGAGAAACCGTCATTCCATACGCTCAGAAACTGAAGCTAAAGAAACAGAGTAGATGCTGAACAGTGGCTGGTCAGGATGGTTGTGATTTGAACTTCCACAATTTTAAAATCACTTGCTAGTGTATGCCCCAACCCCAGGTGACTGAGAACCCTAGAACTTATTTCAGATTGAATTTTAAGATAGAATTTTATAGCTTAGTTCCCCCTTCCACCTCCAAGCCCACTTCTTTCTCTTTCTACTTGTAGAAAATTTAAAGCTATGGACTATTGGTTCTGGTGGCACAGAGCAGTTCAGAGGCTTCGGTAACGCAGACCCTGTGCTGTAGATGGTTAATTATTTTCCCTTTGCCCACTAGGAGCCATAAAACAAATACGAAAGGAAACAAGCAATAAACAGGCTCCTTTCCTATTCTATCTCCATCCTTTATCTTTAAAGTGGGAAGTCTACTGAAGCACAGCCAGCAATTCACTCAGCCTAATGAAGTGTATAAGAAATGGGATTAAATAATCTTAAACCTGATTGCAGTGGCCCGATCCTGACATTCGTCCAAACTCTGTCAAACACTGGCTGGTGAGTTCATGCTTCATTTAAAAATAAACAAACTGGGGCAGGAAGAAGGTTCTAGCAGAACATTTCAGAGGCACTGAACCTGGAAATACGAGACCCTACACTCTGGTCAGAGCTGAGGCAAATGCTGTCCTGGTTCACTGTCCTTCTGAAGTGGGCAGAACCCAGCTTTCCCCAGGGATCGCTGCCTCTGCAGACGCATATGGTCAGTCGTTTCAAGTCTCTCCCAAAGAGAGAGGTTCTCTGAAGGTACCACCAAGGCTCATGGTTTCTGTTTCTGCTTCTACCATGGCCCAGCATGTGAACGGACAAATCAAGGAGCTTTCCAAACAGCCATAAAATGGCAGTACTGAATTAAAGTACTTCCTTAATTTTTGTTTCCTCTAGGCCTTAAATATCCCGACTCTATTACAAGATAAGTTGGTATACTTTGGGCTATGAGTTAGGGGGAAATGTTATATTCAGTAATGACTCCCTGCTGCTCTGGTCAATGAACTCGGAGGTACGTACCTGAGCTTCTTTGACAGTAAAGTACTGTAGAATGTCCACTGGGAGACAGAGTTATGCCATTAGCACAGGGCAGTGTAACAGTCATAGAGTGAACATACTGCTGGCTGTGAATGGGTGGCCCTAATGGTAGCATATAAATGTAAGGCATGTTCCAAAGCACGTTCAATGCCCTTACACAGACTTAAGGCATGCCTCCTTACATAAGTGCCAATGCTACCCAGTTGCTCAGCTTTTCTCATGGCTTTTGCAGAAGAGCTTTTTCTCATGTTGTATTCTTCCAACCTAACCTGGTAACTTTTATCTTGTTGGCTTTTTAAGCTTTGTTCTGCCACTTTAGGTTTAATCATATTTTATAATCTAACTGTCTGTTAATATGTATACGTTCTATATTGTACAACAACACTGCACATTTCCAGAGATGTGGATTAGAACCTCATGGGCATGACAGAAGGAAGTTTGCCGACTGTGATCAGAACAAAGAATCCAATGCATTTCAAATATTTTTACTTATTAAACTGGGTAACATGTATGTGGACCTTTATATCATCTGTTATGCATTTGTTAAAAACATACATAATTACACACACATGTATCCACTGAGCTTTTTGTTTCCTGATTCCTACTTCAAAAGTTAAAAAGCATGTTTTAAAAATCTATCTATCTACTGTCTGTCTGTCTGTCTATCTATCTATCTATCTATCTATCTATCTATCTATCTACCTACCTACCTATCTATCTATCTATCTATCTGTCTATCTATATATCTATCTATATCTATCTATCTATCTATGTGAGATATGATATGATCCTGCATATTCCTAAAACCAAGGGAAGGAAGGTTGGTCATGGTAAGCCGTAGTCAACTAAACTAATCTCATTTTCCTTAGAGCTGGCTTTGTGTTCAGATGACCGCTTGTTTTTAGAAGATGGGCTGGGGAGATGGCTCCGGTGTTAGTGTTTGCTGCTTTGGCAGAGAACTTGGGCTTGATTCCCAGAACCCAGGCTCACAGATGTAAGTCCAGTTCCAGGGATTTGATGTCATGAGTTTAACCAAGTCTTTTAAAGGCTCCTAATACTGTCTAAACATCGCACTCATCAAATAACTTAGAATGTTCTATTATGTGGCGTTCAATTTACCACTCCGATTTTTCATCCAGCATTCAACTCAGTATTTCTTTTGGGATTAGTATAGCGCTTTCTCCCTGGGGCAGGTAAGTTAGGGTCTGAGAAAGCTGAAGGTAGAGATACTGCAGGCATCCAATGTTCTTGGAAGAGAGAAGAAACCCTGTTAGTGGCGTTTTCTCGCCTTTTATCAGGCAGCACTTCTGACTTTCATCTACATTGGTGGGGTTATTTGAGTTTTGGTTTTTTTTTTTTTGCCTTGAATATTTTACATTCACAGAAAAAGCATCTCTTCTGGGAAAAGTGCGATTTTTTTGAGGGATGGTCTCCTGCATCTCTATCTGGCACTGAATTTCTACCCTCCCTAGCTGGGATTACAGGTATGTGCTAGCACAACAGGTTTAAAATGTGCTGGTGTTGCACTCAGGGTTTTGTGCCTGTTAGCAAGGCCACATTGGAAACAGGTGAACTAAGACCTAATCATTTTTCTCAGAGCGAAGGGGCCTAGGCTCAGGGGAGACGGTCTGCAGTCATGCCAACACTTTTTTTTCCCCACAGTTTGCAAGGTTTGTTTTTCCCCTTCTGTGTAGATTTATTCGTACTGCATTCATTAATTCGCACCCACCTCCCAACTCTATGAGCTGGTCTTTTCTAGCCTTGGCTGGTCTTAAGCTCACTATTTTAGAGTATGCTACATGAATGTGTATTAAAAGATATTTTTTAAAAGAATTACTACCATTGAAAATATAATTTGATTTCCACATTTCTCTAAAATACCAAAAAAAAAAAAAAAAAAAAAAAAAAAAAAAAAAGAAACGACAAGGTATATATGCCTAAAATTGAGCTTGAATTAAATCTAACAAATGAACAAACAAACCCACAAAAACCTCAGACATTGCCTAGAAAGGGCAATAGGGAAAAAGCAGTCATTTAGGTCTTCCTTTCTTCTTCTCTCTCTTCATTTAAAGAAAGAGCAAAATAAAATATAAGATAAAACAAAGCCCATCACACTGGAGTTGTACTGGCCTCAGCTTCTTGCTACTAGAGATGCTAGTTAAAGGAACCTTGCTAGCCCAAGGCTCCTTTCAGGTAAACAGAAAAAAACAAAACCACTAAAAAAAATTATACCATTGGGAAGATGGCAGATAGCATTTGTCTATGACTAAACTGAACTCTGAACATAAAAACATTTCTTTGCATTGGGATTCCTTATGAACTTTGGAGATGCTGAGGGGAAGACCGACTCTCACAGCTTTTCACCTGCAGTCTATAATGCTAGAAGGCACAATTCAGCCAGTGGTTGTTATCAAATAAAGTATTGGGAGAACAGAAAGCTTCTGTGACTTTAAAATGGGTAGCCAGTGATTGGCAGTATTCCTGTGTTTGCAAAAAGATTAATGTTAGATTTCAGGGTGATAGCATGGTAAATAAATAAATAAAGTAAATAAAATAACAGATAAAGATCAGATCACAAGAGAGCTTGCTGGTCTTCACATTACCTCTTACTGTGACTATAACAAAGCCTCATTTGTAACCAGGTAAAATACTCCCAACCTTGCCTATCATGGTTCTAATAGGCATGATGTGCCATATTGGGGGTCAGGAATGGGGGAGATAACACCCAGGGTTCATGTAGTCAAACCTCATAGGAGAGTGTTTTTAAAACAACACTTGTTCTAGAACCATTTTTCTTATTATTGGGACAGCGCTAGTGAGGTGACAGTCAGACACCGGGAACGGATAGATGTGTTTAGGTGTGTAGGTGGTGTGTGCAGTAAGAGAGGGTGGGGGAAGGCAGAAAAAGAAGCATCATGCTGGCAAGAGCAGAGGTGGGTGATTAGGGAGAGAGATGTTCATGTGGATTTTTCAGACTCTGTCCCAACTCTTTGGTTCCTTTTCCAACACCCACGCAGGGCCCTGGTTCGAACTGCTTTTAAAACATTCCATTAGGACAAATGCTAGTACATAAAAGGACAGCTTTCCTGCAGAGGTACAAGAAAACTACATCTTAATGGAGTTGAAAATTTAGACTGCTTTAACTTCACTATTTAGTGTCATAAGAGAGCAAAAGGCTGCTAATGTGTTGGTTTTAATGTGCCAGGTTCTGGTACTTTCAAGTTAGTCTCCCAGGAGACTGGCTTGCTACTTTCAGAGGTCTGATAGTCAATAGAATCTCTATTCTAATAAAATGTGTGCCCCTCTTTTCCAGACACTCTGCCCCAAAGCCCTGATCCAGTGGAGGATCCTGGATCACTATTTCATCATAAACAGACTTTGCCTGAGGATGTCTGATGTGTATCTCCCAAGGCCTAGACTACTTTACAATGCCAAGAAGAGACCAACTATTACATTGTTACAGTAATGCTCAGGAGTAAGCTTGTCTGAACCAGAAAAGTTTCAGTCAAGCAGGATGCCTTGTTGATGCCCTTTATACCAAAAAACACAGATGACTGTAAGCAAAGCTCTGATCTCCATGTAACCTGTTTTCCTATCAAGTCAATTACTTTCAACATTTTTATAGCAACAGCAGCCAAGACATGCCCACTGTGGGCTACAGCTTCTCCATCTTATTACAATAAGGTCACTTAACAGATTAATCCCTTAGACAGCCAACAGTTCCATGATACAAAAATAACACATTTGCTCATTCCTTATCCATAACATTAGGAAATTTAAACTTTATAAACAACAACACCCTGGTCCTTGGAGCCAAATGATGTAGCCAACATTATGAGCAAAGAAATAGTACCAAGATAGATAAAATTCTGCCTAAATCATTTCCTATTAAAGTTTAGTGCTCTTAATTTTAATCTTTTTATTTATTCAAAACTATAAGAATAATCTAACCAAATCATTTACAAGATCTATTATTCATTTTACTACTAATAATACAAGCATCAGTTAAAATAACTAGGGCACAATGTACTCAGTACATTGACCCAAATGAATTTAAATAAATCTTCCTACAGGGAATAGAATATAGTTTCATATATGAGCTCATTGTTTCTGATGATCTTTGTCAACTAGAAACAGTTTTCTAAAGAAAAATTTTATGGTGCTAGGTGTGGTGTTATATCCCAGGATCTATGCAACTAAGGCAGGAGGATCACGTGTTCTAGGTCAAAACTAACAACAGTAGGCAATGCTTTAGGCTTTACTGATGCTGATAATTTGAGTTGATTATTGTGATGGTTTAAATGTGCTTGGCCCAAGAGATGGTACTATTTAGGAAGTATGGCCTTATTGGAGGAAGTGTGTCAGTAGGAGGGTGGGCTTTGAGACCCTCCTCTTAGTCATGTGTGAGACAGTCTTCTCCTGTTGGCCTTCAAAACAAGATGGAGAACTATCAGCTCCTTTTTCCAGTGCCATGCCTTCCTGGATGTTGCCATGCTTCCTGCCATGATAATTACCTTTGAAAGTGTAAGCCAGCCCCAATTAAATGTTGTCCTTTATAAGAGTGGCCTTGGTTATGGTGTGTTTTAACAGCAACAGAAACTCTAAGCAAGACAATAAACTATATTTTTGAAATTGTGTTAATTTTAAATTTAATTGTACATTTCATTAAATTTAATTTTAAAGATATAAAAATTTCACTCAGTTTTCTCTAAGTACATTATCATGGTAAAGAATGGAAAATATATTTTTGCTTTAAAAGTTAGTTCATAAGCATACTGCAATATATAAATACTAAAATGAGAGGCTCAAAGGGAAGATTACCACTGAAGCAGGCTGTACAGATATTCACAACACGTACTAGACAGAAAACAGGTAAGTACATGTGAAGAGAGCTATACCACATCACTGAATCAAATCTGTTCAGTTGTAGATATAGGTATGCAAAGAGTAAGACCTCGAGGGACGGTCGAAAAAAACCTCATATGATAATCCAGAAATTCAGGCTTCGTTCTGCAGGTCTCATCCTGGATCAAGAGTCAAGCATGAGTGCCTACAGAGAAATAATGAAGCCACTGCCTTCAATATTCTTAGTTCATCTTACTCAGTCAATTAAGTAACAACAGCAAAACACAAAAATAGAAAGAAGTGATTCTCACTGACTAGCAGCCAGGGACCCAATTGTCTTGTCTTTGTTCACAATGTCTTTGGGACGCCTGTATCCAGCAGTGTGATAAGAGGTTGATCCCTTGGATGGCATCTCCTGTCCTAGGACATTAGCTCCGGGAGGGACTAGCAACCCTAGTGCTGCCTGTCTTACATGCTTCCTCCTTCCCTGGTCTCTCTGTTCTTTCAGCATGAAGTTTATTAGAACTGTGAAAGTTTAAAAGGAATTGGAAGTGCTGATGCCTCAATCAAGGTCATGAGCTTTGAAATTAATTCTGAACAGAGAGGGCCTTTAGGTAAAGTGGAATTGAATGCTGAGAAGTCTTAAGCCTTTCTGGGTAGCTATGGAAAGAGGTTATTACATCAAGGACCACAATTACAGGGTCTTATGACGGGGAGAAATCACAGAAAGGATAGTAAGGCTCTCCAGTGTTTGAAGTCACTCAGCTCTTTCACGTGTATGATTAAACATCTCCCAGATAGACTGCCTGGTGTTAAGTGCAGTGTGCTATGACATGCAACCAGAGCAGAGGGAAGCAGCATCCTGAATGATCTCAGAGGTCTTACAGCAGAGTCTGCATTCTGAGCTGCTTAAAACCACTGAAACCATGAAACTGAAGCTTTGTTGTGCACCCAGAAAAGCAAACCTTAAAGAAAAATCGAAGATAGGTATATCCCAGAAGCAAAACAGCTTCCTCAAGCCAAGCGAGTTTGAGTCTCGCTGCACAAATGTGGAGTGGTAGACAGATTCCCCAATGGAACGTCTGCTGAATAGTGTTTCCTCAAAGATGGCCTCATTTCATCTTCAGAGGGCTTATGGGAAAATACTACAGTCATGTCCAGTATATAGATGAGAAAGAAAAGCCAAAACTTAGAAATAGCAAGTAACTTGCCCAAGACAGAAAGCATTGACTGAATTTAATTCAAACTCATGTTCTCTGCATGCTGTTACAGTTTCTCAGTGTTGTATGTAAGACCTTTGCTTACAAGGCATAAAAATAAAGAGCTTCGGATGCCTTTCTCAGAAGCATTGTTACAATAGTGCTGCTCACTGGCACAGTAAGAGGGACCAAACAGGAGCTATAAAAAAGTAACTGCTCCTTGCTACAGGAGAGCTAGATGGCTGGACAATGCTTTGCTGACTTCGCTGCCAAAACTTGCTGCAATAAATGATTGCACAAGGCTGTCCTGAGCCGCTAGAAAGTGCAGCCCACTTAAAGGAGGTCAGAATTATAAAAGGCCTTCCTCTTTTCAACAATGATTTCACAGGGTGGTACTCGAAGAGCCGAATGACATAAGAGGTGAGACTTTGTTGACTAGACATTCTCTTATGGTAGATGCCGCCGCTTCTAGACAGACGGGATCTGTGTGTTCATCTTTACATCTGAACAACTAACTACAAGTAGGGCCCACGTCACAGGACAAGGAGGACATGTGACTCATGCAGCACTGGCTCTGACCAGAGCCTAACCAAAAGTCACCCTCCTGTGCCTCTAATCTCACTTCTAAAGACCAAGGTTAGGCAAGTGTCCCAAAAATAGTTCCTTTCTCTCCCGTCTGTTTGAGCGGATGGGGATTATATTGCTGCTACATGCATGGAAGTTGTTTTTGGAAAGGAAAACCAATTAAGATGGAACCCAGGAGATGCAACGCAATTATGACATGGACGTGGAGAACTGTGCTTTGTACTACCCATCTCTGTTTCAATGAACTTGACTTTTCAGAATTTTGTTACTAGCTGTGCAGGCTTAGTTTTATGCTAACTCGACACAAGCTAGAGTCATTGGACAGGAGGGAACTTCACTGAAGAAAATGCCATCATAGATGTGGCTGTAGGCAAGTCTGTAAGGCATTTTCCTCATTCAGTGATCAGTGAGGAAGAGCTCGGCACACTGTGGGTGGTGCCTTCCCTAGGCTGATGGGTTTCATAATAAATCAGGCTGAGCGAGCACTGGAGAGCTAGTCAGTAAACGGCATCCGCCCAAACCTCCCCATCCTTTCCATCGGTGATGCTCTGCTACCTGGAAGAGCAAGTGGAAACAAACTTTCCTCAAAAAGCTGCCTTACTCAGTTCCCGGTGTTTCATCACAGTAGCAGTAATGCTAAGACCCCAGCCAAGGCAGAAAGCCCAGTAAGATTAAACTCTGGAGATCTACACATTTCTCAGTCCCAGGACCTTACTCTCAAGGCTTCTTCACTGTTGAAATGCCTTGGCGGAGGGTACAACTGTGACACATTTTCAGGTTTTTCCAAATGAACTACTTTCTCCATTAATATGTTTAACCGATAGCTCAAAACCAGAATGACAGTAAAGAAATTTACTTTAGACATAAAGTTTTCTTATTCAGCAATGTGGTCTATCAGAAGGTATCTTAATAGATTATGGAGCTGTGTAAAATGCTAAGGAAATGTTATTAATTTTACTATTCAAAAAATAGCTTTGTTCTTTAAGGCAGAAAACCATTTTTAGCCCATTCAAAGTTAGGATGCAATTCTCATTAATGACCTGTGATAGTTTCTCTACATTATAGACAACCAGGGGCATTAGGGTAGTAAAAATGATTCTGCAGAGATAATTAGTTCAGAAGCTTAAAAGGCTAGTGGATAGTTCAGCCACTTGCTAAGTCTTTCCTAAAACACCATGACTTCAAATGCAGAATACAACCATACGACTGTATGATAGCAGAGGCTCTCCATAGATATGACAGAGAACACACTTCTATATACATGCATGGAAAACACAGCTCAGACAACCTTTCTGGCTGACCTTTCCCCTTCCCAACACAATTTGCTGATCTCATGAAAACAGTAATTATACATAAAAATACAGTATGTCAATTTACATGTGTACACATGTTTTGAACTTCAAAAAAAAAAAAAAAACGATGGCGATATTTATATGGAGTGACTGGTCTTTGATCAAAGAAGACAGCAGATGATGACCCAATGTGGTAACTTACGATGTAGCAGGGCTCACAGTATGCCTTCTTCTCCACGGCATAGAAAGGCTGTCCTCGGAGCTTGACGTCACAGACCATGCAGGTGAAGCAATCCACATGGAAGACCTGATCCATGGCGGTGCAGCCTGTTCCTTCTCCAACTACGTTTTCCCCACAGCGGGCACAGCGGCCTGGAAGATAAGGTTGCTCGTTACAGAGGACTTCTTAGATCTGCCCAATGGAGTCAAAATGAGGGAGACAGCTGGTTCATCCTGCAGTAGCAAGAGACACAGTACTAATGCCATTGCTGTATTATGGCGCAAGCCCACCTAGGTCTCCTCTGTGCACAGCAGGAATCGACCTAACTCAACTGAGCAGACAGCTAAGGCTCCTGAGAAGGCAGTGGAGGAAAACTCATAGGCTTGATTCTGGGATCCAGGCATGGCCTCTAATCACATACAGGCAGGAGCAGGATTCAAGATGTTGGATTGAGAAGCACAGTCTACTGAACAGAACAATTCAGACAAGCCTCTGTTCCTGGGAGAGTCAGTCCATTATTTAGTGCGTGTGAATCTTGTCTAAACTGAGACTTCATCGCCCTTCTAAGTCCCGGAGATCAGTCATCTTAGAAGGCCCTCACTGATGAGCAGATAAGCTGTTTCCAGAGCACTGAAGCTGCTAGACCGCTTTGTTGCCAATGGAGCCACTGCTGCAGCCCCACCCTGACTGTTCCCCATGGTTCTGGTTCTAACCCCTCCCATGAAGCCAAGTCTCATTTCACACACTTGACATCATGTAAGATACCAGAGTCCAGTCAGCGTTGACGCTGAGTCTGTACATATCTACATCACTTCATGGCTCCATGTACTGTATGCTTGAAGGTTCCTTAAACAGTAACAGATTATAATTTAGCAAAAAATGTTAGAGCTAGGTATAGCTCAGTGATAGAACAGTTGCTTAATATATACTAGGATCACAAATTCAAACTACAGGACCAGAAGAAAGGAAAGTAAATAAAGGGACAAGGGGTGGGTATTACTCTGAGTGGCAGCCTCTCTAACCCAATACCCTGGGATCACAAGGGCTACAGCCACCTTGACTTCTTATAGTTCATGTCTACTAGGCAGAAACAAGACCTTGATACGTAACCATAGGCAACTAGGAACACCACCAAGGACCTGCAGGCTTTTGCATATATAAATATCATAGACCTAGCTTCATGAATCACCAACTTTGAGGGTGTTGTATTAACCCGTTTCTAATTCATGGTGCCCTTACGTGGTCATACTACTATCATTCCCATTCTACAGAGGAAGAATGGAGGCTGCAGAAAATATTTAACTAACTTCATGCCCAAACAGTCTTGCTTGAAGTGTCTGCTCCAACCCCATGGCTGCATCGCCTGTTCTGAGCTCCGATGAACACCAGTGCAGATCTGGCATTATGGAGCATTATGCACTGACTTCTCATAGCAGAAGGCTTTCAGCACCTGTCACATTGGACTGACAGCTGCTTCACATTCAAAACTGGGAGGGGTAAATATTTCAGTAAGTGAGAGAAGAGGTAAATATATTTCTCTCTGGTTGCATGCGGTCCTGAAAAGATTCCTTTGTAGTCTGTTGCAGGATTGGAGCATATCTTAAAAAACAATGAAATAATTGAAGTATCATCAGTGAACACTGAGTGAAAAAAAGTTTGTCTTAAAAAATGAACTGTGCCTGCTACAGCTGTCTTAAGGTGACATTTCAGTCTCTTTTGTGGGTGGATGTTAAGGTAATACATGATTGGACAGTGGAGAGGTAGGCGGGTGGGGGGAAAGGCTAGGAAAACTGAAGAGGCAGGATTGGGAGGAGGGAGATTCCAGGAGGATGGAAGATGAAGGCAGGCGTGTATGCTTCTAAATCTTAGGCTGAAGCCTCAACTTTTCAATAGATTCTTGCTCCACGTTTGCTTGCCACCTGTTGCAGTAAATATTAAAAAGAGATTATGTTGCTATGGCCCCCGTGGTCTCACTCTGAGGGAGCCACTCCAGTGTGGAGCTGAGTCCAAGGACTCTGTCACAGGGTTCCCTTCCCAGGTGGTTCACTCTGCCTACCCTGTTGCTGGTGTCCCAGGTGGATACGACCACCATGGCATGTTCCTTTCCTCCACTGCCTGGCACAAACATGACTCCAAAGCCTGGTAGTTTATCAATAAGGTTTATATGTTAAATTCTCAATCCACACACCCTCTACATAATAAATTTACAACCAATGGACAAAGATCTAAACTTAACAAGATTATGATATCTGTAATATAGTTTATAGTTGCGTTTAATGATCTTCTACCCAAGAGTTATTTTACATTTATTTTTATTATTAGAGATATAATTAGAAATGCTTCTCTAAATTCATATACTTTGCTGGTAGATAAGAAAACTAATTCTTTCACTTGTCACTCTTTTTGTAATTATGCTGAAAACAATACTACTTCTTCAAACTTAACCACCTTACTATAAAACCAAGTATGCTCTGTTTGAAAACTGATGCCGTACCACTGAGGATTTCATGCCAACAAATGACATTTCACTATAGAAAACACACCGAGAGTAGTGGAAAATAGATCAAACCGTGTGAACATGATTACAAATCCACAGGATTCACATGGGAAGTATAATTTTATATCATAAATTCAACATAAGTCAACACACTTGTTTTCCTATATTAATTTTCCCCTTTGTATAAGTCAAAAAGAACCACTTAATAGGATGCCAAGAAACACAAGGGATCTAAGAAAACTACTTTGGCAAAAGAAGATCATGAGAGGGGTGCAGCGGTGGGCTAGGCAACTGTTTTGGTGTTGATTATGCATGCTCAAAGTGCAGTACATTGAATAAAGACCCCGAGCCTAGAAGGGTTCTGGAGAGCTAGACAGCTATCCCACGTATGGAGCATTGTTAATCACTACCTTACACTCAAAGTCTGTTCTGAAATGAAGAATGTTAGTTTTCCATCTCTTTAGCAGCTGCTCCAAGAGGCTGTTCTCAATATGCTTTTGTGTGACAAGGAGAAGTGGACTTGTCACCGCCAGCACTTCTTACTGTGATTAAGGAACTTCCTGTGCCCAATAATCCATTGAAGGGAAAAGTGATAGAGAAATATGCAAGGGAAATCACACTCCTAAAACAGCTCTGAAAGAGTTTCCCAAGGAGACAGGCAATTGAGTTTGACCTTAAAGAATGGAATTTTGACAGGTATAGGTGGGAGGCAGAAAAATGCTGCTTTTTTCCCCTAAAGGGAGGATGAACATCTGTGGTTTACTGGATGCAAACCATGGTAGAGTCTAGTGAGGGTTCAACAAGCAGTGCGTGCTCACCACGAAAGCAGATGGCCTGCATTCCCAGAAACAGTTCTCTCTTATGTCTGGAGAATAGTCTTCTAGAGGTAGTTGGGCTAATGTGCTGGACCTGGACCTGCCCAGTTCTGTTACCCCCTGTATTTTTCCAGTTCTTGGGATAAATTAGGGACACTCTGGCACCTTACAATTCACAAGCATAGAAAAGAAAAAAAAAACAGCAAAGAACAAATGTTAAAAATAGGTCTACAAACCAGCAACAGAATAAGAGGTGCCCAAATGTTCCCCTTTTACATGAACAGAAATGCATAAACTATTCCTTGGGGAGTGCATTCAGAATGCATAGCAAGCAACTCAAGCAGAGGGTATCTTTGCTCCTAGAGGGACTCAGACAACACATTAGTAAAAAAATACCACAACTTTAACACCTGTCCTTTAGACAGAATTCTCAGTGCTTAAGTAGGAAAGGCCAGAGGCAGAGGAATAGAAAGCCGACATACATACCAAAAGATTCCCTATGTTCCCTACTGTCTGTGGCCAGCATCGGATCCTGTGCACCACTCTTCTCTTTCTCATGTACAGCAATCTCCTTAATGTTGATGAAACCAACCATATATGTCAGGTTTCCTTACCTTGTGATACTTTAAGGGCTTCCCCAGTGTTCTCAAGCCTGCGGTTGTCTTACTACTACGATAAATGCAAATGCCTATGGATGTCTTAATAACTGGGCCAAGCCTGAATAGCCAGACTCAGTTCCAAATGGATAACAGGCAAGATTTAAGCAAAGACTGGACATCTAGGAAAACCAATAGACTGAACAAGTACATGATATGAGCTTCCAGAGTTACTTCCATGCTTGCTGTTTAAATTTAGTTTATAACTTGCAAAAGGAATTTAAAAATATTTTCCTAGTAGTAACTGCATGCAAAGAGCATGTCCACGCAAGTCTCTAAGGACTTCGGTCAGTACCTCATACACTGCCAACCTTCCCTTTCTGATCCTTCTTTTCTCTTGGTAGCCCTCTGCTATTTTCCTGGCTAGTTGTATGTCAGTTTGACACATGGTATAGTCATCGGAGAGGAGGGATTCTTAACTGAGAAAATTCTTTCACCAGGTTATGCTATAGGCAAACCCATGGAACATTTCCTTAATTAATGATTAATGTAGGAGGTTACCGCCCACTGTGGGTAGTGCCATCCCTGGGTTGGTGGTCCTGAGTTTTATAAAGAAGCAGGCTGAACAAATCATGGAGAACCAGCCAGAGAGCAGCTCTCCTCCATGGCCTCTGCATCACCAGCTCCAGACTCCAGGTTCCTGCCTGTGCTTGAGTTCTTACCCTGACTTTCTTCAACAATGAACTGTAATAGGGATGTGTATACACATATCATATATATGTGCATATGCATATGTATGCAGACATAAAGTCTAAGATTCATGCCCTCAAGAAAGGCTCATGTATAATCCCCATGTCCAAGTCTAGCTCTACTGTGCTGCCTAGGGCCTGTTTCCCTGAGTGCTGCAGCCGTGAGGGACAGGGACATATCTCCAGCTTTCATGACTTTGGGACCAGCTTTCCTGTGTGCTCTAGGTGTCAAGGGGCAAGAAGGGATCATCTCCCTCTTGTTCATGTCACTGCACCGAAGACAAATGGCAGAGCCCATGTTCATGCCCTTGGAGCAGCTTTCCTGCACCCCCAGTGCCCCAGGACCAACTCTCCCAGGTCCTCCATGTAAGGGGTGGCGCCAGTTCTGCACATCCCTCAGTCATCAACATGTTCCTGGAGTGGCAGCCCAGACCAGGGATGTGTGCCTCGCCTTTGGTCGTAACAGGCCCTTGCTGCTGAAGGGCTATGGACCCAGACATGCCCCCTGATGACCTCACAGGCCACAACCTCACACCACGGTGCCAGGTCACATGACCAGCTACTCACGTCGGGCTGTTTCTTACTACCCTTGAGTCTCCAGGTCTGCCTCGGGTCATTGCCCCCACATCTTTCTGTTTCTCTCTCTTCCATTTTTCCACCACTTACTTCCTCCTGTTAGTGGTGCCTGGCATCTCTAAGGATTGTATCTGGAGTGGTCTCAGAAGTGCCATGTTATACTCATGCATCACGGCACTAGGCAGAGTAGTCTACAGAATGAACTGCCCTCTGAGACCTGTGCAGAGTCTAACTTGTGGTTATCTCTCCGTCCAGACCCCATGGCATTGGTCTGTTAGTCATCTCTTGAGGGCTGTCTGTCCTGGCCTCACTCTTTCCTGGGGGCCTCAGTCTCAGGCAGAATTCTAGTCTCTGGCTTGCTCTCAGTCCTGGGAGCTGCTGGTGTCTGCAAGCCGCCAGACTGGTGGTGGTTATTCTGGGCCCACTCTTTTTCAGGGACTTTTAGGCTACTAATCATTCAGATGTTTATAGGTCAGAGTACTGAGCAGAGATGGCCTTCCTCCTCTCTGCCACCTACTGATGTACATGTGACACAGCAGCCATACCCAGGAGGCTTCATTGTTTTCTCAATAACGGTCATTCTGACAGGGGTAAAATGGAATCTCAAGGAAGTTGTAATTTGAATTACTATGATGACTAGTGAGGGTGAGCATTTTCCTACTGTATTGGGGAGTTGTGTTTTTTGAACTGTCTGTTCCTCTCATTAGCCTATTTATTGTGTCATTTCCTTTCTTAATATTTGGTTTCTTTGAGTTGATCATTTCAGGACAAGCCTGGCCCTGAGGTGACTTGTGGGACATGTCTCTGAAGGTATTTTATGTTGGCACCATTATAGCATTACCTACCCAGGACATCAGCAAGGGCTCCTTGCATCGTCAGAAACTTTCTTACACACAGATACATCAAGACCTTCAATAATTGTATAAGGGAAAACACCAAGAGTCACCCAACAATGAAAAAGCTGAAATGCCAGAAATTTCAGTGACTTATCGAATGAGCTAAGTGTTCAATGTGGGATATAAGACTATCTGAACTCATTTCTAGCAATCAACTAAGGCAAAAGAATATTCTGCAAATGAGGTAGTTGCCAGGTACGTGATCTACGATAAACACACTGACAAGAACAAGATGACTAGGATCACTCTTTACAAATGAAAAATCAAGACTCGGTTAATTAAGGGGAATTAGGTTTTCTCAAATCTCCTTTTTACCCTCTGTTTCACAAGAAGAAACATGTACTTAAGGTCCTCCAGATCTCTCTCTCTCTCTCTCTCTCTCTCTCTCTCTCTCTCTCTCTCTCTCTCTCTCCCCACACACACACACACACACACACACACACACACACACACACACACACACACACACGAGTCAAATCAGCTTACTGATTCATCTCCTTCAAAGCTGTTTTCCATATTACCCCTTTTAATCTTAGACTTTTGTGTTTTATGTATTGAATGTGTTTGATCTAAAACTCAGGTGTAGCCAGTGTGATCATATTAAAAGTTAGGGCCTTGAAGAGATTATAAAGTCACAGGGCATCTCCCTCCAGGACTTAAGAAGGCCCCTATAAAGGGACTCCCAGCAGAACACCACTGTGTAACAACATACTAACAAGTTACTCTCCTTGAAGCACACAGGAGCCTTCATGAGTCAGCAGAGCCCTGCCAGGCTCTTCATATTGAAAACCCCATCCTCTAGACCTTATAAGGAAATCTCTGCTCTCTACAAATTATATAGTCTCAGCTATATAGCAGCATAAGACACACTATAACAAGGTGTGGCTACTGAAAGAGTTCTGCCTTCCCTGTTACCAGAGGGAAATCTCAAACTTCTAAAGAGATGGAAATGCATGTTTTCATTATAATCTTCTTGATTTCTGTTTTACCTGAAACTTTAAATAAGACAAACTTCCCTGTTATCCAATGAGTTGGTGCAGGAATAACCTTGTGAATGAGTCGAGAAATAGGTAGCAAAACTGAACTTTGAGCTGTGAGACAGGGATCTATGAATCATCTAATGACTCTTACATACATGGCTTGGACCAGTGGCAGGTGACAGTTTCAGTTGGCTCTACCTCCACAGGAAGCCAATTAGTCCTTTTGTCTATTAGAGCCCAAGTTCCCAGAATGCACTATTGAGGAGATTCAGAAAAGCCCAGGAAGTGAAGAGCATTGATTATGCCATTCAACTTTATTATTTATAATATAAAACAGAGGGAAAGAGATAGGCTGTGCCTTGAGTAAGATCCCATAGAAAGCCAACAGCATAGCCAGGCTCTGAACTGAGACCCTTGGGAACACAAAAGGATGTTCTTTCAGGCTGTGCACACAATCTCCCAAATGTGCTGTCATGTGTTAGTGCCTGTCCACTATCAGGGAAAACTTCCCAAGCATATGGATTTTCTCCCTCTCTTTGATGAACATATTTCTTTGGAAATAAATGCCTGAGACACTGCTTAGTCCACGAGGATGGCTTCAGAACAGGCGGAACTCTAAGTCACCCAATCCAGTACAATCGTTTCCTTTTATTCTGAACAGTTTGAAACCTTGCAGACTTATCTCTTGTTTTATGAAAAGATGATAGCAAGACGGGTGGCAAGTCAGAGTGAAGAGCACAAGTCTCTGGGTCCTGTTTGGTCACTTCCGGCACTTCCGGTCACTAACTACAACACCGTTAGATACAATACTCGGTGGAAGGCTGTCCACTCTGCAACTTCTTTTTTAAATGAACATAGAGGGATTCATTGTAACTTTCTGGACAGAAGAACTGGGTTTTGGCCTAGATATACCATACATATGACCTGTGACCTCTGGCAAGCGACTTCACTTACTGGAGCCCTATATAATACAGGAATATGAGCCTTACTTTGAGATTCCAGAGGGTGGTATGGAATGGGGTCTCTCCTCTCTCTCTCTCTCTGAATTTCTATGTGATATACAAATGGACATCTATATATAATATATCTATATCTATATCTATATATATTATAAAATATGAATTCCGCTAAGATATATATGGGGATGGGACATATACACTAAACAGTAGAATGTACATATGTCTCCACGCTGTAGAAAATACTAGACAGAAACCATGGAATAAAATGCAGGTATGATGCAGGAAGATTAATTTCGAGGAGGTGAGCACCTTTAAAACACTACCAATGCCACTTGCACTCTCGGTGGAGTGGGGAGATGAGTCCCAGCAAGAGCTTACATAAAAGATCACGTCGGAACTCAGAGACCCACGGGGATGGAGTCTCAGCACCTCCCCTTTCTCCTCATGCAGCTCTGTGCTGGGCTGCCATCTGCATCCCATTCCATCTCCAGCACTTGCTTAGCAACACTGCGCTCTCCAAGTGCTGAAGTGACGTCTAGGGAACAGTTATTAATATCTGTATGTATGCACACAGTATGTGAAAATATGCAGGATTCAAGGCGATTAGTGTATTACTTGGAGGTAATACTCCCCACCGGGGCTGAGATCCTGGAAAAAGCTCCCCCTGCTGTGACTTCCTGCCATCACCACTATTATTCAATGGTGTCAATTTTAAGGAAACACACTTTCAAATTTCTTTGTTAACATCTGAATGAAACATGAGAAGGTTTCTACTTCCCTCTTCCCCTCTTTCATTCAGAGAAAAGTCCCTTCACAACCTTACTTCATGTGTGAAAGGAAATGGTTGTCCTTTGCCACCTTCAGACTGACAGAATTGCTTGGTTTTAAGTATTAAAGCTTAAAACTCTATTCTAATGAACTCCGGCGCCACTCATATCTTCTGAGCTGCAGACAAATGCTTTGTATAAGAAAATAGGAAGAAACTGTCAGAGTTGATCAGCCTGAAAGAGTGTCAGAGCCAGCTGCAGAAGAAAGCATAGAATTTTATAGGAGGGACATGGCTGTGCCGGAAGGAACACTTGAGACCCAGGGAAAAGGAACATTTTCTAGGAGTCACAGATGGAGGCTGGTCACATGCTCTCTACCATGCTTTCTGTTGCTGTGGTTAACAATGTGACTAAGAAGCACTGGGGAGGAGAGGGCTTATCTCTCCTTAGAGTTTACAGTGTATCATCAAAGGAAGCCAAGGCAAAACCTTAATACAGGAGCTTAAAGCAGACGCTGGCTTCTGGCTCCTCAGGAACCTTCCTGAAATAACTTCTGTCATCTTAACAAACTTAGACACGCATTTCAGAGAAGAGGAAATCTCAGTGGAGGGACGGTTTCCATCAGATTTGCCTGCGGGCACATCTATAGGGCCTTTTCTTGATTGATGATTGATGCTAGAGGACCCAGCCCACCACGGGAGGTGTCATCCTTGGTCAGGTGGGCCTAGGCTGTATAAAAAAAGGAACCGAGCAAGCCAATAAGCAGCATTCCTCCATGTTTCTGCTTTAAGCTCCTGTCGTGGCAAACCAGTAAGAAGCATTCGTCTACGGTTTTGCTTTAGTTCCTGCCTGAACTTTGTGTGCTGTGATTGAGAGAGTGCCCTGCAATGCTGTGCCAGCTGCCTTTCTTATACAGCCCAGGGGCACTTGTCACACAGATGGCACATCCTGCAGTGAGCCAGGCCCTCTAACTTGCTCTTCCCCAAATGAATCAGGGATTCTTCCTAAGGACTCCTTCAGACTTGAGGTTTTCATTCCAAGATACCTTTTGTAACGTAAGTACAAAAACTGAATCAAGGCTGACTCAAGGTGTGGAGAAAATCACTTAGTGGACATTTCTGCATAGCCTTTCAAAACATTATAAAAATTGTGAACTAAATTTTTTGCAAAAAATAAGAAACCTCAGAAGTGGCATTTTCTATTGACGTCAGTGGAGTATTTCTGAGCAATCTCTCTTATACTAAAGTTGTTCCCATATTTAGGTAAACACAGCTATCACATTCAGTAAGCACAGTTAATTTTATAAGATGACTAATAGCTAGAGAGACAAGTCAAAGGTCTTCCCTTATGGAGCTTATATGAAGGACAGAACCCAGGTGAGCCCATAAAACTTAACGGAAACTAGTAATATTTTCTTGTATCGCTATGTGATACTATTTGAAGTCCATCTTAGGCAAGAGATACACAGTGCAAAGTCGAAGGTCTTTAGTGACTGTTTGGACCATCAACACAGCTTGGCACCACCAACATTCTACTGAGTTCAAAGTGGAGATCGTTACAACAAATACAGCTTGCTTTATTTCTGAAACAAACTGTGCGCATATTTGCGGCCACCCCACTAATTAACCTGGAGATTGCTCCTTTCATGTCCTCTGTGTTTTTCTCCCCCTAGTTACAACATGTTGGGGTTATTTTTTGCCATCTGGGATAATATTCAAACTGTTCTCATATAGGCAGTAGAGACAGAGAGAGGATGGTACAGATGATTAAGAGACTGGAGTCTGACTTTGTAGAAAGGTTAAAAGAGCTATCTATGTAACACACCAAGGCTGGAGGATGACTAAGGGGTGCCGTGATGATGGGCTATAAATATTCACAAGGTGTAAACACTAAGGGATAATTTAGCTTTCGGCAGGTGGTACAACTAGGAGGGATGGTGTCTCAGAGAAGAGAAGATGTCTATTAAAGAAAAACTTAGGCGCTTCAGAGGTTTCCCATGGGACATGCTAGAGTGAAACATTAAGCCACGCTGAGAACAAGGCAGTGGGAACCGGTGACAGAAAGACTGCCATTTGCCAACCATGGACCAAACTCTTGCTTTTGTAAATTAGTATATGATTGAGGAAGACTGAGAAGTTTTCCAGTCTTGCTCTATGGATGAATCCCAGGGACTGGGTGGTTCTGCCATTCATTACAGCAATAAGGAGAGAAGGCACAAAGGACAGTGGTGAGCCCCTTCATCTGTCTTGTCTAAACCATCACTATCCTTAGGACAGCTTCTGAGGAACTTCCCAAATCCAAAGGATTATGGAAGAGATTTGTTGAGTTAAAATGTTTAGACAATGTATTAAGATTTTTTTTAAATTCACGCTTATTCAAAAGATTCTAGGCCATTTAGAATAGGTCTGAATTTATACTTGCATAAAATATTTATTGACCTACTTAAGTGTTGGCCTAGCAGAGACAGCAGTAACTTCCACACGTGGCCTGGCAAAGGGCTTTCTTCCTTTTCCCTGTTAGCGTTCAAAGCCTGAGTTCACTGACCCCTGCTACCTTGTCAGTATCCTGTGCCCAACCGCTTAGCCCCATTTTAGAGAGAATTTCACTCTGTCTGTTTCTTGAAGTCTTTTCATGAGGCTCCTGAATAATGTTCCACATATTCCATATTGCTTCCCTCCTAGAGAAGGCATTCAAAGACCCAACTTTGAACACTGGCTTGTTAAAAATTCACAGAGTAATAGAAGAATTCTCAATCAATTTCCAGTAAAACTATAAACATTTTAATAGAACAGTTCTTGGGCGAGTGACAACTAATCTCAAAAGCCATGCAGATGGAATAGAGAGCACAGAATGTAAACATGTGATTACCATACAGAGCAGGCATTGGAACTCACTAAGAAGATGGGTGGGGCCTGGGCACACAATTATGACGTAACACATGCAACCAATCAGGTAGGATTTAGAAGAGAGAGCGTGGACTCAGGCTTTGAAAACTAAGTGGGGAAATCTGTATAAGGGGGAAGATGGAAGACACACAGCCATGCAGTGAGAGCACTGATCCGTAAGGAGGAAGGACCTGGTCAGCCCTGGGCCTAAGGCAGGCCAAGGAGGGCTTTCTACAGAAGTCCAATAAAACGCTGCCATATAACCAAGTGGATATACGTTTTATGCCATAAACATACATGCCTATATACTTGTTATAATAACATCTTTAGATAAAAGTAGAAGGAGGACAATGAGGAGCAAAGAGGTTGATAAAAAAGTTTATAAGCCACTATGAGTATTCCTGCAAAGAGAGGGAACAGGGGCAGAGGGGAAATAACGCTTTTGTGCTTTTTTCTCTGCCAACTTACCAGGTAAGCCTTATCTTCTTAATCTGCAGGCAAAGGCAGAGTGGCTCTGGAAAGTTAAATCTCATCAACTGTCACACAACAAACAGAAGCAGAGCCAACACTTGCTCATTTGTTACTCGGTGCTAAAAACATGCTGTCGATTTTGCCCGGCTATAAAGTATGGTACCAGCAGCTGGCAGTATGGTCCGGGAAGAGGGAATGATTTCAAACGTGTTTCAAAATATACAGAATAAAGGAGCAGACTGAATGGGCAAAGAGGAGAGAGTGGGGGACAGCTTGCACATTCCCACCGTGGACATGGTTTGTGGGTGACCATACTGGTTATTTAATTAAGTGTCCTCACATGTACATTTGTTTATGTGCCTTTACATGCAAGTGAGTGGTTTTAAATGTTTGTGTGTGTGTGTGTGTGTGTGTGTGTAGGTAGATAGGTAGTAATATTTATGAATAGTCATGACTGTGTGGTTTTGTTGTACATGATGGTAGTTCAGTAACTGTAAGTAAAATATTAAAACTCACCCTGAAGAACAATAGTGGAGAGAAAATGAAGCAAGCTTTATATCATCTGGTTCTCAGCAGTATGCAAATGCTATCCCAATAGTTAGCAAATGGTTAAGAAGAGAACAGAGTCACATACACACTAAACCAAAGACTGACCCGGCCAGATCCAAATAGAAAACTGCTAAGGGACCCACATGGGGTCACAGCAGGATGGGAATCGAGTTACTTGTCTACTGGATGCTCTTCCATCTTGTGACTGGCTCTCTGTCAGTCACTATTCAGAAGGAAAGATTTATAGGCACTGAGATGTTCAGCAGAGTGGTCAGGAATGCTACAGGTAGGATGCTTGCCCAAGGAAAGCTATAGGTAAAGAATCTCTTCTAGCTTTGGAATTTCCACCACAAAGCCCTCCTAATGTGTGCTGGTTCTCAGGGAGTTAGGGGTGAGTTTGTGCTGTGCCTTTTACCTAACAAAGTTCACCTGGGGAGGCCCACTCTACTGTTCAGTGTATCTGCTTGCTTTCCCCTTCTCACACCTAATCAAATTAACTTTGACACGGTGAAAGGTAGAACATGAACTCTGTTTCCACTCAAAGGTTTTTTTTTTTTTTTTTTTTTTTTTTTTTTTTGTTAGCCTTATGCCTTTTACAGGACATAACCAACTGATGCTCACTGCCTGATTCCACAGGAAGTACTGCATCTGATCCCAAATCTGCCCATATCAGTTGAAGTTGCTATTGCACTGCTGATCAAAAGAGTCAACTCAAGAAGTAAGAGTTTGAATCCCTCAGGTGTGCCCGTGTGTGTGTGTGTGTGTGTGTGTGTGTGTGTGTGTGTGAGAGAGAGAGAGAGAGAGAGAGAGAGAGAGAGAGAGAGAGAGAGAGAGCCCAGTTCTTAGGCTTTAAGTAGAATGCACGGGGAAAGTTTCATCAGAATATTTCACTTAGGTAAGCAAGGTTAATTGTTCAATTAGGTGTGTGTACATGAACTTAAATATTAAGGGGAAGAGCATCAGCAGGCCAGGCTCATAATCCACAAACGGATGTCTTTAAGTTCCTGTTGTTTTCTAAAGAAGTCCCCAAAGGTGTGCAGAAATGAGGAAGCGATGTGGTGTGTACGGTTCACCAACTCACTTTAGCACGCTTCAGTCTGTTGTAAAACACTGCAGAAATGTACGTCATGGTGTTTATTTCAGTGAACTAAAATTTAAGATTTTCTTTTCGTGTTCCCATGTGTGTCTCCTTGTGTGTGTGTGCTGCGTACATGCTACCAGAAGACAGAAGCAGATATTGGACGCACTGGAACCGGAATTCGGAGGCCGTGAATACTTGGGTATGTGTATTAGGAACCACATCTTGGCTCTGAGGGAAGCGAGTCTTCTTAGTTGCTAAGCCATACTATACTTTTGAATATACTGTACATGTAATAACCGAGCCCATTTTAAGGAAATGCTTTGATTATTTTTAATAAATGAAATGCTATAGTTAACACCATGGCTAGACCAGAAAATACTTCTACCACCTATGTCTTTCTCTTGGCATTCCTCCCTACCCTCGGCAAGCCAGTCTTCCTTCACATAGCGTCAGCTCATTGCCCGATTAGAGATGTGTGTTTTACTGTGTGAATATGATGCAGTTTGCTCTTTCACCTACAGATGGAGTCTTGGGGCACTGCCAGTTTTTGACTACTACAAATAAAGCTGATATCAACCTCTATGTTCAGTCTGTGTGAAAGAGGTTTCTTTTTTTCCCCTTTCGGACAGCGTTTAGGAGAAAAGCTTGGTCATGCTTACTGTGTCTGACTCTTAAAGACATCACTGAGATCTGTATCCCTGCCCTTAGCAGCTCAGGAGAATCTCAGCCATTTTACATCCCAGTCTTCACTTGGATGGCAGAACACAGCATCTGGTTTTGTCCCCTTTGTCCTTATTGATTCATAAACCTGCTTCCTGTGTCCTGGACACACACTGTTTTGGATGCACACATATGTATCTAGATGCATGGCTTGGTGTTTCATATTTCAATGATTTCTTCTGAGAACAGGTTTTGGAATGTTCTGCTTTTCCTTTTTTGAGGACAGTGTCTTGTTTCAAGCCTGGGCTGGTAGTTTAAATTTTAGCTCTCTTATCAGAGTCCCATGGCCTGTGCCTTCAAGTGTTTAGAAAGTTGTTGAAATTGAATTTATCTTCCTATAGATTTTTTGGGTATATCCTACATTAAATCTTTGACTGCCCTAAATTCATAAAAACTTTCTGGGAGTTTTTTTTCATAAAAACTTTATAATTTTGGCTTTTATATCTAGTTTTTGATCCAAAATATGCATAAGACTTCTATAATTTAAAGTAAAAAACATCACTGAGCAAAATGAAAGAACACTTACATCAAGGAACAGATACATCATATTCATGGTTTGGAGTCCTTTTAAGGACTCAGTGCTTCTAATTTGAATTATGAGTAATCCTGTGGATTGCTTATCAATATGAATTGACAAGTCACTTCTGGAAGGCAAAAGGAGGCAGAGCAGACCAACCAATTATGAGAATTAGGAAGGTGGAGGATATTTTGTTTCCAGCCTCTATCTTCACTCAAAAGAAACTGGGACAAAAAGATGCTGTGTTGCTCAGGCTGGCACTGAACTTGTAACAGTGTTGCCACAGCCTCTGAAGTAGCTGAGACATGTACTACTAAATTCAACTTGCTGAAGGAGGTAAACTTTCTGAAAGCAAGATTTGCTGTAAGGCATCATAACTAAGGCACAGGGTAGACTGGCACAGACATATACAAGATTGGCAGGTTGTGGTGACAAATGTCTTTGGGAGACAAAGCCAGTTGGATCTCCATGAGTTTGAGGCCAGCCTGATCTTCATAGTGAATTCTAGACTATCAAGGGCCACACAGTGAAACCTTGTTTCAAACAGATGGAAAATAAAAAAATGAGAAACACATTTGGGGCAGGAGAGATGTCTCAGTGATTAATAGCACTTGTTGCTCTTCTAAGAGGATCTGTGTTCAATTCCTATGACACACTTAGCAACTAACACACATGGCAGCTAACAACTGATTGTAAGCTTGGTTACAGGGAATCTGAGGTCCTTTTCTGTAGGCACTAGACACACATCTGGTACACACACAAGGTACACACACACACACACACACACACACACACACACACACACACACACACACGTACACACACAAGTACTATAAAAGTATTTTATACTTACATGTCTCATGTTTAATTATGTAATACTTCTCTCCAAAATGACATCTGTTTATCTCTTATAAGATTAATGTTTTTGTCTCAAATCTGTTTATTTCCTAAATATAATTGTATATTGTTATAAAAGCAGACTAGTCAGAGGATCATCAAACAGATTTCATATTTTATCAGTAGATCAGAGTTAGTGTTTAGTTTTATATTAAACAAACACAAGACAACCCACACCTTTTTATTTATTGACTTACATTTTTATGTAATATATTTTGATTGTACTCTTCCCTTCCCTAGCTCTTCTAAAATCCTCTCCACCTCCTCTCCCCACACAACAAAATCAAGCCAAATCAAAACAGTACACACACACAAAATGAAATAGTTGATTTTGTGCTGACCAACTACTCCCGAGCATAGTTTCTATCTAGGATGGTGGGTGATATATGCAGGGACACTCCATTGTGCCTTTCCAGCTGATATCAACTTCCAGTAGTTTCTATGTTAGGGATGGGACTCTGTGCTCGCTTTCTGGTCTCTGTGCTTAGATTTTGTATGGCTTCTGCAGGTCGTGTGTGTGCTGTTACAGTCTGTGAGTTCATATGTGTACCAGGCCTGTTGTGTCTGGGAGACTGTTTCTAAGAGTCATCCAGCACCTCTAGCTTCTAAAATCTTTCCGAATCTTCTTCTGTATATATTTCTGTAATTTGTGGGGAGGGTTGATAAACACATCCAATTTAGGACTGAATGATCCAAAATTCTCTCACTTTCTGCATGCTGTCGAGTTGTTGGTTTGTATGTTAATTACTGTTTATTGTAAGAAGAAGGTGCAAATGAATTATTTACTCTAGCTAGCCTGTATACAAGACATATTATCCTGGTGTTTTATTTACAAGCTGTAAGCCTAGACTGGTCTTGTGCTATTCTCACCTGGATCCAAATCATACCCCTTTTCTCAGCCACACAATCCTGTGATCCTATCTATGACTCTTTGTCTTCTTTATTTAGTTTTCCGACTAGTGGTTTCTCTAGAGACTCCCCCACTAGACTCAAAGGCCTGCCTTCATATCCTTTCTGCTTAGTCATAAGGCCCAGATATTTTCTGACCAATTAGGCATTAAACTGGGGAGTAAGGTTCTCACAAAAAAAGGCAGGTGTGAGTAAGAATCATCCATCTGGGATAATACTTGGGATTCAGAATTTAGCATTGCATATATAGCACCAGACCTATGTCTAACAGGAAGCTTCTTTAATCAAGACCATGTGATACACTGTAATATGTAATTACAATATGTAATCAGAAGTTGCTTTACTGTTATATTCCTTTAGCAAAATATAGTTATAGTCTCCTCAACCTTCAGCCCATACCCTATCTAGTTTCAAGCTCTTGGCCACTTTAGCAGGGTCAGGTATGAGTTCCATCTAATGGAGTGGGCCATAAATCTAATCAGAAAGTGGTTGGTTACTCCTGTAATGATTGTGCCGCTATTGCAGACTAGATCTTGCAGGCAAGTCACTGCTGTGGGTTATCAGATTTGTAGTTGGTTGATGTTGCTGATTAATTCTCTTCTGGTAGCACATAAATTACCTTCCAGTGCCATGAACACTAGTGAGAAGGGGGTATAGGTTCAGGTTAGACCTGTATCTCCATGTTTTAGTGACATAAGTAGGTGGTATGTTCCGCAATACCATACTATTTTTTTTTAGTGGTAGAAAAATGCCAATCAGTTCATAACTTATATTTACTAAAACTGAGAAGCATTTTGTTATGATGAGGCCATTTTTCATGGTTCACCCTAGAAAAGTCACATGGAGTCACATGAATATTAATACAATTTGTTGATTTCTGAAGATTGGCATCTTAAAAAAGAAAATATATTAAAATCTCTTTAATGCACATAAATTAGCATCAACAATTACTAAGTGATAATCACAGTATAGTTACATTCATGAAATACAACATGCGTATAACAGGTCTGCTGTGCCTTTTACCACAGTAACCAAAAGTAAGCCATGTCCCAGCTTCAGTAATCTGATCTTTCCCCTCATCCCTCTCTTCAGGCTTTCATCTCCTGAGGATCCAGAACGGATTTACTGTTTGAAATAAATCCTCCTTTATTACAGAAACATAAATTATGATCTAAGAATGAGTAAGGACTCTGGACTTGTTCCTCACCTATCCAGTTCTCCCTAGTTCCATGTCTTAATTATTCCAGAATTCCTGATGAAAGGATAAAAACTAGAGCCTAACCCCTCCAAGGACCCACAAGATACCTCACTCTAAAGGAGCCTTAACCCTAAATAGCCCTAAATACCTCAAATTCCAGATCCTGCTCTCTGTCAATAAGTAGATATAAGGCCACAGTCCTTGCTCTTCCAGAGCCTGCTTTCTGTATGAAACTGGGTGAAAGGGCATAGGACAGGCCCTTGGATACCCAGGCCAGGCCTAGTAAGTTAACAGTAGATAAGCTGACTTAACCTCTTATTTGGCTTCTGCAAACTGCTTGCACCATAGAAACCCTCCTGCCCTGTGACTTATATCCTGACTTCCATTGTCACCCCCACCCAGGAGACTGTGCAAATACAGACCTCCGAGACTATAGGGAACTGATTGGTCCATGAAGCACGGGCTTAGATAGTTTAACGCGATTGGTTCCCAGAGCATGGGCTTAGATGGTTTACAATGATTGGCCTACAAAGCATGGGCTTAGATAATTTAAAATGATTAGTTTGGGATTCTTGGGCTTTGTCATGATTGGTTTGGGATTCGTGGACCTTGTTGTTAACCCTATAAAAGTTGTCCTGATCCTGCACTCAGGGGTCCGCAGTCCTCTACCCCTGCTGTGGGCCCCAGCACACTTGGAATAAAAATTCTCTTGCAGTTTGCATCAAGACCGCTTCTCATGAGTGATTTGTGGTGTCGCCTTTCCTAGCACAGAGCGTGGGGGTCCTTGCTTTGAGGATCTAACACTGATACCCTGTCATCCCATTTCACCAGTCAAGCTCCACTGCCATCTCAAGTGTGCTTCAAATGCTGCCTCGTACAGAGAAAAGACCCCATCCTTCCTTCTCTTCTTTCTTACCTCACATTTCCCTTTATTTTTCTATTAAATATTATCATGTTTCCACTCTGTAAGCTGCTGATTGTCATTGTGAATTTTTTTCCCTATAAATATGACACAAGCCAAAGGCATGTGGGAGGAGAAACTTCAATTGATTAAAAAGCCCCCATTACAATGATCTACAAACAGCTTTGAGGGTTTCCTCAATTATTGATTGACATGGGCGATGCCATCCCTGCACAGGTGGTCTTGAGATGTAAAAGAATGCAGGCTGATCGAGCCACAGAACTCAAGCTAGCATGCTGCATTCTTGTTGTGGTTTCTGCCTCCAGTTTTTTGTTCCTTGCCTTCACATCCCTCAGTGATGCAGTGTTGCCTGGAACTGTAGGATTAAACAAACCCTTTCCTCCCCATATTGCTTTTGGACATGGTCCTTGTCAGAGCAACAGAAAGCTAAGCAAGGGCACATGTTTACAGTTCTGGTCCATTTCATTGAGTTGTTCATGAAGCCTTTCTTCCTACCCCAAGGCATATGTATCTTCTTCCTTCACCAACTTACTAGAGAAAAATTAACAGACAATCAAGTTAATTCAGTGTGTGCTAAAGATAATAATATAGTTGTCTAATATCAACCACATGCATTGGAGTTAAGCTTACAACACAAACTGCTCATTTATTTATGTACTTCATGGAAATCTCAATCAATGCCTGCTATCACAAAGAATTCAAATCAATATGCACAGGGGAAAGTCATCATTTCTGAAAGGTATTTAGAAGTAACAAGACAGCAGTTCTTAAGAAAGGAATTTGACATTTCTACCAGATAATATTTTCATTAGCAAGAGTTGAAAGGTATGTTCCTTCTTGATTTATAGGAAGTAAGCCATGCTGGTGTCAGTGGAAGGAATAAATTAAATACAACTTCATAAGAAGAATCAAATATGGGTTCTAGAAAAATGGCTCAGTGGATAAAAGTGCTTTTTTTGTTCCTCAGAAAGACCAAAGTTTGGGTCTCAATATCCCCATCAGACAACACAAGTACCTGTAAGTTCATCCGCAGGTATCTGATGCAGCTTTCTGACCCCTGTGGGCCCCTATACCAGACACACATACACACAAAACATATTCATACACACTGTATATCTTTTTATTAAAAATTAAATATAGATTCCATACACATAAGTATGTATTTTAGGAAGCATCTACACTAGTAGATTTCATACACCTCTACAGGTGGCCTTTGGGTCAGTTGTCCCTGCTCACATTCTCTCCTTTAACCTACCCTCCATCCCTTTGTTTAACCCTCCAATTCAAATTTCTCCTTTACCTCGTCTCTCAATAACACTATAAAGCATTTCCCCTTCCTTGGGAGATTTTTCCTAAGGAAAAAAAAATATCCCATGTTTATGGACTAAAGATGTATGTTTTCCATTTGTCCACACTACAAATGTGATGCATAATCCATCAGTACATCATATTGAAAATAAAGCTGCCCTAATATCTGATAGCATCACAAAAATAATCCAAGTTACAGAACAACCTTGTAATAGAAAGAGAATATTCTATTTGCTTACTATAATATCCGCAAGTTAAATAAGAAAAAAAAAATAAGCAAACTGGCGACATTAAAATAGAGGCCAGAATAGACTAGAAAATCTAGAAAGATGCTCACAGAGCCATCTTCCTTGAGGACGCTGAGAATGAAGCACTGGAAAAGACTTTTCTGTAAGCTTTGCTGAGAAATTAAATATCCATTTGTAGGAATGAAGCTAGACTCCTGTCTCACCAGCTACAAAAGTCAACTGAGCACTATTAAATATTTAAAACCAGGAAGCTCCCAGAGAAAGCAAGAGGAAGCACTTCAGCACACGGGAGTGGGTACAGCAGTTTTGAGTAAGTGCAACAGCCGGAAGTGAAGATTAACAGTGTCATCCCATTAAAAAGCTTCAGCAAAGTAATGAGACAATCTTGCTGGGCAAGATGGCGCACACATTTAATCCCAGGTCTTGGGAGGCAGAAGCAGGTGGCTCGCTGCATGTTTGAGATCAGCTAAATGTATGTAGTGAGTTCTGGGACAGCCAAAGCTATGTAGAGGAACCCTATATCAGAATAATAAAATAAAATAAAAAGTCTTTAAATTATTCCTTAATTTGAGAATAAATGGTAGTAGAGTTCCTTAAAAGTTCAGCATAGTTGAGCAGGAGGCTTCCAGGCCCTCTGGTTGGTTAGTTAAATGAGCTGCTTTCCTTGATACCATGACTAACGGGGGGGGGCAACTTTTTGGTCTTCCAATCTGAGAGGATACAGTCTATCATGGTGGGGAAGAAGCAAGCTCAACATGTTTCGATGCCTTTTAGACACAAGTCTGGCAAACTACCTGTTTAAGAAGAATTCTGTTCATGAGCCGCAAAGATTTGAACTACTCCTATTTGAAAGACAGATGCATATAATTTTTGGGGGGAGTAATAGCTAACCATTGTGTTACAGAGTATTCTGGAATTCAGGCTGTCGGGAACTCACTACAATTTCAAGAAGGTCTCAGCCCTGTCAGGCCCAGGCTGAGATCTGTACTCCTCACCTTAGATGATACTCCAGGATGTTTTCAGTCTTTGGAAAGGCCCCACATCAAGTCATCACAAGCCATCTAATCCACGATCCTGCCTTCAGACAGCTTGGTATTGAAACTACCCCCAACAGGTGGTTCTTTGCTGTGTGAGAAATTCCTCAGGGAAGGAATGTCCAGAGGTTCTCCCAAACTTGCCCAGGACTCTGACTCTCAAACATTTACTTAACCATGGGTGGCAAAGAGGTATAGCTTTTTGTCTGTCCCTAAGGAACTGGAAGTTGTCTAAATTTGCCATGGGGCAGCTGCCAAGGTGTATAGGGATACCAACATGCTTAGAGCTTTACAAATACCCAGTTAACCAGAAGTGTTCAGAGTTCTGACCTTACAAAACACGGAACTCAGCAATGAACTGGGCCAGCTTTTTTAATGCCCTGTCAAGGATTTGTATGTTGATAATCAGTTTCAAGGGAAATTTTGAAAAAATTAAAAGTATGTGCAAAATAACTTGGAGGTGGCTATATAATTCTCAGATTAAAAGGAATCATAAAGCACTTAAATTTAGTAAAATCGTCTCAAACCCTATGGTTTGCATACAAAGGTAGAGCGGTGAGTGCAATTTAAATGTAATTAAATTATACCATTTGAATTAACTCCCACACTCTGATGCTGCAAAATGGAATGATGAACTAATTCTAAGCAATATATTGTAGTAACTAAGACTAATGTTAAAAGTTGGGAAACTATGACACTTTGTAAACACACACACACACACACACACACACACACACACAGACATACAAACAAGCTTGTCTTTTTGGTAATGAAGTAAATAATTCTAAAGATAGGCTGAACTCCTGACTCTAAACCCATTCTCCAACACAACCACACAACAGTGGTCCCTCATAGCCCATACCTATCCAGGGTCACAAGTGAGCCTCAGGTGCAGACCAGGATTGCTGCTGAGTTAAACAGATGAAACATAACATCAGGTGGCCAAGAACTCAGGATCAACCACTTTACAACCTATTACTAAACTGCTGCTTGTCTAGCTTTTCCCTCCCCCAAGTAAGAGGAAAACCTTATCTTTAAGGCGAAATAGGGTGAAGACGTCTAGAATGAAGAGCACCCACAATGGTGGGCGCTCACCTTAGAGGCTATCAATAGGAAACTAATGTGGTCATCATAAAACAATACTGACACAATCGTCACCATCAATAAATTTTTTGCTCCACTTTATTCAGCCAGTGTGAGAAGAAGTGAGAAAGGCTAAGGTCTCAACTGGGCCAAGCTCTCTTTCCAATACCCTGTTGGAAGAACACTGGAGATCACCCAGCCCATCTCTCTCAAGGATTTATGCTACACTAAGGAACTACTGGCAGCTTGCAACTCTCTCTCTCTCTCTCTCTCTCTCTCTCTCTCTCTCTCTCTCTCTCTCTCTCTCTCTCTCTCTCCTCTCTCTCTGTCCCCCCTCTCTGATATGGATGCTGGTAGTTTTCTCATACACTAGTGGATGTCCCCCACATCTGGTCACATATGCCAGCATTAACTGGAATGAATTTAAAATAAAAAAACATTGGAAAGGTTCTTGTTAGGAGTATATATAAAAGAATTAGAAGGAAGGGAATGGGGGGCAGAAATGATAATATTGCATTATATATATAATGATTATATATATGATGATCAATTCATTCAGAAAAATGAAGAACAAAGTTTTATTTTTTAATAAAAAGTGAGGGAAACTGAACTTACAAATGATAAATTCAATCACGTGTCCTTTCCAAATATTTAGCTACTGCCTTTCATATTTCTCCAGTATGTGCCCATTTTCATCCTGGATGACCCTAACCACCGACAGAGCAGAACTGTATCATTTATTATTCACTGTGATTGTAACTTTGGCAATTTAAGGCAAGACAGTAAAAGCGTCACAAATTACTGTCTTCGTGGATACTAAGATTCATTTCTCTGTGGGGTTTAGCAGCCTCAGCAGATGGGTTTTCCCTCCCCTATTAACATGAGCAGTTTCACCTTGCACGTGACGGAAGCAGCCGTCAGCCTCTGGCATGTCTGAATCAGCAGAACCTCTGCTTTTGTTCAGGGGTCACTAGTACAGGGAGGAAGGTTATTGATGATACTCTCTGACAGTGCATCTGCCTTCCTGGTTACTACCATGGCTATGCAACAGGTGTCATGTGAGGCTGGAGACAAAGGCCCCAGAGAAGGACAGTGTGAGGTTACAGCATCTTCCTAGGAATGACATGTCATTCAAAACTTATAATTTGTTTCTTTCTAGAGTGTTCCACCATATACATATCTGTATGTATGTATGTATGTATGTATGTATGTATGTATGTATGTATGTATATGCCACAGTATATTCTAGGCAATGAAAACTGTATTAAATAAAAGCATGGGTGAACAGTGACTGTGATATCAAAGCATGTTTTAGGAAATTCACTAATGCATGATTACTGAACACTTGATTAATAAGCAGTATGAAAAGGAAGCTAGGCATCTATGTGAATGAAAGGATCACATTTTAGCTGTTTGCTCCCAACTACTGCTGAAGCTGAAGCCATTCTCTCTGGTGTTATTAAACAAACAAACAAATAAGGAAAAACATTTGGAGATGGCTTTCAAGGTCCTTCCCATTGTAAACACAGACAAACTCTTTAGTAAGCAGGACTGAAACAAACACAAGAACACACAGTTGATAAAACACATGTGACGGGTTTTTCTGACAGCTTGCCTCTTTGTTGAGACTTGGAAGTAACATTCAAATCTAGACGTATATACATTTCTACTTCTAAAGATTGTGTGGTCTGCCTTCTGTTGCATTCAATGGGATCTTTGCACAGCAGTATCCCCATAGTCCTGCTGATGTGCAAGAACCCAAGGGCAGGTAAAGCTGTAAGGCCTTGATCTGAAAAACTGCTTACTGAGGCACTTCCTGTTTTGAAGCATGAGAAAAAGACAGCAATAGTATCTTTTTGTTCCACATGGTGAGTCCGTACTCTGCCCCACGAGATGCCTCTGTGAGATCATCTCAGTCATTAGCAGTGCTACTTAGCAACAGGAACAGTTGTTCCCTTCTGTATCAAGCAATGATCTACTGTCAGGACCTGCTCCTAACTGGACATGGTCTGTCTTTCCTTCCCTGCCCCTACCGCTGGCTTATCACCCTGTTAGTGCCAGAGACATTCTGGTACTACATAAGAGGGGCCACTGCTCCCCTACCTTTCTTTCTATCAGGTTCTTCATTCTGTCCTGCTTTCTTTCTCCTTTCCACAATGGGGTAAGTTCTTATTTCCTTACAATGCAGCTCAGGTGTCACCCCTTAACCATGTTTTCCCCACCCAAGACATCCTTTAGTCATACTCGTAGTTACCTTATTATGTTTACCTCATGGGGAAAGAGTTATTATACATTTTTGTTTGTCTAACTTGTGACAGTCGATGAGTTTCTTGAGGACAAAGACTTCCAAATTTATTTATCGTTTCTCCACCCAGAAAGTCTGTGTAGCAAAACTCTAATTCATTCCACACAAAACTGTGATGGACAGATAGTGAGTTTCCCATAAACATTCACAGAAGCACACCTTGCAACCCTCTAATCTCCTGTGTCATTACCAAACATACTGACTCACTGAACAGGAGAAATGACACACAATCTTGGAGATTAATTCTGTTAGGTTTCATCATCTCTGCCGTTTGTTCGGTTTTCAAAGGAACTGAAATCGAAAACACACACAAAAGCTATCCAGCCCACAGACCCTACCACTGTGAAAATGTGCTGAGGAGCTGTCACTAGTGAACAGGTGAGTCTCAGCAGAAAACAGCGAACGCATCCTCCTTTACCAACAGATTTTCATGGGACCCCAGGCACAGTAAATACCCCTGCCTGTTGGTTTATGTTTCGCTGAAACCATGACGCAAGACACGATACAATCCAGAAATATTGTTTTGTGAAATAAAAATGAAAATCACCATCAGTGAAAGTCAGAGAACTAGGGTTTCTTACACAGATGTGTCACAGAGGACAGTCTGAAAGCTGCTGCCAACGTGTTTCTGTTTTCAGCTCTATGATGTGACAAGATGAAACTTGATCAGCAACTCTCAACTTAGTTTTTAATTCCATTATAACTAAGAATATGCCATAGTCAGTTAAAATGTGTCGGTGGGTATGGGTCTAAGAATGTCTGTTTCTCTGTCCATCTGTCTGTCTATCTATCTATGTATAGATCATCTATCACCTCTCTATGTACTTGCATATGTGTAGTGCACATAGGCACATACGTTTTTCTCATGTAAACGTTGTTCTCTTGGATAATTATTAGTCTTCGTGCTTAGAACCCAGAAACTCAGAAGCTTTCCATTCCAACACTCTTGACTTCACATTCCTTAGATAACAGTGCTGCTGCCCGAAAGCTCAGCAGTGTAAGGCACAGGTGGTAGACGTCTGCAGAACATTATAGCTATGAAGAAAAGTTATTTGTCTGGCATAAATGGTCATAATTAAGGGATAATTTTGTGCTAAATCGAGAAAAATGGACAAGAGATGTCTCTGTCTTTAAAGGTTAGGATTCCATTTCTGGTACAGAATTTCAGATTACTCTATCTTGACATAATTGTCTAGAACTTCATGCCAATTAAGTGAATACAGCACTATCCCAAAATCATATAGTTTTCTTTAGTGTTTACAGTGATCCAACAAATATGGAATATTTTAACATCTAAGTGGGAATTGTAGATTTTACCCTTAGTGATCATATGAGATGGGTTCCAAGTTCAAGCTCAATCAAGAGAAGCCAAATTACCTAAGGTTTTGACATTTCAGTAGCCCTGTTACTATGCTAATATAGTCTTCAAAAGAGGTGACAGTGGCACTTTGTCATGTCAAACAGGACCCTTGGAAGAAATTTGGATTAAATCTTGGGTTCCTTTCTGTGACTTTTAAACATCAAACTCTAGTTTTTAGAGGAACAAGGATCAGCCTGTGGGGACTGTCTTCCCCTCTCTCTGTTTTTTCTGGCATAGATTATGTTGGCCTAATATATTAATACAGAGAAATAACTGTGGTTGGAAGTGTTTACATTGTATAGGCTCCTGTCTCAGGGGAAATGCACAATTTGTAAGACGACAACAATATATCAGGAACAATATTAGACACAGCAGATCTGACCACAGAGATTTGAAGGTGACACCCAACTCACCATCCACCATGCTTCTGTCCTGATTCGCCCCCACTGCTGTGTGTGCTGTCACCCTTTCCTGCTTGTTGTCTACATGATCCTCTATGTCATTCTCAGTGTGTGCTTACTTATGGACTCCACTTCCAAGAATGTGAGCCTTGTAGCCAAAGGATTTTGTCTCATTTATGCTTTGCTGTTGTAACAATGTGAAATGAGTGTACACAGCAGGTGCTCAATAAGTGCTGATGGATGAAATTAAACTACTTTCACACAGAGAAGCCCATAGCGGGTTCATGCACAACCACTACTAAATCTGTTTTCTCATCTCACTTAATGGTGTTTCCTTCCCAATACAGAAGCTTAGCTATAAACCTTAACCTGCCCTTCTCCTCACCCTGATATCCTCCCTGGCTCTGCAAAGTTATTAAATCTCAACTGCTTTTGGGTCAATAGAAACTAATATAAAGAAGCTCTTGTCTCCTTTATGCTAGTGCAAACGAGACCCAGTACAATCTCCAAGCATCCACAGACTCAACAGCTCTCTCCACGACAGGATCCAGAATTATCTCTAACATCTTGGCTATGGCCTGGAGATACGGCTCAGTGGTTAAGAGCACTGGCTGCTTTTCAGAATACCAGGGTTCAATTGATGGCATGACAGCTCACAACTGTCTGTAAGTGTCCAGTTCCGGGGTATCTGACACTATCACACACACACACACACACATATGTAAAAAAAAATCATCTTGGATTTCCTTTATTTAAGCCCTTCATGCGTTCTCAGGACAGTAGCAGAAAACAGCAGTGACAAGAAAGGACTCTTGATCTAGACATTGTTCAGTATTTTAGTCACATTGCTCTTTTCAATGAACCTTTCTCTATTCGTACTGTACAATTTATTGGAACTCTACACTGTTGGTCTGCCCCCTGTGTTCCTATTGGACTGTGGAAATGGGTTACCTGGAACATTCCCTTCCTGTTTAGCTCTGACCTCATTTACACAAGCTAATACTTCTCTGTGGTTTCAATCCCAGCAAACAGTTTTTCTTCCCGTAGCCTCACAAAACTCTAGAAACATATCCATCATGTTAGACATTTCTGTCCTCAACTTTCACACACATGTTTGGTGAAAATGCTTGACACATAGTAGGCCTACAATAACCATTCAGAGATTAAACAAATGGACAAAGAACACTTTGTCCAAACTAAAAATCAGTGTCCTTCCATCCTACTTAAAAGCACATTTACAGATACAATCAGATTCCAAATTCTTAACAGCAGAGTCTAGAATTTTCCTAGTCTTACCTATACATATCCTGTGGTCTGTGTAGGTTTTCTCTTCCCTTCAAAAAGACTTTTGTGCTGAGGCCATTTCTTTCATGGGCATCTTCTCATGTAATTTCCATAAAAAAGTTCATCTTGAGCCCAGTGTACCAGTGAGATTGCAGGCAGTTTAGATGGCCTTTGGCAGTACATGCCTGGTACTTCCTAGAAATGCCAGGATCCAGAAGCAACAGCATCTCCATGGCATCTGTCACCAGAGATGCAGAAAATCCAGGAGAGTAGGATGTGGGGTAAACTATTCCCAGAATTGCTTTAGAGGCACAAGCAAAGTTTTCTTTAGAAGCAGGGTGTCACAACAGCTGCCTGAAGACACCACACATCCAAAATTAGGAGTGGGAACCAAGTTGAATAATCAGTTAATCAGTGTCTGGCTTCCTGAACCACCTTAATGAAACAAAATGCCAAAATTCACAGATACATTGACACTCCTGCTGATGACCTAAAATAGCATCAACTTCCGACCGAGCGAGCCAATTGCTAGCTATTGCATTGAACTCCTTGTTCTAAGGACATGGCAAGAGGGTAACCTTATTTTCAAGATGAACTCCTTGTCCCTTGTTCCCTCTCTCTTTTCCAGTTTGCCTGTCAACTGGACCAGCTTTTTAAAGACTCCCCAGCTTAGAACATAACATTGAGATGAACTGCTAAAAGTGGAAAGTAATTTTGTCCATTTGTGAAGGTGGGGTAGCCTGGCCTGTGGCAGTGTGTGGGGTTTATGAGCTGAAACTTGAATAGCCAGGTTCAGTCAAACCTAAGATGAGAAAAGGAAGGGGAATGCAGATCTCAGGTACATTCACACCAAGAATCCTACCAAAGAACACTTGTTTGGTGTTTAAGCAGTTCAGCTGGGCACTAATATCGACGAGCTAACTCTTTGCCTCTGAAGACATTTGGCATAGGGCAAAGAGACTAATGGAAAGTCTGGATTCCCATCTCCTTCCTTGGTCAGTGGTGAGACCATTCAACCAGAGGAAATGAAAGTATTTTAAGAAACATCCTCCAGAAAACAAAGGGAAGACACAAGTTAGGATGTTAGCACAGATGTGTGGTTTTCCATGACTTGAGTCTCTTTTGCCAGCTGTGACCATAAATTCAGTATATGTAGGGGTAAAAAGCCAGGCTGTGGGCTCAAATACTAACTATAATTGATAGACATTAGAAAACATTTTTAATTTGCTTATGTCTCAATTTTATCATCTGTAAAAGAAAAACACCTGTCACAAATGGTCATAGTAAAGATACATGGGCAACAGCAATTAACGTGTGCCATATAGATTAAGTGCATAGTGTATGTTAGTCATGTTTTAACCAGAAACAATAGTACATATTTTTAGGATAGAATCATTCCAGGGAATGTCTACTGAGATCATAAGTCCTGATGGTGTGACACATGGACTTCTAAAACAAAACTTAAAGTTCTAGACTTCACTTTGCTTTTTGAAGAAGAAAGAAACAGCAACATAAGAATTTGTAGTCTTTCCTGGGAAATCTTATAATACAGTGGGTAGACCAACTGGCATATAAAACACACACACATAGACACACACAAACACACACACACACACACACACACACACACACACACACACACACACACACAAAGAGGACCATGATGAGGTTCACTAACCTTGTAAATAAAACAAAAGTTAGAGAAAATGAAGGTTTTAAAAGTGCCTCTGAATTAGTACAGACTATTTTTATGTCATATTCACAGGCTAACTGATTAGATCATAAATCTGGGTCTTAGACTCTAGAAGAATAAAGTCTCCATTTTATTTTGAATAATTTCCTCAATAAGGCCAAGAAAGCTATGACTTAGGAGACATCTCCTGATGGGTTATCCCCCAAACTGACCACCTGATAGGCTGATATGGGACCCACACATTAAGTACACTAAGTACACAGCCAACTTTCTGTCTAATTGCTCAGTTGAGATTACAGGTCGATTTCTGAATGGTATGAGCAACCTTTGCTGATGGGAACAGAACCCTCTGTTTGGCGTGCTTGAACCATGGACATAAAGATCCTTTGATCAAAGTATTAACAAAAGAAAAAATTAACTGGGTTGTTGTCCTACCTGCAATTCTCAGCTTGGTAGAAATGTACTCTCTGTTCTGTGGAAAAATAAGCTGTCTGGATTGTGCTGACGCAGCCAACAAGGTTTCATGCTACTACATTTGCTTCATTGTTTTTCTTTACATCTTAGATAAGAAAGAAGGTTATGATTCATCCTTCACCATCTGAGTCAAAAGCCATTTTGTCTTTTGGTTCAATTAGTTTTCTGCATTCCACATTAAAAACCGAGAGTAGTTTGCTCAGCAAATGAGAACACTGTGGTGTACCCTGGGGTATTGCTTTCTCACACAGAATGACTAAAACCCATGTCTTAGATCCTCTAATGATATTCCAATAACAAGATAACACCATACAAAATCACAAAGCTTTAATTCATGAAAATATCAGAGATTATCATATGCTAATCACAAATGGCATAAATCAAACCGGATGCAGGCTGGTAAGACAATGCTAACATCTCTTTAGTTTTTGAGGGTTGTACTAATGGTTTAGAACCCATTTACAAGTTCACTTAATTAACATGGTTCTGGAACGAAGTGTGTAAAGTAGATGAGAAGTAATGATCTCCGTTGAGATGAGTAAAACAAGAGAGGCTCAGAAAAGTTACAAAACCCTGTGAGGGAGCATTTTTTCCGGATCTTACATTCTCTCATTCTCTACTTTAGCTCTGTCTTCTTCTAAGGACCTCTCTCAGAGCCTTATGTATGCTATTGTTAGTTGTACCTTCAGGCTGAGTCACATCTGTGACTTGGTTTTCTGGCAAAATAATCTGAAGACTGCTACCATGTTCTCAGCTAACATACAAGAAAACATTCTAAGAACAGTACAAAGATTCAAACATCAGTAGTGCCACAGAGATAAAGGCACAGACTTACACTTGGATTTCTTGCCTACAACTCAAGGTCTCACTCCTCTGTGCCATCCATCAAATGATGACTTGTTCTTTTTTATGACAGTGCTGTATCATCTACATTAAATACCAATGTCACATTGATGGTCAGCAATATTAGTATCTCTTATTTATGCCAAGTGCCATTAGTAACGCTGACCCCAGAAGCCCTTAAGCACAGTAAGTGTATGGCATCCATGCTGTGCTTTGTCATAGTCTACAATCCTATTTTAATCTGATTACTTGGCACTTGATCTTTTGATGCAGTGCCATAAACTTCGTCATAAACCCTAGGGAACGAGGGCTGGGGTGGGCAGCACCAAACAAAACATAACTGGCCTTGGGAACTGACTTGTGTTACATTGGAACTCTGAAACAAACATGGTTGTAACTCTATATAGAATGGCCACTTTCTAACCCATCTATTCTAAAGAAATGTACAGAGAAACTATGACGAGTGTTTGAAGCAAAGGAATCATAACGCTCTAAAGATGTCATCATATCAAGTTGCAGATAAACCCCAAAATAGCAGAGAAAACCAGTAGAAAGGAGACTGGCTTCACATTTTGTCATGGATTATCTGGACAGCAGGACAGCCTGAGGCTCTGAAGGAACAAAACATGGGATGCCAGGGCCATTACCCATTCTCCTGCCTCTAATAAGGACAGTGAGGTTGACTTTACATTTTACTTACATCAATTTTATTTAACATCTGAGAGTTGGAGAAACAAATGAGGATTGAGGTCAGAGCTTCCCAGGACTGAAATAAACCTCAGATGCTTAAAATTTGTCCCCAGGATTGCTCCCTCCTGCATCTTCACGATGTTCATCTGCAAGACACTGCTGAGCAATGCCACTGTTAGCTTGTACTGAACACTTCACAAATGATTTTTATTGCTAGGTAACAGTGGAACCAGGAACAGGACTCATACAAATGAAAGGTTTGAGAGAGCATCAAGTGAGGTCAGAGACCAGCATGTGCAGCGTGAAGTAACTGTTGACGAATTTCATACAACATGGCTGAGATCAGTCACCATTATTGAAAGAATGACACAATGACACTAGCTTAAACCTGTCTGTGGGCCATGGTGTCTTATGGAGCTTGGGAACAGTCTGCTTGTTCACACCCCATCTCCCCGTGTTGTGACAGGGGCGGGAGTAAGCATCTCCTCCCATGGACTTCTTCTGGGTTTTAGTTAGCATAAGGCATTTACTGCTATGGCAAACTCTCATGAATTTGAGTGGATTTTCCCAAGTTAGTTGTAGACTTTGTTCTACATCAAAGCCTTTGGCGGGGCAGGATTTAACAAATGCCTCTCCGCTTTGGTCACTAATGTACCTAATTTCCGTTATCTCTGGAGGTACGCGGTAGATGATTGGTGTTTAGTAGGCACTCAATATGTATTTGTAGATGAATGAACACGCTTAATTAAAAACACAACAGATACCTAGTAAGCATAACTCTACAGATGTCCAAACAATGGCTTTGCTGATGGTAAATTATGTGTTCCAACCATCCTGATGTCACTTCGAAGTCTGCAAGGAGGTCACCGTCAGTTCAGGTTGTTGGGATCAAGAGCAAATAGCAGGGGAGAGACAGCTGTGTTCTCTGTGAAGCATAGTTGTGACTTCAGGACTCAGCTTGACCTTCATTTCAGTACAAAACTGTGTATGGTCTAGGAAGTAAGACTTTCATATGCCACACCTAATGTGAGGCCCAGCAGTGTTTTCTCCCTCCAATATTCAAATTTGCTTCCAAAGGATGTTAAATTGTGAAGTAGGAGTATCTTTACTTTCTTTGCAACCCTGACAAAGTGGATGCTGCTGAATGTAATCCCGTCAGTGGGTATCGGTTGTTTGGACCAAGTCCATATGAGTGGCAGTTTTGGATGGTGGTTCATGGCATTGGAGGGAGCTACTTAGAAAATGACTGTTTTAGAATAGCTATAATGCACAGTTTATATACACATGGAGAATGATACTTCCTTCAATCCGATTCCCTGTCTTCTGACCCAATTCTTTTAGACCAGGAAGAAAATACAGAGGCAAGAATCTCTTGTGGTAACCCAAGGTTACAGAGGGAACAGAGTAAGTTAAATATGATATAGTACTTTAAAAATAAAATCCCAACTATGTAACCTTTCCTTCCACCAAATTCCTCCTGGATTTCACAGAAGACTCACGAAAAGGAGATCAAGTTCAGGGCTGCCAGTCCAATTTTAAGCTCATTGAATGTAGCAACCACATCTCAACTCTACTCACATATTCTCCTCTGGTCTTATGCGATTAAGAAGATAGAAATGATAAAACTTGGGTTATAATCCATGGCTCTGTCACTAAGTGCCTTGTGACCCTAGGGTATTAATTTCTTCTTCTCCCTATACAGCAGGTTTTTAGGCATTGGTACTTCCACAGCTAACACTTTACGATTCACAGGTGACGAGTAAATGAGTGGATGAATACCTCTACTCTGCAGAGACAGCTAACACCTTACGATTCACAGGTGACGAGTAAATGAGTGGATGAATACCTCTACTCTGCAGAGACTCCCCACCTGTCATTCTCACTTATCATTTACCAATCCATTAATGATGGCGCACGACCATGATCTAAGCACTATCCTCAGTCGTATCTTCACACTCAGTGACAAAGATGGGCACAAAAGGAATGAGCAGGTATATGTACAGGGAGAGACAGAGGGGATGATATTCCTTTTATCTCAAAATCAGGAAGCTCGGGGCAATGTGCATATATAGGCACTAGCAAGTCATTAACTCATTACCTTTAAGGGCAAATGCATTCTTGCCTGAATATACCAATGGTGTATCCAGGTCTCAGTTTGCAGAAACATCAACTCCAGTAGACGTCTTTACCTTTTAGTGGCTCCTTCCCCTTTTTACCATCAGTTTGTATTTTTTAAAATATATTTTAAATGAAATGTGTGTGTGCCTGTGTGTGTACAAGAACATGCAGGTATACACGTGAAGGTCAGAAGAGGATCCTAGGTGACTTACTTTATTTCTGTCTTACTCCCGTGGAAGATCTTTCACTGAACTTGGAAGATGCTCCTGTCTCTACCTTGTCTACCTGCCCAGCACTGGTGTTGCCACTAAGTATACATTGTGACCAGAACTTTACAAACTTAGGTCCTCATGTCTAGTTAGCAGGCATTAACCTAGCCATCTCTCTGGTTTTGATTTCTACTCTTAGAAAAAAAAATCTATCTACAGCTTTCAAATCAGTCTCAGTTGTATGACCTTGGATAAATGATTTGAGCTATAATCTTCTAGAAAATGAAAAACTATCACAAAACTAGGACCACGTTTAAAAAGAAAACTATAAATTGTAGGTTTCAAATCAATGTTTTAAAAGCATACTGGCTGAGTTTACTAAAAATTAACATATGCTGTGGTGGAAGGCCATAAATGACTCAGGACTATCGACTTAGTGCTGTAAACTTGCACTGAGCCAATACTTCACAAGAACTTATCACCGTAAAGGAAATACTCCTAATGTATCTAACTAAAGGCCACTGTACTCTCATGACCCATGGCTACCTTAGAAAGGGAAAAAGTAAAACCCAAAAACCAACTTTCCCTCTGATCAATACCACCTTTATCCTAAACCACACATTTTCTACTTTTTTTTTCCAATGCTGTGGTTTTGGATTTTTACTTAATTAGGTTATTTGTGTATGAAAACAAGATTCCTCAAGGCCTGAGGTTCCAGCTTTTCTAAAGGAAGCTGCCCACCTGGAGTCAGTCCCCTGTCTGTAATCAACAGGGACACTCTGGAAATAGCTTTCTTGTCACACAACAATAAAAGACAATCAAGTTCAAATCACTCAGCACCTTAGTTAAGACCTGCTAAGCAATTCCCAAAGCAATCACACGGCTCTCTGTACAGATCTGAAAGCTCAAACAAGCATGTTAACTGATCTAGCTGCTCCATGACCTCCTCAGCAACGTGCTAAGAGAACACAATGAAGTGGGAAGAGACTCCAGAGGCAGGGCTGAGCCAGATCCGGGTTGGCTCTCAGACTGGTGAGGGCAGTAGCGACCAGAGAAGGGAGGTTCCTTATCTACTGGTTCCTGAGCTTGTTCGTCTACGGATGAAAGTGAACGTACTGACCCCTTACCCAGGCTGCTGTCTAGCTCAGATGATAAAATCAGTGTGCAAATGTTTAAAAACTGCCAGAAAAGCATTACTCTGATTCATATATCTAGCTCTATATTATATCTATATATCTTCCTGAGGCAAGGATTCTCTGTGTAGCCCTGGCTGTCCTGGAACTCACTCTGTAGACCAAGTTGTCCTCGAACTCAAAGATCTGCCTGCCTCTACCTCCCAAACGCTGGGATTAAAGGTGTGGGCTGCCACACTCAGCCTCATTTGCTCTTCTTAACACAGGATTAAAAGTAAATGTTATAGACTCATTTTGAAGGTGCAGCTAAGGGTGATTTTAGGTGACTAAGTCCCACGATATCGGAAGTGGACACTGGATGAAAGATGCAGTCATCTTTTAGCGTATTGATCACTGGCTTCCACATCACAGAGTATTTATCACCCATATTTCTCAGAGATTTCGTTTGTCTGTTTGAAAAGTTAATTCTCCATACTGAATGGAAATTTACCAACTTTCCCCATGGCTCTCTTAGCATTGGACAAGTCCATTTCATACGTGATTCTCTTTCAGCGATGGTCAGGAAGGGCCCCAGGGTTTCTTTCCTCCCAAATGTCACATGCACCTAAATCACGTTTTCCAGCCTCCTAAGCTGCACAGTCAATGTTTGTGGATATGGTCGGTTACCATGTGCTCTAGTGAGCATAGGAAGCAACTGGACCACCAGGCTAGAGCTGTTCTGTTTCATGAACATCACTGGACCTCCAGTTTGATCTCAGTTGGGAAGCTGGTTATTAAGTGTGAAAAAGTGACATCACTTCAGGAATGGCAAAACAGTAGCATCCCTGTCTTCTTCTTCTGGGTTTAGCACAGGTTTCATGTCTTTGCTCCCTCATGCCTTCCATTAGGTACAGCCTAATTCCAATCAAAGTCCTGTTTCCATGCAAAGAATTTTTGATACCTTCTACTAAGAATCCTTAGAGCTGAGTACAAGATTCTCTTAGATAAGAGTTTACCTTGTACTCCTCTGAAGGCATAGTGATTCTGCAAATAGCCTAGGAAACAATTTTGAAATTGGCACACTTCAGTTTTTTTTTTTTATTTTGGAATAAGACAACAGCATATAAACAATGCCAAGATAATTATATTACATGCTTAAAATATGCTGACAGATATTTTTGATCTACCCTCAGATATAGCACAGCATCCACGTTCAGAGATTCTGCTTTCCAACAGTTTGTGTTCAGTCCCAGGAAGAGCTCAGTCAGAAAACTTTCCTTTGGAATCATGCTATGGTCACACACACACACACACACACACACACACACACACACACACACACACACATGTGCTAGACAGTTACAATTACGCTTCCTTTCTAAATGGATGGACAGCCAACGGTGCTTCCTCTGAAAATGAATGAAAACAAATGTCTGTGATGTAAGGCAACATCGAGGACTCACATAACCCCGAGAAGCTGTGGCCATTCCAGGATGCTCTGCAGCTCAAACTTTACATTTTCCTTGAAAACTGCTGGGTGGTAAGCTCGGAGTTGTGCAGTAGTCATGCTAGCTGCTCAGTTCTGACACTGATACCTCATTTTAAAGTTCTCTTTAAGTTCTGAATTCATCAGAAGTAATAATGATTTCTAGTCTTGGCCCCTTGGTCACTCTAAGCATCTACCACTGGATTGGCAGCTCTCTGCAAATGTAAATACACCAACCCAGAGTACTCCAAGGGACAAGACCTCGAGCAAAAGCTTGGAGCCTTGCTCCTAATGAGATGGTGAAAAAAATCCAGATTATTTCTGCTTTCTCTCTCCTTCTGGATTGAAATAAGAGAGGGTGTCAACTTCCTCTGCTGGCCACACTCCTGATGCAAACAATGCTGGTTCTTCTTCCTCCTCCATCTTCAGGTGGGCCTATGGACCACTCTTCTCCCATTCACACAGCACTACCCCGCTGACATCTGTCCTGAGATCTTTGGACTTCTCCTGTCTGGACCCACCATGGTGCAACTTCCCTGCAGCCAAGATGGTGATGGGATGATTTTAAAGGGTGGAGTGCTGAAGGCATCTACCTCAAGTACCTCCACTCCCGACTTGACACTGCTCGGCAGAGTTAAGATGCCATTCAAACTCTGCTCTGCAGCTATGTTCGTGAGCATTCTCCACAGAACAATCAGCATGCAACTCATTAGAGAGGGCAAAGCCCAAAAGCTTCAGCCAGGGTGTAGAAACCTTTCAGAGACGTGAGTCATTGGCTTTCTCCTACTTGCTGCCCAATATTCTTCACTTCCGAATGGGAGCTTTAGTTCCATTCCTCTCCCGTTTCAAACCAAAGTTTCCCCATCAGAAAATGCTGCGCTTTTCTGTACTATCTCCCCACTTCTCAATGACTTGAACTAAGACTGAGGACTCCTTCGAGCGTAATAACTGCATGCTGTTTACATCTAGATCCCCCTTCCTTTCCTGAAATTTCTCAGAATGCTGGCTGAATGTGCATGAAGTCATGTATCTCTTGGTGTTCTTGTTGGAATAGCACACTACAGTCTTTCACAGTCCCCTCAGGGACATACACACTTTCAAAGGTACAACCCTTGCCTGGGGCAAACGCAGCCAGATTAGCCAGCACAGAGCCACTCCCAGGTTTTCCACATAAAGTACGTTATCGTTCAACAATCCTGGCTTCACTTCTGTTCCGTTTATTTTCTATTTAGAAGAGAATCCTCATCCTTTATTGCCCAGCTCTCCAAAGGACATCTATCTCCCCAATAAACCCTTCCCTCAGTTTTCCCCTCCATTTCCTTGCATGATTTTCAGCAACACGGGCCTGGCAGCTTTAACCCTCACTCTACAGCTCATAATTTGTTGCTATTGAGCAAAATCACTTAGCATTCCTGGCCTTTTATTCTCTAATTAACATGATAGTAGCATCCACTTCACGGGATTACATTCTTTTCTAAGATGAAGTAAGTTAACTTCTGAACTTCATAAAATAGTACTACCCTATCATAAACAGCCAGTAAAACCACACCCATCTCTCCTCTCCTCTCAGTTAGCAGCCTCCACTTGGCAGTGATTACTTTGACAGCTGGCGATGCACCTTTTAGTCTTACTACAAGTTAAATTTAAATCAAGTGTTATTGATAGATCTTTAATAGGGATCTCTTATTTTCTTAAATAAGCTGCGAGTCTCTGGAGCTTTGGTGAACTCTGATTATTGAGCACAATCTACATGCCAAGAACTTGGCTGAGTGCTTTCTATAAATATTTCATGCATTACTCACGATCACAATATAAGATGGCTATTGTTTCAACACTGGGGAGGAGACAGCACCAACAAGAGGCTCAGCGAACACTTGGCCTCAGCTTTTGCAGCGCGTACGTCCTAAAGCTATGGTAGTTTTAAGAGATTGTTTCTCTTCTGAGCCCATAACACTTATCCATTGTTACAGCCGATACAGTGGCTCAGTTTATTGCTGCAGGTAGTGCGGTATGGTCTCTGAAACAGGTACGCTCAGAATCCACCAGTCCACTTTCAATATTCTCTAGTCACAGATTCCTTATTCTCCTTGTTAACTGTTTTGTAGTTTATCCTGGATTCTAATAGACATCCTCCTGTTATTACAGTGAAGAGAGGTCAACAATTTTTCACTGTACTATGTTCTAAGCTTTGGTTTCTGTCTTACTGTTTTCCGTGCATTTGTGCCAATTCTCACCATCTTTATGTTAAGCCTTACCATTTTCTTTCTTTGGGTTAATGTTGTTTCCACAGCAAAATTTCTAGAGTTGAAAGAATGCTAGGGGATATTGGTTCCATATCTTCGCATCAGCAGGGTGGGAAACTGGGCTCAGGTGATACAGGGAACTGCTGGCAATGCTGAGCTAATGAGCTACAGGGAGGATCAGAATAGATTGATTTTTTAAAATTACTTTAAAATACTTACTTGCTCATTTTTTGGCACAGACGTGCAGGGAGTGGACATGAAGGACATGTGAGTCACAGCAGGCTTGTCACAGCCATCGGTTCTACTTCCCTGCGTGGGTTCAAGGGAATAAATAGTCACCAGGTTTGGTGACATGGACCTTTAACCAGTTGCTGTCTTGACCGGTGTCAGTCTGTCAGACAGATAGATAGCAGGCTTGTTCCAAGGTCAGGAAACTAAGGCTGGCTGTAATAGTTCTAACATTCATGGACCAGCGGACCCAAGATGGAAGTCAACTGCTCCTTGTGTGTTTATAGATGTGTGAGCACAGGTCAGACTGCTCAGCACCACGCACAGAACCTGTAGGTCAGCTCAGCTCTGGTTCTGGCTGAGTAAGTCTGGAGGCTAACACTGCTGTGCCTAACCCAGTCTCATCTGAGCAATGTCCCTGAAACCATTGCCTCCCATAGGATTGGCCTGTCTGCCGACATATGGCCAGTTCGTCTATGGGTAATTTTCTTGACTGCAAATTGATGAAGGAAGGCCTAGCCCACTGGTGGTACAATCTCTAGGCAGGTGGCATCTCTTGGGTTATATAAGAAAGTGGCTGCAAGCATTGGAACAAGCTGGTAAGCAGCATTCCTCTATGTTTTTTTTTTCAAGGTCCTGGCCTTAAGTTTTTGCCCTGGCACCCCACAATGATGGACTACCCTTCAAAGTGAAATGAGCGAATTTCTCCCCAAGTTGTTTGTGGTCCTGGCCCTTATCACAGTAACAGACAAGCAAATCAGAACACCAGCTGAGTCATCTCCCCGGCTCTGGATTCAGAGTTCTTCATCCCCATTTCATACTGTTTTAGCTAAATTAGACAAACATCCGATAGGGAAGTGAATGCTTTTCATATCTCACTAACCCCTACCCCATCCACTAACCCCTACTCCATCTACTAACCCCTACCCCATCCACTAACCCCTACTCCATCCACTAACCCCTACTACATCCACTAACCCCTACTCCATTTACTGACCCCTATTTCATCCACTAACCCTACTCCATCCACTAACCTCTACCCCATCCTCTAACCCCTACTCCATCCACTAACCCCTACTCCATACACTAACCCCTACCCCATACACTAACCCCTACCCCATACACTAACCCCTACTCTATCCACTAACCCCTACTCCATCCACTAACTCCACACCATCAACTAACTCCTACTCTGTCCACTCCACAGTTCTTACTTTTCCTGTCATTATGTATTCAGAACAGCAATTTAAAGGGAAGACATGAAGACAGGAAATATTTGAAGTGCAAATGCCTGTTCAATCTCTACCTTGGCAGAGTTTTTACTCAGTACTGCAACTCACATGATGTTTCTTTATATACCCTTCAAGAACCTCCTCAGAGCTTTGTGATAAGACAAACGCAAAACAGAATAAATGTTTAGAAACGATTATACCAACTTAATGGGTAACTCAGCATCTCTTCAATGAAATGATAAAACATTAATCTCCTACGTTTTAGCATGTTGTAGTTTTAAATTTATTTTCCCAGAAATAAATTTACTTAGATGTCACGAAAATATTATTCATTTTTAATACTGGATGTCAAACAGTCTCTACCTGTAAGATCGTTTTGACGGGTTCAGGTTCAAGGGTGAATATCTCATTCATAAAGTCCTCCTGTTCTTCACCGTGTTTAAGGTCTATCCAATCTGACCTGAGTGAACATTCGTGGGACTCTCACTTCTCCTCTACACACTCATCCCTTCTGCGTTACAATTCCCTTACCAGTTGTGTCCACGGCATCTCACAATGACACACACCTCCAACTTGCACTAACAGACTTGGAAGAACAACATCCCTGCTCATAATTTTCCATGGTTTTGAAGAGGAAAACAGAAAGATACTTTTTGCACCTGAATTCAGTCATGATAAGACTTGAAAATACCAGTTAAGACATATCAGATTTCAAGTATTAGACATAAACATTCGAGCTACAAGGACACAAGATGATCTACTTTTGCCTTGTGCCAAGCTAATAAACTGTTAAAATTGTGTGTTGATTTTGCATACCTAATATCTCTCTGAACCACTGAGGTTTTAGGACAAGGTCACTGTACTTCCTGTTCACAGTGGTCTACTGAGAAATGCACACTGCTGTGTGGATAAGACTACACTGCTGCAGACCCAAACACTGCACCGGAGGAGCTGATCACAATGCTCATTCCTCATCAGGGAAAACGGAACAAAATGTTCACTATGGAAGTCAGCTCTAGGCCCAACTCACCAAAGTAATCATCGGCAGGTGGGTTTTCCATATCATACAGCATCTTCTTGGTCAAGTGTTCGAGCTCATCTTCTGGGCGAAACGATGGAGGAACCGATGGAGGCCCCATAGGTCCAGGGTATCCACTCTGTAAGTAAGAAAGCACATAACCATTCAATAGTAGTCTGGACATTCACTACAACAATCACCTTAACCAGGGAGTATTTGTCCTGGGACAGAAGCAGGAAAGGCCCATCCACTTGTAGATTTGTGTTGTGCACTAAGATTTATTACTTAGTCAGTGACTGACCATTGACATTTCACTTTATTTACTGTTCATTTTAGATGAGTCTGTCATACTTTAGAATCTGTGTTTCCAATAGTAAAAATCTAATATTCCAATGACTGCTAAGAAGTTGCAATGTTATCACTTGTAGATTAATTAGCAAGATGACCAATAAAGACAATACAATCCAGAGGAAATTACACAGCTTCCTTAACTGAGAAAAAATCTCTTTGTTTTCTACATTCCAGGAAATAATAAGATTTATCTTATTTCCCATCTTAAATACATTTGAACAGGAAAACGCAATGGCTGAGAGATTTCTGCAGGCCTGCCAATAGAGACAGAATGTCTGTAGAAAGTTCACTGTCAGGGGTTAAGGGAAGCTTCCTAGGAGAGAAAAGAAAGCAAAGAAAGAACAAATACATAAGGCTTCTTACACCCAAGGGAAAACACTGAAGTACAATAATAAGTGTGCAGTAGAGGGTGAGGATGAGCCAGGGTTAAGCTGGCCTTGAAACTCAAATTCTACCCAGGCACATTCCTCCCAACCAGGCATTGCATATTGCTTCAACAGAGAAAGAAGCACAGTCACAGCATCAACTGTCACTGCGGAGAGCGGTGCTGTTTTAATTCACTTAACAGTTAGTAAAGAACACATGATAATCCTGCTTCCAAACAACAGGATTTATTATTGTTTTTGATTAAGCATCCTATTTTTTTAAACAAACAAGAGGTATAAAACTGAATCCGTCTTCCAGAAAACAAATCCAGAAATGTAGAATTTCTACCCTTAGTATTTACATTTCAGAAAGGCCTAATCTCATGGCATTCTTGTCAATATCTCACAGATGTGGGAGGACCATCCTCTTTATTCTCCAAATATTCTTGCCTATTTTGCCTGCCATATTTAGAAAGGCTCTTTTCCATTTAAATTCCACTTCTTGAATATTGACGCTAGAGGACTTGTCATGGTGATATGTCCTGATAAACTCATTTGTAAGTTGGACACATTATAAGCCAAAGGGGCACCTTGATGCACCTCACACATTGGCCATCATAGTATAACAATGCAGTATTTGTTATGAGGAAGGATCTAGGTGATTGCATAGTATTTCTGAACTTTCTCTATGAGATTCTCTTACCTGCCCAGTGTAAAATGCTACCCCCCCCTGTAGAACAAATGCTGAGAAACCACAAGAGTCTTTAGGTAAGAGTTGGGTTTTACCTCAAGGATGAGAGCCTGGTGCATTGAGCTCAATCCTGTAAGAAGTTCAGCATTTTACTTCTCACTCTGATAGGCAGATTCTCTCTGTAATTTCTCCCTTCCCATAGAGATTAGTGTTCATGATATCTTAAGGAAACTGAACAACTGTGTCCAACTCATTAATTTTCAAAGGAGCAGCTCAGAGCACAGTTTAAGGTAAACACACAACTGGAATATCTGAAGGGTCATTGGTATGGCATGACTCCCACTGTTGTCTGAGTTCATGCTTCTGAAGTGGAAGTGTGAACAGGAAGTGGTGTTGAAATGTTCACCGTGTCAATGATTCCTCACTTGCAGGACCCTGTCCAAGACGCTTAATTACACACACAAATAATCTTAGATGCTTAGATGATAGCCCTGTTGGACATGCAATCCTGCCTTACGGGTGAGAAAACTGCACAGGTCAAGTGGGTCAGTACCCCTGTAATGGAGTATCTCTGAGAAATGGTAGGTCAGACGCCACAATGAGGCAAGTTTGTCTACGTGCTACAATGAAATTCCTCTCTATGTTCTCTGTTGGTGTCTTCAAGCCCTTGTAGCTTTATTATTTGACAGCAATTTAGAACTATGTAGTATAAGCCAGGATTGTTATGTACATGAATGAAAGTTTACTGCTCAGTGTGGAACAAATTAAACCAGACTATGATTTTCTAGGGGGAAAAGATGTTCTTTTAACTGTTCATATTAATCACCAGTGTGTGTGTCCTTTGAAATGGCTGAATCACTTACTGAAGGCATAGGAGCATCACAGGTGAGTTGTCAAGTGGATGGATTTCAGACAACGCCAAACTCTTCTTACCCTACACTTCCTAAGAAATTGCCTAGTATCAAGAACTGAAAATACGAAGTCTAATTAAAAGTTTCTACTTCTAACAAAAGAGTTGTAGAATAAGACCCACAGTAGGGGATCACAAAAATTGTGTAGAGACTAAGATGCTGGCGTGATCCAGTGTTCAGGTATGCCAGGAGAAAAAGCAAGTCTTTGGTTTTGTGGGATTGGTTAGACTTCCTAAGACAGGGAAAGGAAGGCAAAAGGGAGGGAGAACAAGAACAATGTGAATGGAAGAAACAGCAAAATGGAGATAGGACAGAGCCGTGAGGAAGACTGAAGGCAATGTCAGGTCTTCGTTTTAGCTGAGAACATTGTTATAAGATTCTATGTCACAAGGTTATTTAACAGGGCCATTGGGACTGGGTGGTGGCTCAGCTTGCTTTGCAACCATGAGGACTTTAATTCAATCTTTAGGATTTATGTTGAGAAAAACAGACATTATTATATAATGCTAGTCCTCTCAGGATTGGGGAGGCAGAGCCAGGCCTACCTGTGAGCTGTATGCCAGATAATAATCCAAACAAACAACTCTCTCTCTCTCTCTCTCTCTCTCTCTCTCTCTCTCTCTCTCTCTCTCTCTCTCTCTCTCTCTCTCTCTCTCTCACACACACACACACAGACACAGACACACACACACACACACACACACTGTTTCTCTCCCCCCTCAAAACAAGGTGGGGACTCTGCTACTAAAGAAAAGATATTTGCTACAAAGCTTGATCCAGACTGAGTTCGATTCCCCACCCACATGGTAGAGAGAGAAAAGGGAGCTCACAAGTTGTCCTCTGACATCCACATGCATGTCATAGCATCCTCCTCCAAAAAAATGAACAAAAGAAAGAATACTTAGTGCTTAACAAGGTGGCTCATGCACTAAAGGTACCTGTTTCTAAGCCTAATCCTCTATCAGAGCACCCCCATGGTAGAAGGGGAAAAAAAATCCACTCCCAGCAGTTGCCCTCTGAACTCCCAATGTGTGATATGGGGATGTAATTAAAATGTTAAAACAAAACCATGGTGGATGACACTTAAATAATGATACTCAAGGTTGTACTCTGGCCTCTATATCCATGTGCACATAAGTGATAAGTGTATAAGCACACACACATACAAAGACACACACATAGATACACACAAACACACACACACATACAGACACACACATATAGACACACACATACACATAATTTTTCCTAGCCATAAGGGTATCTCTGGGAAATCTGTAGCTAATACAATTTTAAAGGTCTTTGTTATTTACTTCGTGTGGCTAATTGCTGATTTCTTTCTTGCCTCTAGGCACTCAGGAAGCATTGCTGATCCCAGTTTGAAGTTGCCACATGTGGCACAGAAAGTGGGGACTTCATCCTTTAGTTACTGGAAGATGAATAGGCCTCTACTCTATAGGCTTAGCCGTTCCACATTTTTAAGAGGGAAAATGGAAACTGATACATTAAAGTTATGGGAAACTGAGTGATATTATTCTATTTATGCATTTGTGTATTTTCAATGTGTGTGTGTGTGTGTGTGTGTGTGTGTGTGTGTTTGTGTGTGTGTATTCAACTATCTACTTGGTCTGTACTGCTAAATTGTTGCCCAGGTAACTGTCATTAGAAATTATGACGTCAAATTTACAGTCATTTGCAAGTTTACTTTTTTTGCTAAGTACTGTGGGTGACGATACACAGTAATGAGGAAATACACAAGGAGAGAGTCCTTGCTGAACAAGGAAAATTTGCCACAATAATAATAAGGCAAACAGTAACTGCCACCCAGCATAGTCACATTGCATGTCATTATGCGGGAAGCATTTTGTATAGTCTAATACAGGACATAAGTATAATATTAAATGGTCACAAAATATCTGACTATTTGGAGCATCTTTAATAATTTTCTGTCTTTAACTTGACTAAAGATCTTTATAGAATTATTTTCATTTTCTGGGCCTCAGTTTTTTCAGGTATAAAAATACAGTCTCAAAGATTACTTGACTCTTCTATATCATGTGTTTATGGCCATAATACAGCATGTGTCATTGCCCACCTTGAAAGTGAAATAACATGTCTCTATATTTAGAGATAGTTTGTAGTCTGCAAACAGAGATGCACGCTGAGTCAGTGGAAACCTCATTAATACAGAGGTTTCCAGTATAAGAGGACATAAACCACTTGTCAGCATCCTTTGAAGTATCTAGAACTTCATTTAGTGTTCTGAGTCTGAGTAAGCAGCGGGCAGCTTGCAGGGCTTCTGCAGCCTACTGAACTTTCACTACGCTTGGGTTATGAAATCAAAAACCTAGGAAGGTTAACCACTTCATCCTCCCTGCCCTTTCCTAACGCAGAGAAGAAAATTTTCCACCAACACCCATTTTGGGGGGGGGGTGGTGGTGGCAGAGTTTGCTATGTAGCCAAATTTATCTGAACCTATGTATGCAGCCCAAACTGACCTCAACATTATCACATCCTACCTTGACCTCACAAGTGGTAGATTATAGGTATGAGCAGCTGGGAGCCATCTCTTCTGAAGAAGGAAGATGCATGATAAAGAGCCCCCACTAAGATGCAGAGTAGAGGTTCCTAGGGCAACCACCGCTCCCTTCAGTGTAGCTCAGTGTTCTAAGGATCCATGTGAGGTAGTGGTCCACAAAATACACATCAGTGCATCAGCCTCTCAAGTTACTGAGAATGACCTTTTACAGGTCATGTTTCCTCTGTGTTCCTACCTGTTGTTACCCACAAAGTACTACACAATTGAACTTACTGAGTTTGAATCTTACCAGAACAGCAGTGCCCAGGCAAATAAAGCTGCAGGAAAAAGCAACCAAAATATACTGGAAGATTCCATGATAATGAATACTCTATCATTTTGGGTAGCAAAGATGCTCACTTTTTCTTGTCCATTTGTAATGATGTACAAGAGGTTCCTTCTCTCAGAAGGAAAATGACTTCAATTATGTGTTCTCATAAGAAGAAACATTGAAATTACCTTCTTTTCAAAAGGTAGAATTAGCCCCATTTCAGAGCTGAAAGCCTGCCAGAGGAAAAACATATCTATATTTCCAATAGCCCCCCTCCACACCGCATTTAGCTGAGACAAGTTTTCACTTCTCAGTTTCCCGTGGCTCCTTCTA